>NC_138655.1:68705771-69203435 GCF_964273445.1 Streptopelia decaocto
CTTTCCTTTCCTTTCCTTTTTTTCTCTTTTTCCTTTCTCCTGTCTTTATTACTTACTTTATTTCTCTTTTATTCGCTTCTCTTCACTTCACTTCTCCTCTTCTCTTCCTTTTCTTCTCTTCTAGCTAAGTTTAGGGCCAACTCGTGGAGCAGCAGGCACCCAGCCCAAATGGCCCAAAGAAGCCGTGGCAAGGGGCCATGCTCAACGCTGCAGAGGAAGGCAAAAAACCCCCAGAGACACTTGGTGTCCCACATGGGGGAAAAAAAAGCCTTCCTCCCCCCAGCTGCAGGGCACAAGAGGCCATCTTTCCTGGTGCTTGAGCAGCATGTAGGAACCGAGCCAAAAGGGCCAGTGGAGCTCTGAAAAGTGGTCATGCTCAATGCTGCAGAGGAAGGCAAAAAACCCCCGGGGACCAGTGACAATCTGCCCCGGGGGAAAAAATTCCTTCCTGACCCCAGTGCTGGCGATCGGCTGTTCCCTGAGCATGTGAGCCAGACCTGGCTCCTTGTCCTACAGGCTGCTCAGGCCTCCCAGGACCTGCCCAAACCCTATCCTATCCTATCCTATCCTATCCTATCCTATCCTATCCTATCCTATCCTATCCTATCCTATCCTATCCTATCCTATCCTATCCTCCCTTGACCTGGAACCATCTCCCGGACTTCCGAGAGTGCCCAAATGCCTCTGAGCTCATGGACCGTGGGGACAAGGATCCTTCCTGTGCCTGTCAGGACACCAGTGGGTGTTCCAAAGCACTGCAACCCCTCTACATCCTCTTTCTTATGGCTCCTGAGCCTGGCTCTGTAGGGCATGAGGATGATGAGCTCTGCCATGCTTCTCAAGAAGGCAACATTCCTTTGCTCTTGCCACTGCTAGCCAGTTGAGGATTTCCATGCATCAGATGTGTTTGGAAGGTGGCTCTGCCAGCAGATTGTCTTGCAGTGGAGAAGCTCCAGCACCCTCATCCAAGGTCTTCCTCCCTCAGCCCCTGCCCTGTGATTCCACCAGCTGCTCCAGTGCTTCCTCGGGGATGTGTCCAGTCTGCCCCCTGGCCAGCTCTGCCGGTGGACACGGGAGGCTGCTCCCTTTTATACTGCCCCGGGGCATTGTGACCTCAGCATTGCCGGGTGCTGGCATTGTGACATAGGGGTGACAGAGGCCCCACGTGCAGCCCCGCCCGCCCCCCCTCTGCCCAGCACCCTTTGGAGGAAGCCTTTGAGGTGCTGGCCCCAAATCAGTCCCTGTACCTACAAGATAGGGGAGTAATCAACCTAACCATGGCCGTTTTTTGCAAAAATACAGTGTGGATTTGTTGTCAGTCCAGCCTTATTTCCTCCCTCCCCTCCTTTCCCCTCCCCTCTCCGCCCTTCTCCTCCCCTCCTCAACAATGAGGTGACTGTTTCTGCTTTTAGATTTCTGTCCCAAGATAAACTTGGATTAGAGAACAAACTAAAAAAAAAAATAAAAGATTATTTATTTACTGCTAACAGTTCTTGCTGGTTTTCTCAACTTTCTTTTGTGACTTGCCTAATGGAAACTAGACATCATTTGTACCATTAAAAGCAGAGCAGAACAGCTAGAGCATGATTTGAGAAGCTTTGAAAAAGTGAGTTGCTGGAAGAAAACCTGCCAGGGCTGCCTTTGCAGACTTCAATCTGCACGTAAGGTTTCTTTCTGGAATCAAAAAGTGCTTTTATGTTTTGGGAGTTTTTAATATGCATTGATGTGGATTGCATTCACAAACTGCCTAATCTGTGAAAAGGACTAGAGAAGGACCAAAAATGTCAGAGTCATTCCTCAGACCTGTAGAGATAACACAGGAAGAGGTAGTACAGCACATAAATGTCTTGGGTATTTTTTGCATAATACAGCTAGAGAGAAAAATAGGCTTCTTAGGAACTAAAACAAAGGGAAAATGTCTTTATTATAAGCTTGGCTGATGAAGAAAAAGTGCAGCACAGCTGACAGAAAATATACTCTTGGCAAGAGATAATTGTTCTGTGTTCAGACAAAGAGTTAGCACGACTTCTGCACTGAAGGCATTTGATGGCATCCAGTATTATTACAGGGGAGAGATTTGCAGCAGAGTCCTTTCATGCTTGGGAGACTTCTGGGAAGAGGAAGCTGGGGCAGGTAGTAACAATAACTGGGGGATCATCACAGGTGATCTTGAGGTCTGCACTTACGGAGTTTTTCTCCTTTGGCAGGACTGTGTGTATTGCAGGTCTCAAATATTAAAGACTACAAGGAGAAACTTGAGGCAATTTTGATTTGGGGGGCTCTCTGTGTTTCCACATGAAAGGATGCTGGAGTCACTTGTGTCATTTCACCACGGAAGCCTTAACCCCCACCCTGCTGGCAGCAGTAGAGTCTCTTGCAAGCCAGTTAATGTAACCTTTGCCTGCCTTTCTTCTTCCATCCTTTTTTGTGTGTGTAGTTTAGTCCCTAGATGAAGAAGTGATTTGTCACAAGTATTTGGTGTCCTACTAGTTACGCTTCTGTGTTGTAGATCAGGAATTACTTCTGAAGTTATTGGAGCCTATGAACCTACAAAAATCAATAATTAAGATCAAAGTATGCACTTTGCTTTTTGGTGTGATTTATACACCTTCATCTGACTGTTGGTTAATTCACTACAGGGAAAAAAAAAAAAAAAGCCACCACAACCCAAAGCAAATGAAACATGGGGAAGAAATCGAAAGAATAGCATTGCACGGGGAGTATGACAGCTGCAGAACATGTTAGAATCCTCAGTTGTCTGGTGTGTTGTCTGGTGGTGATCATAGTGTTGACTTTACTAAAAGCAGCAGGAAAACCAAAGAGCCAGTGAGTTTAAAAGAACTATTGTTCTGGATCCTGAGGAGTGACAAAGTGCACTCCTACACTGGTCATTCCCAAATACAGGCTTTGAGGCAGCAGTATGGTCATCAGCTGCACATTGTTGTTTGTTTTCTGTCTCTGCTAATCCTTTTTTCCCAACCCTAATTGGTGACAAAAAAATGTGGATGTCCCCATTGAGCTGGGGTAGCTGTAAGTTGGAGTTGTTAATGAGCTAATGAGAGTAGAGTGGAGCCTAATTCCTATTCTGATCATCTGTTGAACAAGGCTTTACTAATGTGCATGCCAACAGTACAGTCTTAATTTTCTTGCAATTCTGTGTACCTTACTGCACATGGGATAATACAAGAAAGGTGTTTTTTCTGTCTCAGAGCAGATGGTTGCTCTGAAATTAAGCCCTGACTTACTGGTGAATCAGAACATCTACCTTATTCACTTTCAGGTTTTCAAGAAGAGGTTGCATTTCACTGTGATGACCTCACCTATGTCCATGCTCTTACAGAGGCACTCATTGAGTCAATAGGACCATGAAAAGAAGACTAGTGTAATGGCCAAGGAGCTAGATGAGGGCTTGAGAGACTTGAGTTCCTTTCCTCATCCACAAAATTTACATGAATTTTATTAAATCATACAGATACAAATCTTCAGGGGACCAGGGAGTTGGGTAACTAAATTTGTTTCCAGATCTGCATTTAATCTCTGGGTAGAATCTCTCTTATGTTGTTGTCAGCACCTACATCTGAGGTGACCATTTGGTTTCCCATTGTAATCAATGGAACAGACAGTACCTCACCAGCTTGATCCCTCTGACCTTTTTTGAAAATGTAGGATGAGAGGAGTCACAGCCAGCCATACCAGTTCTTCTCATGGTCTATTAAGGGGACTAAGATGTTACCTTAGTGTGGTATAGAACATCATTACCTTTTACTTAGTGTTCCTCCTGATGATCCCTTTGGGATTAGAAAACTGAACTGTCAGATTAGTTGAGGTGGAAGTAGAGTTTTGGTTTTTTACTTTCCCTTAGATCTGTGACTTGTGTTGGGCAGGACAGGTTCTACATTTCTCATGGTCAAAATGTACCAGTAAAGCAAAACAAGTAATGTGCTGGAAGAAACCCGAGGAGCATGAAGGCTCAGCGTGAGGTTTTCTAGTTGTGAAACATTCGTCTGTCTATTACTGTATGAGTGATTTCTGATTGGCAACATGTATTTCATGCTTCAAATCCAAGCTTATTCAGGTAAATATTGCTTTCTCAAAGAGGGAAACTATCTTTCAAAGGCAAAATTATGTCTTTCTCCAGGGTGAGAACATCCCAGTCAAAAAGATGTCTGATGTAAAAAGTATGTATGTACAGCTCACTTCAAAAGTCTGTGATTGTTTTCATTTTCAGATGACTGGTTAAAGCAGATTAAGAGGAAAACAAGCTCAGTTGGTTCTTTTGCATCAAAAGAAGCCATTATTGGGACTGTGCTTAATTTATTAGGGAAGAAACGCTCAACTGAGCACATATTTGGTAAAGGCTGTAGATGGAATTAAAACAATTAAAGAGTAAGCCTTACAAAATGAGCAAGTAGGTGAGGCACTCTTGTGCAAGTGTCTGAAAGTACAGCTAAGCACATGCAATGTATTTGTAAGGCAAGCTGGAAAGAATGGATGTGGCCTACCTTTTTTTACTGTAGATGCAGAATCTGTTTCCATTTCTGCCTGAGGTAGCATTGTGACATCTGTCACTTTCAAAAAATAAAGTGGGAGGAACTGTTGTAGCCTACATCAAGACAGAATGGGTGAAAGACCCAACTCTTCAATAATGTCTGTAGGAATATTAACAGCGGTTCAAGAGTAATGAAGCTCTGACCCTCTGGTTCTTAGACTGATCTGGCATTGCCTACAAATGGCTGAAGGATATCTTGGAGAAGTGCTTTTTGTCTTCAGTACCTTTCTCCCTTGATCATTTTCTGTGTCAGATGTAGTTGGGATCTGAAAGAATTACCATTTTCACTACAAAGTTGTCATCGTCATTGCTAAGAGATAGAGAACCGATGAAGTCCTGCGAGGTGACAGATTTCAAAGGAGAACAGAAGTGGGGGCTTTTAGAATTGGGCTTTTAGAATTCCAAAGACTTTTTTGTTATCTAAATTGATTGATTAGGTAAAGGTTCTTGTTATCCTTGGAATACCCTTTTAAAATGGGAAAAAATAAAAATCTCATGCAGTTGTGTTCTTAAAACATGTATAAGAAATACTCAAGAATTATCTCCGTATAGTTCCAGCTAAAAAACTGAATTTAAAGGGAAATTGAAAATAAAATTACACATAAATTAATTCCATTACATTTTAAACAATGTAATATATTACTAATTAAGTTTTGCCACATCTTGATGTGCTAACAAGAAAATAAAATGTTACCTTGTGGATACTAATTTGCTTCACTGATACGTGAACAGTTTTCTTATCAACATGCACATGGAAAATGAACCTTGACAGGCCGGCAAAATAAATTTATTAATATGAAAAAATAGAGCACATTGTGATTAGAGAAGGGATCAGTGTTTTGCCATTTCTGGAGGAGGGTTTGGTTGGCATTAGGGGTATGTACTTCAGCAGATTTCAGGGTCCCATTCTAGTGCAGGCTACCTACCATGGCAAGGATTACCCTATTTCATTTATTACATTTTTAATTTCCTACCTAACTGGATCCAGCTGTTTCAGCCCTTCATGCAACAAGAGATTTTCTGCTAAATCCGAAGGGGCTAAATTAAAGCAAAACGAAATTTGCATATTGTGTAAAACTTTACTTGTTCCGCAGATCCAGATTATATGGTGCTAATCACAAACACTAGATAGAGTAAATCCTCTTGAAGTCACCCCAGGGTTAAGTCAAATGCTTTACACTCTTTGACACATACCCATGAAATATGTAATCAAGTCTGTTTGACGTCCTCTCCTAATTACGTGTGTGTATTTTAAGCAGATGCTTTTCCAGCTGATCTGTGCCTTTTGAGATCTTTTCTTCATTATTAATCAGAAAATCATGCTGTATGTTAACGGCAACTGCCAATTATGAGAAACTAATACTAGTTTCTTTCCTTAGAAGCTGTGCTTTTGCAAATAAGACCATTTCCAAATAACATATAGATGTAAAGAAAATGTAAGAGCCTCTGAAAGTTATCCATCAGGGGCATAATTATTCTGCCATGTACTGTGCTATTTCATTCTATACCTAAAATTTATGCTTCCATATACTGTTTTTTTAGTTTGAGGAGAAATATTAAGTAAAATTCATTTTCTATTGGAAGTGAGAATGGACTGCTTATTTTCACAAAAGCTAGAATTTAAATGATTAAAATATTTTTCCCCCAAGACTATACATTTGCAATTTCTGCCAAGAATATTAATATATATGCTTAGCCTTTCGTGAATTCTTCTTATTCAGTGAGATAATATCAGGAGACAAAATTAATATTTAATTAACTTGGGAGTCACTGAGTTTTAAGTAAACCCCATTTTTATTGTGACTGTGTAAGAACAGTATGCAGAAATTGCTAGTGACCTAGTTGGTTTTGCTCCTGCTCTTCAGCTGAAGGATGCAAACTGCCACTTCCGTTTTGCTGAAGTTTCACACTTGGTATGTTCCCTTCAGTGTGTTTAGCAGAGACATCTACTGGCAAAATGTTAACTAGCATTCATAGAATCATAGAATGTCCTGTGTTGGAAGGGACCCACAAGGATCATCGAGTCCAACCCCTGTCCCTGGGTCTGACAACCTCAAAATTCACACGATGTGTCTGAGGGTGTTGTCCAGTCTTCTTTTGAACACTGTCGGCTTGGGGCTGTGACACCTCCCTGGGGAGCCTGTTCCAGTGCTCCACCACCCTCTGGGTGAAGAACCTTTTCCTAATGTCCAACCTAAACCTCCCCTGGCACATCTTCTTGACATTCCCTCAGGTTCTGTCATTCTCTTCCTCAGGTCCTTCAATACCATTTATTACACCTCTGAAGAGAGACCTACTAATACAGAAATGAGTACTTTGAAGTATGGAGCATTAAACCTATCATTTGGAGAAAAGCATTAAGTAGTATTTCAACAGACACAAAATTAATAGAGGCAAAATAAAATTTTCCTATATTCCCACTAAAGTTACTTGCTGTTGAATACTACACTACTTTTAGCAGAGATGTATACATCAGAGGAGAGAGAATAAGGAGTTTATGATCCATTGTAGATGAACAAGACTAATTGCAAGTCATAGTTAGTCTCCACTGATTTTGATTCAGTCAATATAGAATGGAAAGAAATTACGGAATATAATAAGAAGAGCTATTCTGCCTACAGTGATTCGTTTCTTGTCTAATGCTTGTTCCACAATCACAGTTTATTTTTTGATAAACATCTGCCTTGGCTGTCACCTTTGCTGAGTTTTTAATGGCTCTGAATAGAGGCATTCTAGATATGGTTTCAATGCTTGTGTGCTTGCTGCTCTAGTTGTGGCTTGAACGCTTAGAAGTGGTCAGAGGTGCAATGAGCAAATGTCTGGTGCTCGCACAGATGGAGATACCAATGAGTCCTCTTTGGGCTCAGGCCCTGGAAAAGCCCCTGGAAGTCCACCCCACAGCCCTGCCTCTTTCCTGCCCCCTCCGCCCAGGAGACACCCACCTACCTGGCGGTGGGTGTAGCCTTGTGGAGGTGGAAAAGCAGAACTGAAAGAAGATAGACGATCGCATTCCCGCAACAAAAGGTCATTAAATGGTTAAAAATCAGTCTTTGCCTTCTTGGGTAACCTGTGGATTCAAGGCACCAAGAAGGGTGTCATCCATGTAGTTGGAGAGGCCACATTTTCTCTAAATTTCTACTGGTGAAATGTATTTTTAAAAGTACCTGTCTTAATAATGTCTTTTTTTCAGGAGGCAGTTCAAACATTTTAAGAGAGATGAGTCCTGCTTGTAAGAGGCCTGCTATAGCAGTGATATTCTTCAGACCAACTGTCACTATTTTTGGAATGAAATGTTCACTGAACCTATGAAAACCTATTTTAATCAATTTGTGTGTTATGTTCCTAAAAGTATTCAGTTTGTTTTACTCTAGGTTTATAAGCATTTGTAATGGCCATTTCAGGTCTCTTATGCCTTCAGGTCTATATGTGCATCTTAGCCAAACTCCAGATTTTAAGATCCCCACACATCTGCTTACCCGTATCACATTCCCTATTCCCATTTTCATCCATGTCCTAATTTTCATGAAAAGACTACTTCACTGGGGAGAGAACCTCCACGTACCTGCTGCTTTAATTGCAAATGTTACAATTCTATGACAGCTGGAAAATTTTTTTTAAGTTTTTCCTCTTGTCTTCTTTCTCCTTCCCTTCTTTCTCCTTTCCTTGTTCTTTTTATCTTTTTACTTTAAAGAGTTTGCAAGTATTTTGTTAAAGCATCTTGGAAATTGTGCTGTGCTATACTGAATTTAATACAAAGGTTTGAAATTGGTTTGTTTAACTTGCTTGTTGCTTATAGTCTTTCAGCATAAATGTGTTGTCTCGAGTTGATGCTAAAATTTCCATTTTATTACCATTTGGACCAAGAATTGCTATTTTGTTATTTTATTCACGTTATTTATTGAAACCCTGGGGCACTAAAACTTCTGTCTAGTTTCTCCTTTAAAGTAAAAACTTCCAAATCAGCTTGAACTTTGACTACCTTCCTACTGAATGCTTCATAAGATTTTAAGGCAGTCATAAAAATCAATTTGTTTTGTAAGTATTAGGCTAATGTCTATGATATTCTCACAAGTATCAACAAAAATGGTGCTGAGCAGGAAAAATTCTGCCATGAGATAGTATTTGAACAAAAGATACATTTATCTTTATAAACTGAGGGTACAGAGATGTAATAAAACCTTCTTGGCTTATCCAGTCCATGAAAAAAACTTTGATACTCTCTTGAAAAATAAGAGCTTAATAAGCAGCTTTCTAATTTCAATGAATTTTGTCATTAGTAGCACAAATCACAGGAATTTAGGGAGATAGGATTGCCAACACAAATTTTCTCAGCTTAACTATGTTAGTCAGAGGAATTCATTTTTTATAGTAGAGCGATGTTAGCAGAAGGTTGTCTCAGTTATATGTAGTTATTTCACTAAGCAAACTAGGTTGACCTATTGTCCCAAGAGCTGGTGTAATCCCTCTTTATGTTAGAATGATTTTGATACCATAACCACACTGTCAAAAATTTTAAGGAATAAAAAGCTGTTCACTCCTGAGTGTTTAGCAGCACAATTCTGTATTTCAGGCTTGATGTTCCACGTCAGTGTAAAAGTGAAAATGCCCCACTTCTGACATGGCAGCAAACTACACTGCTTTTCTAACGACCTAAATAATTAAAGCACTGTGCAAGGCAACAAATATTCATGATCCTGTGGGGAGTCCTCACCCGGTATAAACTGTCATAGTTTATTGATGTTAGTGGAGGTACAATAGTTGACACCATCTGCCCTTAAATCTTTGGCCAAGATCATGGAGATGCTGTTTGAAAAGCTGTCATTCATAGGTGGGTTTGAGAAATATTTTCAGAGTACTGACCCCTGAAAATTGAGCTAGTTTCACTCCTTGGACATGGCAAGGAATTGACAACATAAAAGAACTTCAACCCAGAAATTAAAGAGAAAGGCTGGGGATCAGAATTTTTGGGTTGGTGTTATTTATATAAATAATTTTTCATAAATTTTGGCAACACTGTAGGGTGATATGATTTGCTTTCCATACTGTGTAAAGATAAATTGGAGCAAATTGATTCTAGATGAGTGAGCAGATGACAGGGTAGGTTGGATGCTCACAGTTGTATTGTGTTTGAGCCTGTTTTGGAACAGAGGAGGATGTCTGTTTTGAAAGGTTTCTTTTTCAATATAGTTCTCATAATCACAACAATATCTTATTTTCCTTCTTGTGACTACATGTTAAGCAGTGAAACTCAGCTTCTAAGTAGGAGAGAGCCTGGGCCCAAATAAGTGCATTGTTTTCTTAAAGTATACCAAAAATTATGTTAGATGGGTAACTGCAAGCAACAAACCAGTGCCTTTACAGAGTACTTCCAGGCACCTGTTTTTAATTTTTTACATTTATTTTTCCCTTTTTCCTCTTCACATCAGTCACAGGTCTGGGGTGGTTTTTTGGTGAGTGTTTTTGGTTTCTTTGTGGTGTTTTTTTTTTGTTTTAAATAGGATCATCTCTGTTCATGGAGGTGTTTTCAACTATTTTTTCAACCTTATTTCATTTAGAGCAAGTATCATTGGATTTTTTTTTTGTAATTTCTTTCTTCTCCACTATATTGATTTTATGTGAGAATATCTCCTTTTTGAAATAAATAAGATGATCTTCTAGACATGAATCTCAGCTTTCACTTAGGCTCTGGTTCACAAGATCTGCTTGTTGGTCGTCATTATCACTGTTGATTAGGTGATTAAAAGACTTCTATGTCTACACATCCACCTCAAATCTTGGCCAGAGTTGATGCCTAGAGGCTGAGTAGTTGGTGTACCTACTTCTGAGCTCTAGCAGCTGGCAGGCCAACCTACTAACCTGAGTTTTATCTGCCTCTGCCTCCATAAATAAAAATCATGAAATGTGACTGAAGGACCTAATTCACAATCCCTGTTAGGGTTATGGGTGACAGTTACAGAGTTTGCCACCTGTGGCTTATAGTCTCTTCTATAACCAGTGTGTTGTGTAGTGTGACAGAAGGTGTTAAGCAAGGGCTTGAATTTCATATCAATATGATTTAAAAAACATGAGTCAGGTACGAAGGTATTTGAGAAATAAAATCTCCCATAATTTTATATTAAGCTGATATGGGTGGAGAATGGAAGCTGCATGGACTGTCTTGGAGAATAATGTGAAAAATATGCAAGTGCGACCCTATGAATCCCTTGTTTCTTATAATCCAAAATATGTACTGCAGTCCCGATTACCTCATCGCACAAGGATGCCCACAGAACTGGAGGGTGCTCAGCGGTGCGCAGCAGCACAAAAGAGCACGCACATAAACAGAGACTAAAATAATCGATGGCATCCTCTAGGGCCAAGCCTCAGCTTATCAAAAAAATTGATGCTTGTGTGGATTTAAAGCCCTGCTTAGCAGAACACAAAATGTGTGTTTTCTCACACCTGTTTAGTTTTGCAGCGTTTGCCGTGTTTAAAGCATTCCCATGGTGCCTCCTGTGCCTGCTGTTCCACAGGGCCATTGCTATTCTTAGGAGCAAGTCAGCATCAGGGGAATTGAACCAGTGTTCAAGAAAAGGAGAGGGAAAAAATAGGAAGAGAAACAGTGAGGACAATCCAATTGCTCCTATGCCACTTGATTCAATAAGAACAAAAACAAAAAAAAGGATTTGGGGGCTGCAACATGCTGCTGTACTTGCTAATCTGCCGTGCATACAAAAGATCGATAAGGGGGCCCTGAGCTAGCAAACATGCACTGGTAATCTGGGCATTTGAACTGCTGGGTACATCCAATTATTAAGGAAAACAATGAAGTTCAAACTCAAAAATAACTTTTTCTCTATGTATGTAATTCATGTAGATGTTTGGATTGTGCTAGTGTAATTGTGAGAAACATAATGCAAAGATAGTAATTACCCAGTTAAATGCGTGAACATGTATCTATTAGTCAT
This sequence comes from Streptopelia decaocto, assembly GCF_964273445.1. Lineage (NCBI taxonomy): Eukaryota > Metazoa > Chordata > Aves > Columbiformes > Columbidae > Streptopelia > Streptopelia decaocto. The sequence goes on from NC_138655.1 coordinate 68,717,268, forward strand.
TCTTCTTAAATTATTCAGTCACTTATCTGTCTTTAGCATTAATATGTGCTACATGACTAGTGGACATTATACAGATAACAAATCTAGAAGGAATTTTTACCCTTTTCAAGAAGTATCAGCTATGCAAACTAGGTAGCTCTGTGCATCCATCCAATGCTGATAATTCAAAAGGCTGAACGAGCCTTGCTGTTACTTGAGCAAGTATTCCCATTAAGGTGAGCAGGATTTGACCTACCTTTGTGCATTTTCTAGAGTAAATAATAACTTCTTCAGCGTATTCTGACATTTTTGCTCCTATAAAGTAACATTTCTATATAGGTAGCAATATTATGTGGTGTTTGCAGCTGTGCTTTCTCTTTTACACTGCAAGAAACTAAAGTATAATGGATGATTTTTGAAGTCCTCATTTTGACAGGCCTCCCAATTATTTTCCTCCTCAACTTGAAAGATCTCAAGTCATGCTGTAAGCATACGTATAGCACAAATAGTTGTGGAAGAGTATGTGGCTGGCTCCCTGAGACGTGGCTGGAGAGAACTGGGAGTCAAAGGATGAAAGGATCAAGCCAATGGCTGCATCCAGCACAGAAAATTACAGAACAGGAAAAAGAAGGGTGGTATGCTAAAATATTTAAAATGCAAGTCCAGTTGCAGAGCAGCATTACAGTGAAGTTATTTGTGTAGACCTCATGATGAGATTTGGTATTTACTGAGCTGGATTTGCCAGGTCTGTGTTGTGCTCATGGACAAAAATATTATTTTCAATATGTTCCTCCCCCACCAATTTATTATACAAAATAAAAAAAATATCAAATCTTCCCACTTATTTCTGTTCCAGTAGGTGAGACACTACTGGGAGGTGATGTCTTGTGTGGGCCCATGACTGCTTCATGCTGTCCTATGATGGAGCTGAGCCCAAGGTATCTGGCCACAGCTGGAAAAGGTGCCCATGGTGCTGGGGAGTTCAACAACCTCCTCTTCCTGCTTTGAGTGCAGGCACAACTGGTTCAGAGGACTGGCTGTGCTTGGAGTGCGAGACTGTGTGTTCACCTGGGTTTCCATTTCCACCGTGGCTTTGTGTTCATATTTTTTCGAAGTACAAACAACGAGAGTTTCCTGCTAGTTAGTTGGTGGAAACATGATCAGTGCGAGGTTTGGGACAGTATGGCAAAGCAAAGGAGATTTTCAAGTGCTACCAATTACTCAGATATTCAGGTTAGAAAACTGATGTTAAAAAGGGCAAGAATAGAGGCAGCTTCTTTTGTTTAGTTGTAGGGGTTTTTTTGTATTCTTCTGCAAATTCCAGAGAAAAAACTTGCTGTGATTTGATACTCATAAAATCTAAAAGCAGTGGGAGACACAACAGGTCTCTGCAATTTCAGAGGTGAAACAAGATAAATTTGACCCGTGGTTTTCAGTAGCTCAAAGGTATTTTTATGTCATCCTTTCTTATGCTTGTGATGTTGATAACAGCTACACAGAATTAGATAAAGTGTGGTAAATTTTCTGCCTGTGCAGGAACTGCTAGAGGAAGTCTCTGGGAGGGAAGAGTATAACATACAAACAAAGGGCAAACAATGCCCAGGGCAGATAATTCCAGTAGACAACTAAGGCATGTGGTCTTTAGTATAAAGCATTGTAGGTAGTGCAGCTGCTGGATAGAATGAGGAATATCAAGATGGATCTGAAAAAAGCCTAGAAATTAAATCTGTTACTATTACTGTGTCAGGGTCAAAAGAGTGGTGGTGAATGGAGATAAATCCAGATGGCAGCCGGTCACAAGCAGTGTTCCCAAGGGCTCAGTATTTGGGCTAGTTCTGTTTAATGTCTCTATCAACAATCTGGACAAGGGGATTGAGTGCACCCTCAGTAAGTCGGGAGATGACACCGAGTTGGGTGAGAGTGCTGATCTGCTCAAGGGTAGGAAGGCTCTGCAGAGGGATCTTGACTGGCTGGATTAGTGATCTGAGGCCGGTTGTATGAGGTTCGACAAGATCAAGTGCCAGGTCCTGACCTGGGTCACAACAACGCCAGGCAGTGCTACAGGCTCAGGGAAGAGTGGCTGGAAAGCTGCCTGGCAGAAAGGACCTGGGGGTGTTGGTCAACAGCCAGATGAACATGAGCCAGTAGTGTGCCCAGGTGGCCAAGAAGGCCAACAGCATCCTGGCTTGTATCAGAATAGTGTGACCAGCAGGACTAGGGAAGTGATTGTCCCTCTGTACTCAGTGCTGGTGAGGCCCCACCTTGAATACTGTATTCAGTTATGGGCCTCTCATTGCAAGAAAGATTTTGGAGTGCCAGAGAAAGTTCAGAGAAGGACAACAAAGCTTGTGAGGGATCTGGAGCACGAATCTGATGAGGAGCAGCTGAGGGAACTGGGGCTGTTTAGCCTGGAGAAAAGGAGGCTGAGGGGAGACCTTATCGCTGTCTACAACTACCTGAAAGGAGGTTGTTGCATGGAGGGTGTTGGTCTCTTCTCCCAGGTAACAAGCAATAGGATAAGAGGAAATGGCCTCAAGTTGTGGCAGGGCAGGTTTAGATTGGATATTAGCAAAAAATTCTTCACTGAAAGGGTTGTCAGTCATTGGAACAGGCTGCCCACAGGAGTTGTTGAGTCACCGTCCCTGGAGGTATCTAAAAGACATGTAGATGTGGTGCTTAGGGACGTGATTTAGTGGTGGACTTGGCAATGCTAAGTTAATGGTTGGACTTGATGATCTTAAAGGTCTTTTCCAACCAAAACGATTCTATGATTGTATTTCTCTGTGGTCTTATTTACAACATGAAATCAGATTATCAACTGATGTAAAGTGGTTTATGGCCTAACAATATTAATGCAATTAGAACAGCTGAGCATTGTTAGCAATCTGTCCACAAAAGTCTACACCCATCCTGTAAAAACAGGACTGAGTTCCTATTGTTGCATTAAGCTTGCCTAAGCACCATGCATCATCAAAATGGCGAGCAGTGTCTAAGCAATGTCATGTTTTAATGAATATTCAAACATAGATACATAATTTTATTTCTGTTGACTTTTTAATTTTCTAATGCTTTTTCAAGGTCTATGCTTTTGGGAAGAGGAGGGAGACGTTTGCTCTTAGAGGAAAACAAGGCATATTGCCATTTCATTTCCTAGTAGAGGTTTGTAATGCGATTACCAAAATGTGAATAACAATCAAATAATGTAGAGGCTTATTCCCTATGGATAGCAAAAATAAATTTCAGTCAAATGTTTCTGGCAGAAATCTGAAATTTGTCATGCAAAGTACTTCTCTGCATTCAAACATAATGTATTTATGTGAGTCAGAAACATCAAACATTAGGATAAATAGCCAGATTATAAGTACAGTCTGCTTACGAAATGATTGGAGAAGAAGTGCGATTAATGAAACTGGCAGAATGGCCATGAAGCAGTGTTAATGCCTTGAGATTTAAAGAAAGAATCCGTATCTGCTATACAACATGGAATGGAGAAGACACTTAGAGACTGTTTCCCATATTTGCCTCTTGACAATCTTTGACTACCTTTTCATTCTTTGTGACTTACATCTGTTTCAGAAGTTAATTAGTAACAATTTTATTCACACTTCTCCTGGGCTCATATTTAAAAGGGAACTGAGGCTTGGGAGGCCAAGGGGAAGAAAATGAGAAGATGGGCACCATCATCAATACTTTGTCTACCTCGAAGGCAGCGTTACCACTACATCTAGCAAAAAAAGAAAAAAAAGGAAACAAAACAGAAGTAGGGAAGGATGGTATGTGCCTATGTCTGGCAAAAGTGCAGCTATGAACTCCTTATTCCACTTTCCAAACTCTGCTGACCAGTCAGAAATGTTCTCTATACTTGCTGCTGGTCTTACGTGCCTCCAGAGAAGCTGGTTGAGCAGCGGTAGCTTCTCTCTCCTCACTCGCTTTCTCTGCATCCTTAAAAGGAAATGGATTTAATCTGAGATACCTGGATTGGATCTATAGGTGTTTGTGAGAGGTTAGAAAGGAACAACATAAAGCATATGAACTGGCAGGTTTTAATAATTATATGGGTCCTGCATATTTCTGGGTGCATGTCTGGGAAAAAGAATGGGAGTAAGTGTTGCCTGTGAGGTATACGAGCCCTCTGTATTGGCTTCTGTGCGTGTCATTCTTTACTGGGAAGATTTTGTGGAGATGTGTATCAGCAGTCTGTCATCAGTGGATTGTCAGTTTTCTGTGTGCAACAGCTACTGGTGATGGAATGAAACATAAATTTTGTGAGGACCTTGAAGGGCACACCCAAGTAGAGGCTGCTGAGTGCAATGCCAGGCTCAGCTGTCAGTGTCTGATGGCAGCAGCTGACATTGCTTTTAAGCAGTAGAAGTGCTGAGACTCAGTACCCCCTTGACAGGACCCCAGAGACTACCTTTATGAAGAATTTGTTGTGGGTGTAGTTACTGCTTCTTTTTCACCCAGTCATTTTAATTTTTAGTATCTCAGTGTGACTTGACTAGCAGTGGCAGAAATATTTGGATTTACCATACTGTATTATTATATTGCAGGTAAATTATAACACCTTGCTTCAAATAAATGTGGCAATTTAATCCAGTATACACATCTTGATTGAGCCTGCTCAATGCCAAGGTATCACAATACTTTGAATATGTTCTTACTTGTTTCAGTAAGTGAATGTATAAATAACAAACCTCAGGTTGATTCTTTTGAGCTGGTGCAGGTGAAACCCTTGTCTGGATAACTTATGCTTAGTACTGAGCTTAGGGCATATGAAAGTAAAATAAGAAAGGTAAAAATAGTATTAGGACATCTCCATGGTAATTTTGAAGGTGCACATGTTTTCATTATAACTTACATAGCCTTGGAGCTAGTGTAATTTATGTCCCATTGTCCATGGCCTACATATCTTTATGAGAAGGGTTTTACTAGGAAATAGATATGTTACTCTGTCCACCATAGAGGAGGATTCCTCTATAAAGAACGAAACTTTGTTAGTTTCAGTTTTCTGTTTTCTTGGCTTTAACTTAGCTGTGTTTTTGTCCAAAAGCCTTTTTTCCTCTTTAACTCAGCAATAGTGATCCAAGGTGTCCAAGCAGCCTCTGTGCACTGAAGCTACTCTTCCAACAAATGTGGAAAATCCATGATGACCACATGATTTGTTATGAGGTGGTGTCTTACACAGATGATGTCCTTCTTCCAACAAGTCTGTAAGAAGTCCTTATGAGCCTACATAGGAACCTCTTTCCTACTTGATGAACCTGTAGTATATAGCTAGAAGGAAAAGCTGGCAACTGTCTTTCTTGTCCCTCAAACAGTGCCCATGGTGGTTTGTGATAAGGCTCATTCCCAAGGAATTGTAAAGTTCAGCTGTTCTTAAATCACAGAATCACAGAATGTTAGGGAAAGGAAGGGACCTCAAAAGATCATCTAGTCCAATCCCCCTGCCAGAGCAGGAACACCTAGATGAGGTTACACAGGAATGTGTCCAGGGGGGTTTTGAATGTCTCTAGAGCAGGAGATTCCACAACCCTCCTGGGCGGCCTGTTCCAGTGCTCTAGCACCCTTACTGAGAAGAAGTTTCTTCTCAAGTTTAAGTGGAACCTCTTGTGTTCCAGTTTGAACCCATTACCCCTTGTCCTACCATTGGTTGTCAATCCAGAAACTGATTCTCCTGATTGTGTGTTGCGGCCAACTGAGAGTCAACCCAATCTCAGAAAAGTATCTCTAGAAAGAGCAAAGTCTTCTGCAAAGCTTCTTGATATCGATATAGTCTTCACTTGCAGATGTTGTTGGTCAGTGTGTACACAAACGCAGGCACGTCGCAAGAAGAGCCAGAGGCCATGAATGCATTGCAAAGAGCAAGTTTTATTTTAGTTACCTCTCTACTGGGGGATCTCTGAAGCCACACCTGAGCTCCCATGCAGAGGTGACACAGGCGGGGACGCAGGCGCTGGTCAGTTCAGCCCTGCTGGAAGATCACTGGGCCTGCTGAGCTCGCCTGTATTTCGAGGCTTCAGGCAGGCGCAGCCTCCCGCTCTTTCTCACAGCAAAGCAGGAATCTCAGACACGGTGATAAGGTGCCTAGAGTTTCTCGCAGGCCTATGTTATCTAACACAGAGGTTCTACTCATCAAGCACACAAGGTCAGTAAAACAATTAGTGTGATGTATGTGCTTTTTCTACAGACTGGTACAAGTCACTTGAGCATATTTACATTTAACTAATCTCCTCACCAAATCTTCTGCTATATCATACATTCAGAAATGTATTTGCTAAACATATTATTTTCTGTTATTTAATTTTCATGAAATTTAAATGTTTTGTGGACATGCAATTTTTGTAAGAAATGTCATTGTGTCTTGTATCTACAAAATGTGGAAATATTTTGATTTATCTGGTTTCCTTGTAGATTACAATATATTAGTTTCCACATATCTTGCTAAATGTTGTCACAATGTAAGTAGCAAGGTGTGGGGTTTTGCTAAAATGAGAAGTTTGCAGGAATCAGAACAAGTCAACATGGTGAATTTTTAAGTTAGGTCATTCAGAATGTAGTTGGTGATAGAAAGACATTTTATTAGGCCAATGAGTGCAATCTCTTCAGCAACCCTGGCAACTACTTCCTTAAAGCATGTTTATAAATTACTGAGAAAATGCTTGCTCATGGGCATGAATTACCTGCTGTTGTTTGGTTTTTTTTCAATTTTCACTTCACAAGAATTTCATCACTTTATATTTACAATTCAAATCAGAATTACTTTTTAACGTGTAGGAATTTAATATATAACAGGAATTATTTTTATTTAAAGAAGCTGAATTTCATAATACAATGAAGAAAGTTGTAATCAAGTCTCACTGCTCACAGGTTATTAAAGCTGTTAGTCACTGTGTCCATATGAAAGAACAATGGATATATCATTAGAAAACTAAACTAACAGCATAAATAGGTAGGCCTTTTTGCCTTTTCCTTGTATCAATGAATGAGTCTGTAATGTCTTTTCTAGACCTACGTAAGGACTAAATGCGTTGCTCAAGGGAATGAAGACAAAGAGCTGAGGGCTTTCTGGCAACTTTCTTCTGATGTTTAGGCGGAATTTCCTGTGTTTCAGTTTGTGCCTGTTGCCTCTTGTCCTGTCACTTGGCACCACTGAGAAGAGACTATCTTCATCTATGTTACACACTCTCTTCAGGTATTTATACACATTGAGAAGATCCCCTCTGAGCTACCTCTTCTCCAGGCTAAACTGTTCCAGCCCTCTCAACCTCTCCTCATATTAGAGATGATCCCGTTCCTTCTTCATCTTTGTAGCCCTCTTTTAGACGCACTCCAGTATGTCCATATCTCTTGTACTGGGGAGCTCAGAACTGGACACAGCACTCCAGATGTGGCCTCACCAGTGCTAAATAGAGGGAAAGGGTCTCCTCCTTCAGTGTAACCCAGCCCAGGATACCACATACCTTATACACATACAAGGGCACATTGCTGGCTTGTGCTCAACTTGTTGTCCAACAGGACCCCAGATCCTTTACAACAAAGTGGATTTCCAGCCAGTTACACTCTGACCTCTATTGGTGCCCAGGCTTACACCTACCCAAATGCAGGACTTTGCATTTCTCTTTGTTGATCTTCATGAGGTTCCTCTTTCCAGTTCTTCAGCCGGTCAAGGTCCCTCTGGATGGCAGCACAATCATATGCTGTATCATCTACAAATGTGTCAAGTGTGCATGCTTTCCCAATGTCCAGATCATTAATGAAGTTGTTAGACAGCAAAGGACTCAGTATCAGCACCTGGGGTACACCATTAGTGTCTAGCTTCCAGCTGGAGTTTGTGCTATTGATCACAACCTTCTGAGCCTGACAGTAAAGGCAGTTTTCAGTCCACCTCATTGTCCACTTATCTAGTCCATACTTCATCAGCTTGGCTGTGAGGATGTTTTGGGAAACAGTAGCAATAACCTTAATAAAGTCCAAATAAACAACATCCACTGCTCTGCCCTCTTTGACCAAACCAGTGATCTAATTGAAAAAGGTTATGAGGTTGATTAAGCATGATTTCATCTTTGTAAATACATGCTGACTACTGATCACCTTCTTGTCCTTCATATGGGTGGAAATGGTTTCCAGACTCATTTGCCCTGTCACCTTTGCAGGGCCTGAGGTGAGGCTGACCAGCCTGTAATTCCCTGAGTTCTCCTTCTTGCCATTTATGAAGATAGGAGTGACATTTGTTTTCCTCCAGTCTTTGGGCACCATGATCTTTCAAAGATTATCAGAATTGGCCTTGCAAGTGACATCAACCAACTCCCTCAGTACTCATGGATAGATGCAGTCAGGATGACTGGACTTGTTTATGCACAGTTTATTTTAAGGGTACCCTAACTTGATACTGCTCCACTGATGTTTAGTCTTGCTTGGACTAGGCTTTCCCCCTGGTTTCAGGTCCTGGGATTCCTGCAGGCAAGGCTCATTAGTAGAGACTGAGGCAAAGAAGGTGTTGAGAACTTCAACCTTTTCTGTGTCTTTCCTCACCAGGGCTGCTACCTGTAGAAGCCCTTCTTTTTACTCATTACATCCCTCACCAAATTCCTAATTGCACCCTTGTGTGCTCAGATCATGGTTCTGTACTCCTCCTGGGTCACCTGGCCCTGATTCCACCTCTCTGCTTTTTGTGTTTTAGTTTAGTGAGGAACTTCTTGTTCATCCATGCAAGTCTCCTGCTGCCTTTGCTTGGTTTCCCGCTTTCTGGGGTGGAGCATTCTTGAGCCTGAAGAAGGTGATCCTTGGAATGTTTAGAATGACCTGAAACTGAATTTTCCTTGTCAGATTAAAACCAAATTTTTCCGGTGACTAATCCTAACTGTGATTTGGAGCATTTCTGAAAAGCTGAAAAGCTGAGCAAGGCCACCAGCACCTGGGTAAAAATAGGCATTTGGGCATATAGACTATGTGTAATATCTGATTCAGGATTAATTTAAATAACTACAAAAACTGCTATTGATTTTCCTGAGCAAAGAATCAGGAAGTGGGTGACTCTTGTGGTTCGTGAGGTCAGTGTACCATTTGGGGAAGAGTCAGTCTGTGCTACATGTATGGGAACAGTAACAAGGGAAAAAAATAGAATAATGAATCATAAAATCATAGAATGATTTTGATTGGAAAAGACCTTTAAGATCATTGAGTTCAATTGTTAAACTGTAAGCTTTTGATAGGAATAGTAAAAAAATGGTTATTGAGACTAATCTTAAATATTTAGGGTTTAGCCCCTCCTGAAAAAGCTATCAAGTATTCAGTTGAAAAGAAAAGCTTTTCTATTACATTTTTAACCATGTGCTAGCAATTAGAAGAAAGTTACGAGCTGAATATAGAGTGTCATATAAAAGCAAGAAAAGCCCCCAACCTCTAAAAAGGAAAAAATCTCTGTTAAACTATTTGGATTTTCACGGTAATTGCTATGCAGCCCTATGAATTTTATTTCATCAGGCATGTCTATAGAGTCACTTACAAGAATATAACTATTAATGACATTTAATAGATTATTTCCAGGACTGAGGTCTTAATGAATTTTTTACTTTCAAGCAATTTAAGGGGGTGGTGTTGATGCAGTAATTTTGTGAGCATAGTAGCTTCATTTTAGAGCACATTTGTTAAACCATTTTCTGGAAAATACACCAGCTTATAGAACAAACTAAAAATTTTTTATGTGTGTCATAATAAAGAAGGGAAAGAAGGAATCTGTGGATAGTGAGCTTTGCTCAGATTAAGTAAAACTCATATACATTATAAAATGGTCACAATTTTAATGTATGAGGGTATTTACATAAATAGGCATACGCCCCCTTTACAAATTATTTTTCTAAAAGTAACTTGCTAAAAGCAGCCCAATATATTTTCACAAAACAAGTGCTTTCATCTTTGTTTTTTTTGTTTGGTTTGGTTTGGTTTTTGTTTGTTTGTTTGTCTGTTTTTTAATGTTTTCCTCAGCAATACTTACAGATATGTTTTATGTATTGATATTTACGAGAAGGAGAGTTTATAATCAATACTAATTTTAAATTGTCAAGCTACTGAAAAGAAGCCTAACTATGTTAGTAGTCGCTGGCTTTTGTGCGCGGACTTTTCTTTATGAGTTTTTTTTGAGCAGCAGTTACTAGCACACAAACAACCTCAGCAGTGCAGACTTTGTTCTCTCTATATATAATGTATGTGACATCCCAGGTATACTTATCCATTTGGCATATTCAGTGAGCTACACATTAGTTAAAAGAGCATGCAGTAATTTTTTTAAAAGTCTTAACTTACACATCTCTTGAATTTTCCAGTATTAAAATCCAAATATTTTTGAATGAACTAATGAAGGCATCTCCACCTCAAGAAGAAGTTTTTCATGAGGGGATAAAATACCTTGAAAGTAGGGAATGTTTTAATTGTTACTGAAAGTTTGGGCAAAACCTTTTCAGGGCTTTGTAGCTTGTGAAATACTTGTTCTCTTCTCCTGGTTTTGAACATACGAGTTGATACGTGTTTTGACTGATGGTGTTAAAATTATAGTCAATGTAATGTCAAAGGTCTTTTAAACACAATTATTTTTCATCTCCAAAATGTTTCTGTTTTAAAGCTATTTAAAGTTTTTGGCTGAAAACTCAACTCTTCAGTTTCATATTAGTAAACACAGTTATCATTTAAATAGTGGCAAGTTTCAGCAGTTTCAGTTGCAACTGCAGTTTTCAAAGAGGAATTATAAAGAAAATGGGGGGAAAAAATAGTTTTTTAATGTTTGCAGAAGAGAGGCAATTTTCTGCGAGGCTCTAGAGCCAGGACGTCCTGTAGCTTGAGCAGTTCTGCCTCACAGTTACAGCAGCAGCTGAGTTAACTGAGTCATTCACTCATATCCTGAAGATGAGACCAATGCCATCCAAGAGGGAGCCCTCTTTGGGGGCTGCAACAGCCTCAAGAGGGCAGCTCTTCAGCCATTGCACACGTGGGAGAAGACAAGGTACTTTCCTTCAGAAATCCCCAGCACATGGCTTGGAATTCATATTGTGCCTTGGTTGGGAGGATTTAAGCCTAATTAAACAGCAGTTGTTGACCTGCATGTTCTGTAATAGGCATGACACCACTTGGTACTTAGTTGTGGTCTAGCATCAAACAGCTCCCTTCAGCTGAAGATCTGAGGCATGGCTCAAAGAATAATTGCGTTCGCTTGCGACGAGCCGGGGACTGGCTGACAGAACAAGTAACATTAGCGAGGGTGGAGACTGCCAGCATCAATACTGATTATATGTGTCGCTCCTGCCTGTGATGGGCTGCCAGCTTGCAAGTGCTGAACAATGGAGTGACCTTGGGCAAACCCTTCCCGATAATGATACAGCGTTTGTTTTAATATGAAAATGTCAAGAAGGAAAAGATCAGAGTGAATCCTCCTTTCATGCAATCCCTCATCTCCAAAACGGATACATCTCATGTGAGTTTAATCGTTCGTTTCATATGCAAAGCCTCTTTCTCTGGTATTAAGAACATCTTCATTTCAAAGCTTAGAAAAGTTAAAGACTGAAGGCTGGAGTGGAGGAAGAAAGATAGTTCTTATACCTGGCAGTAGCTGTCACCTGCTTGGGGATAATAAAAATATCCTCTGAAATTTAAAACTGTACTTTATCTCAGCTTAGGTACCTGCAAACTTTTTAAAATTTGAGTCTAGTTTTTATATTGGGACCACTCAGTTAATTGGGCTAAATTGCCTGTTCTACTAAAGAAAAAAAAATAATTAAATATTGGCAAAATATTTGTGGTTAAAATATGAACCAGAGCTAATCTTTTTTGCACAGTTTTTGGAGATTTCTTTTACTCTTAAGTGAGGACCACCTGCAACAGTGCTTGAATAAAACCTTTCTAAGCAAGAGAACAAAGTCCAGGACTGACAAAATCATCTGAAGAAAGCTGCAAAATAAAATCTGCCCCATGAATTGGGAGTAAGGAACTTGTATAATGAGCTACTCAAAGCTGCTAAGCTTTCTTTCTCAGGATTCCTTCAAAATCCTGACAAATGGCACAGCTTTAGTATAACTTTTTAAAGCTCATTCATCTTTTCCTCATGAATGCTTAATTTCCCTTTTCAGCATTGCTTCTCTGTTTGGTAGTCAACAGAAGAAAAACATTCCTTCAGATAGACTCTGTGGGACATGGGGTACATCTTCAGCTCTTCTCTCTCTTTTATAACATTATTTATTTTGAACACCTTTTTTAAACTATTAATAGAAAATAATAGTAGATTCCAGCCATGATGCAGCACAAGCACCAAAGTTTGGTATTTGTCCTTGTCACAGTATGAGAGATAATGCCATCTGGAATAGGAAAATCACGCTGCCACCTACTTTTAGAAGTGCAAAGTATTATATTGCCTGATACAGATCCAGTGGCTTTCAAATGGAAGTGGACCTTTTTTCTGATCATCAACACATTCTTCTCATGAGATGTTTCTGATGACCGAAGCTGAACAAGGTTCATTTCTACAGTGGAGTGCAGCAGCTCCGTGACTTGGCTGCTGAGAAATTCAGCTACTGCTGCCTAACTTATGAAGGGCTTTTACAGCCCTTATTTTGAGCACTTTATACACTTCATAAAAACATTGTTGTTTGGGCGTTTTTTGGTTGGTTTTGTTTTGGTTTGGTTTTTTTGTTTTTTGGTTGGTTGGTTGGTTTTTTGTTGTATTTTTTTAGGTTTTTTGTTTGGTTGGTTTGGTTTGTTGGGTTTTTTTAGTGAAAACATGCACTCTTTTATTTATTACTTGTCAATAATATTAGTTTTAGGCATTACAAGCCTTTGGTTTCAGAAACAGTTTAACAGATGTGTAGCCACATAAATGAGCAGACAAGAACTGGGAAGCTACAGAGCTTGCACTCTTTGAAGAAGCATAGGAAAGCTGATTTACTCATGAGTCATGGAAATTACAGCCCATGCAGAAGCAGCCTTGCTCTCTTTGAGATTTTCATGCTTGTCCAAGATACACAGTGCAGCTGTGGTCACAGTCAAGCTGAAGAAACTGAGTATAGCCTGTGTCTGTGCATGTGCGATTCCTACAGCATTCAACAAGAGTTACGTGCCTGTGTAAGAAGACAAAGTTTCACTGTGATTCGATTCACTGCAGTTGTTTTAGTTGAGGTTAGAAGGAGATTTGGCTCAAATAGTCTTAACTTGAAAGCAGTGTTCTTTGGAGGTAGAAATTGGAAACTGTCTTGTAAAGCATAATGCTTCCTATATGAAGAGAACTACAACTTTTTCTGACTTCAGTGCCATGTTTTAAAAATTTTCTTGGTGTTATGCACTGCATAATATTCATAGAACAATTTGTGGAGGTTTAATACAAGTATTGGGCATTTATTTATTGTCACACACCTTCCCTCTTACTTTAATAAAGAAAAAAGCTAAAAATTTCCCTCCTCCCTCCAGTCCTATTTTCATATGTATATAGGAAATTGCTTGCAATATCTAAGTACTCTGGTTTGAGATACATTATGCTGGTTACATACGGACCAAAATAGGGTTGTGACCTTCAACCTGTAAACTGTCCCAGCAGGGGAGAGGAGAAGAAAGTGAGGGCAACAAAAGCACGAGGCCAGAGTGGCTCCTCTGCTGGGAGCCTCCTTGCAGGAGAGTGGGACAATGGAGCCAAGGTTGGTGGGTAGGCTCCAGTCCCAGAAGGCCACACGTGGCTCTTGGTGGCATTTGGGGCTTCCTTTGTAAGAAGAGCTTATAGCCAGTGAGGGCACAGCCAGTAAACTGTTGCAGTCTGAAAGCCACCGTGTGTGGTGTTTGTTCTTGGGTTGGGGTTTTTTGTTTAGTTTTTTTAATATTGCAGAATAGGTATAAATATACAGATTCACAGTCATGTTATTAGGAAGCTAAGAGTAACTGTTTTGCAGCTAAAAACCCCTTGAGTCTGATGTATCTAATGGTTGGACTTGATGATCTTGAGGGTCTCTTCCAACAAAATGATTCTATGATGTGCAGCCTTTCTGAATGCTGTGAGTTTGTGGGCAGTGCCAGCTTCACAGTGTGTTTGTAGAGCATCTAAGTAAGTGTGAGTGACTACCACATCTTCTGAAGCTGTCCCTTCACTCTTTCCTATCATGTCTCAAATTTTTGGTCCATTGAGTCCCCAAGTGTTTGACAAGGCACGTTTGATTACTCAGTCAGTGCAAAAGAGAGTATTCTAAAACACTGTTTGTGTTCATATGTTTAATGGGAGTACTTTTTTGCTACTATATTTCAGCCTTGTTTATGGAATGATAGATCATAAGATAGGAAATTATAATGAATATATTTATATATTTGAAGTAATAGACCTACAGTTTAAGAGTGCTTTCAAAGTGAGTTCAGGTTCAATGATCTTGGCAGTTCAGATTTTCTTGGCAAGTCTGAGATAATTAACATTTTCTTTAAAGATTCATTTTATAGTCACATAACTAAGAACATCCTTAAAAAAAAAAGTTTCACTTTCTAGCTTATTGTTTCAGCGAAAAGCTTGAAAATGTAAGATATCAATATTCAGAGAACAGAAGGCAAGATGTAACAGCAAGCCCTGAGGACTAAAATTTATGAGTTCTGCAATGCATTGGTTTTTATTTCATCTCTCACACAACTACACTGGAACTTACATTTTTCTGCTAAAGCCCTTTCTTTTTTTTTTTTTTAGAGGAATTGTTCACTGTTATTTTTCCATCCACTCCCAGAGGCATTGTGATCACATATAGGTAAACAAAACTAGAAGATGCTGAAATGATTCCAGATTTGGAATATTATTTCTCCATTCCGGTTTATTCCTCCCTAAGATAAGCATCTGACAAGTAACATTCCATGTAGTCTATGTATCACCTTGCCACTTGAAAGTATCTGCATTATGAAAATGCACAACTTTAGCAATGTAGAAAGAATAAAGCCCATGCATAAATAGGAATACAGTTAAGGGAAAACTAGTAAAGGAATGCAACCAAATCTGTATAAATAATTTAGAAAATTAATAGCCTGCATTTTGAGCAGATTTAGAGTAGTTGTATGTAAGTTATGAAATTTTTATAAATGCAGCATAAAATAGGGATAATGTTGAATTTGATAAATGGATTTCTCCTAGATTCATACCATTTTAAGTAGAGATCTGAATATGGCCTTGGTTTGCTTTTAAAAGGACTGTCATCCTTATTTAGAGGAACTACCATTTTAAAAAGTATGGGGCAAGCCAGTTACGGTGAGCTACAGACTGATGCCTGGCATTCCTAACTCTTCCACTGTTCTCATAGTCTTATGCTGTGTGGCATCACTCCTAAATAGCAAATGCCTAGAATCTCATGAATATAAATAATACCTGATTATATGATGTTAACAAGAATACATTTCTTATTCCCATGCTTATAGAAAAGAACTTGAAAATGTTATTTTATACCACAGTGTTCATCTGTGTGCTTGAAAGCCAGCCTTGATTTATTTATTTAATATAATAGAATTATATTTGGAATACATGAGGTAAATAATACTGCATGGTCCGTCCTTCAAGCAAGTTTTTGAATGTTTAACAGTGAAAAAAGTGAGCATACATACATTTTGCTGACACACCTGTGTTTCACCGGTGTTGACCGAGGGACCTAGGAGGGACCACTTCAGAGTTTGTCACACCACTACAAGAAGAAATATATGGGAAGTTACATGAGTGGATTTGAACTTTATTTGTGAGATCTCCAACTCTGGTTTTGATTGTATTTGTGCAAAAAAATGTCTGCTTGTGAGGTTCAGAGAAAGGGTGACTCTGTGGATATCATTCATATAGTGTGAGTTACAAACAGAAGCAAGCAGCCTCGCTGCTGCTGGTACATGAAAGGTCTGGAGAAGAACAACAGCAAGAGAACAGAACCAATAGAGACAAACATGAAAATGCTTGAAAGGGAGGGAAGGAGGAAGGATGACAGCCCTGGCAGAAGAAGAAACTCAACACAAAAAATTGTACTGCTAAAAAGCTTAAGGATAAAATATAAAGCCTCTGTGGACTGTGGTAGCTCCTCCCTTAATCCACAAACAAGAAAGTGATTTATAAATGAGTTATTTCTCACTAAAGCCTAATAAGTTTGGGGTTTTTTTTCCAGTTTTTACTCATTAGGCCTTCTTTAGGAGTTACATTACATGGTTTTGACAGATGATATTTTATTTATCCTGGTTAGTGTGTTTCTGCAAGGGCATGTGTGTGTGTGTGTGTGTGTGTGTGTGTGTGTGTGTGTGTTCAGACCAGAAATCAGATACTTTTTATCTCCAGTTTTCTTTTGAGGCTGCTACTTTTCTTTCGAATAATTTGTTGAATTTTTCTTAGACAAGAAGACAAGAGTAGATCCCTTAATAAACAGATGAGTTATGTAAAAAAAAAAAAAAAAAAAAAAAAAAAAAAAATTTAGAAAAGACAAAGAGAGAAATATTGTAAAACCAAGCCAAACTTGAGGTGTTTCTGGAAAATAAGTAATTTCATATGACCTGGACACCTCCTTGAAATAGAAAATTAAACATAAAGAACGTAAATGCTATTGCAGTTGTCTAAGGATTTAGTCTCACATTCTAATACTTTTTTTCCTAAAAGTAATGGTTTCTAAATATAAAATAATATTAACAACAATAATAAATCAGCTTTTCCCCCATTGATTTGCTCAGTCCTTTGAATAAGCAAATGGACTAGGAGGGAGGAAGAGACTAGAACTGGTTATAATTTTCACTGGAGCATTGTCTGAAGGGACATCTGTGCTATTGAAATCCGTTGATTTTGATATAACGTTTTATAGGAAAAAGACTAAAATTATTCTGTTAGGTCATCTAGATATAGTACTTAGTATTTATTTCATTGTATTTTAAATGTATTACTTAATTCATCCTGCATTTCAGTATTCACAAAAGGTTTGACTTCATGGAAATGAAATATTTGAATATCTTTGAAACAAACATTTCTTTGAGGTTTTATTATCTGACATATCTGAATACTTCAGCTTTCTTCCTGAGACGACATTTGGAAAATATCACTACCGTAGTTTTTTGTTAGCAGAATGCCATTTTCCAACTACCTTTAACGAAAGCAAGAATTCTGTAAAACAATAGCAGTTGAATCTGTTTCTGAAACTAATTGAGGATATATTTTATAATTGTAGCATATTTGATTTCATGGCTTTTACAAAAATGGAAATGCCCTTAGATAGTTCCAAGTTCTGAATAGCTGAAACTCTGCTCTAAGAGTAAAAGTGAGTACATTATTTAAAATACAATTCAGTGTAACTGCCAGAGAACATTCCTGATTTTCTTTAACAATCTATAAAAGCTGGAGGTTAATAAAAGAGGAGCATGTGAGTAGAAAGTGGTAAACTAAGGGTAGAAAAAAGAGGCTGAGAGTTTTATAAATTGGAATTTGTAAATTGAGAGTAGCAATACCAATCCATTAATTGAGTAACACCATACGTGTATAAAAGCAATATATTTTAATGGCTGTGTTAAGAGGTTTTAAAGATGTGTTTTGCTCTCCGTTTCATAAATTAGTCTTGAAAATGTCTTCCTGTTCATGAAAGCAGAAATTATCAAAATCTGTCTCTGGGCATAGTGCCATTTTGTGGTACTAATAGATAATTCTGTTCTGACAGGAAGAGTTTTAAATAAATGTCCACTCAATAAGCAGCTGTGTGAAAAAGGCTGATCCGGCCTGTCTTTGGGTCAAATACTCACTTTCTCTGCCACAAAACAAAATACAAAAAAATAAAGAATGAAAACCCAATGGGGTGCATTCAGTTAGCATGGCAGAATTTCAGGATGTCTTGAAAAGGTGGGTCTGCATCTCAGCAGCACAGACGGTATGGAGAGATGTTCTTGCCGATTGCTGCCAGGGGGTTTTAAAGCTGTGGAGGATCCTGTCGGCTTCCATAGGCTCTGAATACATCACTGACTAACCTGGCCTGCAAGGAACTGACATGAAACTGCGTGATGCCCCTGACGCACACGTTCATCTCTTCCCTGCACATATATTGAGGGACAAAATCTGTGGGGGAAACTAATACCAGCCTAGTCAAAAAGCAAAAACAGCAGAGCAGGATGGTGATGCGTTTATCTTCTGTCTTATAGAATTTCTGCAGTTAAAATTATAAACGTATCACGCATACCCGTTTGGTGAATATAATACATGACAAGTTGTGGAAATGAGGGAAGAGAAAGAGCTGGATAAGATGTGGGAAACAAATTAATCCTCATGTTATGGTATGAGCTGATTCAAGGTTTGGTAGGTTGCAGCAGAAAATGAAGGCTGTGGCTGCTGTCCCTGGCTATTGAACAAAGTGAGACTTCAAGGTTCAAGTTTTAGTCAGAAATAATCAACACGCTGTCTTGTTACCAACAGATCTTGTTATCTGCTCTGAGAGAGAAGGTTCTAGGCTTTTATAGTAGATCATGTACTGAATTTGACAGCATTATTCCGATAAAGAAAGAAAAAAGGGAAGAGCTGTAATGAGTGTATTTGGCAAGACTTGTGTTGTCAAGACCTCAGAAAGAAAACTTCTGGGGTTTTTTGATCAATTGGGTGGTTTGACCTTATGGGTGAGGCAATACTGGGCAGGACCATAAAATTATAATGTTTCTGGCCCCTCAATTTATAATACCTTCCTTTTTATGTTACTGTTTTGCATTCAAGACAGGCGAAGTGTTCCAATTTTACTCCTACTGATCCTAGAAAAATCGTATGATTTATCATAACTTGAGGATATTAATCAAGTTATTTCCTGAATGTCCAGAGACATAGAAGGAAAGAAGTACTTTAGCCAACATTTATTTACTTATCCATTTATTGATATATTTGTCCTCCAGCATTATGAGAGGTGTCTTTTTTCCTGTCAAACATTCATATTGAGTTGGCATGTGAGAGAGAACTCTGGGACACTAGGGAGTCTTTCTTGAGAGCAAAATGTAAGTTTTCTATCACTTCTCACACTATGTGGAGGTTGTGGATATTAGTATGGCTAGGAAGTATTAAAAATAATGGATAAAACACAATACTGAAAAATAATAGAGAACAAGAGGTATGTCGCATGTTAAGCCTCCTCATACTCTGGAGAGCATGGTCTTTAAGCCAGAAGACAAGAAAAGGCAAAATTGCTGACCATTATAAAAAAACCTCCCAGATCAGTTCCAGACCACTGAAGTTTCAGCAGCTTTCTGAAAAAGGACTTGCTATGTAGCTGTCAGTAGTGCTCTGCCTCTCCTGGGGAGCTCAAGCTGACTGCCTGCCATGGCCGCAGAATGCCAGCTCGTACTGCATCTTTTTGGTCTCTCTTCATAGTTGTATTGATGCCTCCTCATTTGATAGAGCTCTTTGGTTAGAGTCATAATGGGAGATATCATGAAAGAGAACAGGGTAGAGATGCCCTGTCACCATCCAGACCAACTTTACCTGGTAAAACCAGATAAACTTTACCTGAGAATGATCATTTCATCTGTCCACTTTGGGATATCCTAAAATAGAATTACACACCAAGGTTGATGGGCTAAGAGTTGCTTTTTGGTCTTACTGATTTAGGAAAATTTCCCTGTTGAAAACCATTCAGTAAGTTCAGACTGTCATAATAAACACTGAGGATGTTCTCAAACTCTTAAAAATTATGCCACTGAGTACCAGTAAAAGATTTTTTTGGGTGGAAGCCCACAAGATATTATGGTACTGTTACTGTTCTCATAAATGAAAGAGGACAGATCCTTTACATATTTCTTCCCCCCATATCCTGCCATATGCAAGAAGACAGAAGAGTTTCAGGGAGGTAAATGAAGATACAGTTCTGCTTGAAATGCACCCACATGAATGTTTGATTTGTGCGGCCTTTAAATGCATTGCCATGCATTTAAATTCACACTTATTAATTATCAAAGTTTTCCTCTTGGATTTGCAGTCAAATGTTTGAACAGTTTGATTAATCATTCCAGTCCTGATCGGTCTGAAGTTAGCTACTGTTTGAGTGAGGTGCCTTGTATCTCTCATGAAGCAGCACCGTAGGGTGATGAAGCTCCTGCAGGATTGTCTTCTGGAGATGTAAGACCACCAGAGGCCTGGTGAGGTTGATTCTAGAAAGACTAGAAACTTGGACATCCCAAAATAGCTATTCTGGTTAGCTCAGTTCAGAAGAGGATATCTGTTGTATAAAGTCGCCTAATAAACAAAATAGATGAAACAATAACCTTTAAAAGGACTGAGTCATTTCAACTGCAACAAAAGAGCTCCCAACTGCTCAGCTAGAAAGACTAAGCCAAGGCAAGGTTATCTAAGAAGAGGTCTCATTGTGTGTGATTAAAGCCATTCAAATTGTCTCATATACTGAGTTAAGTATCTTTCAAGGTGGAAAAAAAGAGGGTATTAGATGAACATATGTCAACAAGTTTTTGTAATTCAAAGCTAAGGTAATAAAACAGATTCTTTGCTTCATATTATGAAATTTGCATATCTCATGTTGTGCAGCATCTCTGTGTAGTCGAAAGTCATACAGCTAAGCTTGTGTCAACTTTATTTGCCAACAGTAATAACACTCAGAGTCTGTTATGGATAGAAGCCATATATACAGTGATTCATTTCTGAAGATTTTTATTTAATGGTGCTTTAAATATGAATCTCTTTACATGGTCATGCTTTTCATTTATGTTAGTAGTAGCAAGACTGCACATTTCACTGGTGGGGCAAGAAAGAAAAAGAAAGTAACAAGGATTATCCATGTATATACTTCCTTAAATTTATTTGTTCCTTAGTAAAGCCCCCAATATATTCTGAATATTTAGATTTATCAAATAAGAAAGGGGCCTGTTTCTGCGTTTGATATTTCTTTGGCAAATATTCTGCATCAAAGAAAGAAAGAAGCATATAGCAGATAATATTAAGTAAGCAGAAAGCATAGAAAGAGCAGTATTTCTGATTTTTCCCTTCATTGGCCCTGATAGTGTTCTTTAACATCTTAAAATATGGAATAGCAGTAGCCAATATTACCATTTTAGTAATATTGTATCAGGAGGTAAGAAAAAGCATTCCAAAAATTGAGAGCTCCAAAGAAACCAGAGAAGTAAAATGTATTGGTTTATTGTTATGTCTGGTAACAAACGATAATAGAGGCCAAAGCCCCACAAGGGAAGAAACAAGTGAATCTGGTCCCCACACCCCTCGTGAGTGTTGTAGCTTCATCCGTACTTGGTGGGAAGTGAACCTCTGCCATCTCGGCCTTCTCTTCCTTACCTGAAAAGGGGAATTTGTGAACGCTGCTTTAAACTGGTCCTTCCTTTCTATAAAGTCTTGCTGTTATTAAAAATATCTGAAAATTATTTTTTAAGCCATTTTTAATGTTTGTGTTTACACCTTAACTGTGAAGTCCCTCACTTGACACAACAGCAGCAGCCCATGTTCTTTTTCCCTCACTTCTGCAGAGCTCAGATGTCGTGAGTTGCTGTGGGAAAAGGCCGGAACTTCTTCAGCATGTACTGCCCCGTTTCTCCTCTCTGGTGGTGACTCCCTCTGAGCTGGTAGCATTTATCCTCCAGCAATGCCTTGCTCAGATCAGTGTTTTCTTTCAACCTTGTCTAAGTTTATCTTTGGAGGCAGTTCTCTGGTTTACCGTAGATCTTGATTTACAGTATGAGACAGCAAGTGGTGCACATAAGAATTGCTCATGTCTTAAAATACTTCAGTGCTTCTGAACTGAATTTGAAGCATGGATTCTGACTGATTTATGGTGTTATAGCTTGTTGAAGCTGATGTAATGCCAAGAGTGGTTAATTCTTTCTGAAGCACACCACCCACAGTCTTTAGGAGGAAGCAAAAATGAGAATAAATTACTTTAGAATATTCATATTTTCTACCTTAGGTTTCTCTTCCAGTCTTCTTTTTAACAGATCTGCACATTGAACTTGCAATTGATTAAAATACCTATCCTGTGCTTACGAAATTACAGATGTTCAGTCTTTATCCACCGCACTATCTTACTACTCATCACCCCCATGACTTGGAGAGCACACAATATTTCAGAAGCTGGTAGGAACGAGCCATGTCATAACAACCTGTCAGAAGTTAACTTAGCCAACACTGCAGGACATTTTGCTTATAAAAACACTGGTACTATCTTACAGAGGTTATTGCTGAGTGAACCACAGCAATGGCTGTACTTTCAAGTACTAGCATCTCACTCTTATTGAATGCACTCTTGAGAAGTGAGACTGGGGCTGTAATATCATTGCTCGGACCTGTGTGTTGAGAGTGTGCAGCACTGTGGCAAAGGGGCCATTATTGCTCTCTGTTTTTCCTTTTGCTATTTGTGAAATTTTATGTGCGTTCACACATCTCACTATCTCACAAACCTCACCAATGACCCTAAAAAGATCTGAGCCTGCCACATCCAGGTAGAAGAGATGACCACATGAAGGAAAGCATGTCAGCAGGTTACCCTTCGGTCCTCATAAGAGCAGTCAGTGATGTAAAGCAGAGTTAATGCTGTGACCTTGGTGCAGTGTCGATAAAAATGGCAATAAAAAAGCAAAGAATTCAGGGGCTCCCAAAATGTTTGGCTGAAGGTCTCTCTTGTGGTGTTAATGCACATATTTATTAAAACAACATCTGCTTGTTTCAAAAGCTTGGGACATGTCCTGATACAATTCAGTTTAGAGTGAAGTCCAAGAATCCTGAACACTTTACAATATTGGCTGCATTCTTCCTTATGATTAAGGCACCAAATAAAGGAAATTTCAAAGCAGTTTTTAGAATTCATTGTAGATGCTTTATTACCTACATTTCATGAATGACACAGTTTGTTCCCTCCTTGGTAGCTATTATTATAATAACATTACCCAGCAGAGACCTAGTCTGAGAATGCAAAGCAAACAGCAAAGCATCCTTTCAGACTATCAGAAAATTATGAGTATCAATAAATCTAAAATTTTACTAAGGAAAATATTGTTCCATTAATAATAATGGCTAGAGCTTATTTTACCAACTTTCAATACTCCTGAATGTTACGGATATAGAATGGAAAAACTGAGTGTATTTTTATCTTGTTCCATCAGTAGTCAACATCATGCCTTAGAATTTGTTGTCTGGAAACTTTTCTTTTTCTGTATCATATATCTTGGCTTAATTAAATGAGCTTGTGGTGTTTCCTGTGTTTCTGTCATGAGCAAGTTCTGTAAAGCTTTAGAAACTGTAGGATACAAAGGCTGCACAAGAGCAGACATGGAGCATCCCTAGTAATTCATACACTGGCAGCCACAGCCCTGGTTCAGAGGTTGTCAGGGAAAATAAGGGAAGGTGTCCAACCAATATCATCAGGCAGGAAAAACCTGGAATGCCAATCGATACGCTGCCTTGGGCACCTATGTGTTTCACTGACAAAGGGATTCCAAAACTGTTACATTGAAAGGATAGCTAATGTAAAACCTGTAGGAAGGTTGAGTCAAAGCAGTGGGTTCTGAAGTGTGAGGTTTGAGTACACAATTACCCGTAATTCTTCACCTAGTACAGGCATGGTGAGATTTGAAACAGAACTGATTTATATCCTAGCAAGGCTTTGGGTTGGGATCTGTCATTTTATGGAGAGAAAAAAAAAAAGGAGCTGTCTGGGTTTTCAGAATATTTTAAAGAGTTCTCTTGATGCTGAGGGAGAAATTTCCTCCTAGGAAAAACACATTTGGATTTATATTTATATTCAGCTTATTTTTGGTACAAGTTATTTGTCTCCATTGGTCTGCATCGCCCCTTCAGGGGAAAACAAAAACAAACAACCCACTGAAGTGCAGACCCACTAGAAAGTCATGAGACCATCATGGTGACTGAGTCTTACAGAAAAGTTATTTGAGGAAAGAATTGTACTTAGCTGCAGACCTGATGAAAGTGTCATAGTCTCAGGCTGAGCAGAAGATGAGAAAGGTTTTCATCCTGCTATGTTAAAGTGATTAGAAAGTTGTTGCTGACTCGAATAAGTAAGTAAAGAAATATTCATGCAAAGTCAGTGCTGAATTAGTCTCGAAAACACAAGACCTACTGCCACATCTTACACTGTCTAAATCCCCATGTCTGTAGCTTTGAGACAAAGGAAGAGTTTTATGCTCTGCCTCATATTAGCAGTCTGGCTGTTGAGAGCTGAAATACCAGGAAACAAGCAGTAGTAAAGCTTTTGCATGCTGACTTCAAGGAGTTGTGCATAGCAGCCTTCATTAAACTAAGGACAGAGCCACTTTTATAGTAATGCAGAAAACAGGCCTGTATGTTACATTCAGGTTTCTAAAAGCTACCCGGAGAATTCATGTGCTTTTATAGTACAAGCTTCTCTTGCATTTAGTCCTTAAGAAGACAGAATCATAAGCAGTTGTTCTGCTGGACTGAGAAAATCCTTGGGAGATAAAGCCTTTAGAAGTAAAATACAAGTGTCTCATAAATGCCTTCTTTCAGGGACGATTCTGTTGTTCTCACAGAAACCTCTGTGGGCTCATGTCATCCAGCACTCTGGAGATGTGATTTGAATGCTGCTTCCATGTGGTGTGCAAAACATTCTGCCTTTTTAAGAAAGACTCCCCATTCATCTTTTCTGTTGCTGGTTTTATGGTTTGAAAAGTCATTCTGAAATTATTTCCTCTGCTGAGAGTGTGGCTCAGGCTTACAGAAGAAAAAAGGAATGGACAGACACACACACACCACCTCCCCCGTCTCGAAAAGGAAATCTCATAACAATAGCAAACAGTAAAATGAATGTATCTTACCTGGAACTTATTTGAATTATTAGATAGTTCTCAGTCTAACAAGCAGTTAACCAAAATTGAATTGTACCTGTAATTAAAAGAGTTATACTAAAAGTGAGTCAGCCAGCTGGCATGTACAACTTCCTCTCTCTTACACTACTCTCAAGAAATTAAAAAAAAATGGCAGAGTGTTCCTCATTACAATTTTTGAAAATTAGGAGCTGCTGTGTTCAGAATCTGCTGCTCATTTTATTCAGAACAAAGGCTTCTAACTTCCCTCACTGTGTGAAAACAAAGCTTGAATTAGTTTCTGTAAAGACGTGGGAGATGGGGCATCAAAGAGCCTTCTGTTCATTAAGATAAACACCGAATATGTGTTTCATGTTTGGTTTTGGTATAACATTTTGAATAGAGGATTAAGTAGTTGCTTCCCACA
Organism: Streptopelia decaocto; assembly: GCF_964273445.1. NCBI lineage: Eukaryota > Metazoa > Chordata > Aves > Columbiformes > Columbidae > Streptopelia > Streptopelia decaocto. The sequence continues at coordinate 68,742,433 of NC_138655.1, forward strand.
GTCGTATACCATTGAGATGGTGCAAGAGAAGGAGGAGAATAAAAGGATTTGAGCTATTATGCAAATAATTAGTGTTGAGCAAGTAAAAGGTCCCCCTATTACCCATTTAATTCTGCATGGATTTAGTCATGTTGAGAGTGTAACGTGGCTCTCCACTTTGGACACACAGAAAGTACACAAATAAGTTGCAAGGGTCCATCTATAGTTTCAACCTGGACATTGATCATGTGAGATGGACTCTTGCAACTTAATTATGTACTTTCAAACTAAACTGTTTGCTTTTCAACAAAAAAATAGATTACCTAGTTTCATAACTGAAATTTACTTTTTATGTAATTCTTTTTGTTAACTTCAGAAAGAAGGCTGCTCTAGTCTATGCATGGCAAGGCATTATTTTTTTGGAAGTACAAATGAAATCAGGGGACATGGATTTTTCCTTTCTTGCTCACAAATGCAGTCACTTCAGTTGCAGACAGGGTCACGGTCCACCCCACTTTGTGGTCCCCAAATCAATTTTTATTACATGTGTTTTATAGAAGAAGTTGATTGGACTGTTCATGTGAGTCAGTGTGAATAAATGGGTTTGCAATCTGTCCTTGCCGTATGATTTTTCTGTGTGGATGATGGATGGTTTTATGAATTTGCTGATAAGCCAGTTACAGTGTTTTATGTTGAGTTTTAATGAACTAGATTTGCTAATGATTATGACCAATATTGGAATGGTATTGCATTAGAAGAGCTCCTTTCTGTTGACTCCAAGGAAGTGTTAATGCATTAACTTTAATGCTTAAGTTCCATCATGGGCTCTTATACCCTTAATTCTGTATTTAAAAATAATGCTTTGTTGCTGTTAGCCATCCTGTAAGATCATTTTCGTATATTTTTGATTTATATTCTGTTTATTTTATCGTTAAACTATCAATTGTAGCCACTTAAAAATTATATAATTTTTGCATATATTTTTTCCTCTAGGCATTTGCTACTCCTCAGTCTGGGAGACAGGCAGTATCTAGATTTGGTCTGACTTAGGACAGCTGCTCTCATCATTTAGGGGGAAAATAAAATAAAATAAAATAAAATAAAATAAAATAAAATCTACACCAGGAATGTATATATTTAATATTTTTATTTATGAATGTAGAGGCCTCCAAGGGGACAAGTGATCAAGGTATCTTACTAAGCTGATTATATTTTCATTATTTGCTCTTATAGTACTCTATTTATAACATTTCAGGGTTGCACTTTGGGGGCAGAGGGTTGGATCATCATATGAATATTTCATTTTTGTGTTCATAGTACTTTGTTTGAAGCAGAATTGCTAAAAAATGTAGCAGTGGTTAGAATACATTTTTAAATGTGGTTTTAAGCCAAAGAACTCAAATTTGCAAAGGAGATATATGAAGCTATCACTACTAAGTTCATCCTCAAGAGGTGTTCTTGGGAGAATAACACTAAGTAGGTGACAGACTTCAGTCAGAGACATTCAGTTCTATGCATAAAAGAACACCAAAAAAAGCTGAGAAATGAATCTTCTTGTATGCTTGTTGGAGGAAGTGGAGGAAGAAGTCCAAATGTTTATTAGGATTTACAGGTTCCATGGCTTCGTTAGCACATTGAGTCACAGGTCCCACATGGCAATATCTGTCTTGTTTGAGATTTATTAGAAGGTGGCTACATCTTGGTTTCATTCCCTGCTGATTGGTTTCCTGAGATTTCAGCTCCTCAGTTCTCTGCATCGTTGCTATCTGTTAGGAGATGCTGAAGAATAATGCATCACATTCATCTTTTTCTTATCCAAAGATACATGTGAGTTTGGATTTACTGAAATAACGGAGAATTTGTTCATGTAAACCTCAATTTCTGTGTTGTTTTTTTTTTCACAGCAAGTTAGAAAAATAACTGTATTATTTGATTTATGGCTCTCTTCTTCCTTATCTCCAGTATTTAATTCCTCATAATAAGAGAGATAAGAACTGTGTTTGAATGCAGATCACAGAGGTTTCTGAGTACAGCCTGAAACCCCTAAGCACCAGAGCTTTCATTCTGGAGGCTCAATTTCGGTCTCTGCTTTATCTTAATCTCTTTATTCAGAATATTTTATAGATGTTGACATATGCCTATCTGTCTCTGTCTACAGCTATTTCAGGAAGAACTAACATTTGAACATTTGAGCTACTGAAATTGTGGTTGTTTCAAAGAGGAGATCATATGCCATTACATGTTTGCCATTTACATAATGCAAAATCAGGTCTATACTGACTCAAAAGCATTCTGTACTGAATATTTCTTGGACGTATGTGTACCTCATATTTCTCTGATTAGATAGATTCACTGGAAAAATAAAATCTTACTGTATTTTGCATATAACAAATAGATAATAAGACAGAAGTAATAGAAATACAAGACATTATCACCAGGCAAGCCAATCAGTGACGAAAATTCTGCATAGTTTGAATGCACATAGTTTGAACCCTCTTGTAAATGTGAGATAACTTACCTTTCCCAGGTGACTGAACTGTCCCACAGTCTCTATGGGGAGACATACGAATACAGGCCATTCCTGTAGAAGAGCTGACATAGTAAATTTATCCGTGGGTTTTCCATACTGGAACATTACCAGTTTCCATAACACTACCCAAATAGAAGTATAAAGTGGGATGGTATGTCTGAAACCATGCTAATCCGTCAGGATGTAGTGTACAAACACACATCAACAGTATGAGGTTTAATAGCATCTCCACAGGTTTGCTGGAATACTTTGCCAAGGAGGTTCTTACAGAAAAGTAGAAGTTTTCTTTGTCAACCTCTTCTCATCAATAACTTTGCCACTGGAAAATAAAAAAAAAAAGGCACTTGTGGGAACAAATATTGTGAAAAAATGAGGTGTTGGGAAGAATTAATTAAATGATCACGTCTGACTTAATTTAAAGTCAAACACACACGTAAGGACAAAGTAATAAAGGGCATCTTAATCCACAGAAATGCAGGAGTTTCCCTTGGAATAAAATCCATAAAGTGAGAGGGGGTCAAGGCACTTGAGTCCTACCCAGCACCTTCTGAAGATGAAGCACTGATGATTTTTCTAAGATATAAGTCTTCCAAGAGGCGTAAGGTGTGACATCTCTTTCATCAATTGCTAGGGGAAATCCCATGGGCAAGGCTACTTGAAGGTAAAGGGGCCCAAGATAGTTGGTTAGTATTCAGGGCCTGCTTCTACCAGGCTCAAGGTCAGAGCATCCTGATACATAGGAAGTCAAGGAAGTGAGCCAGGAAACCTTTGTGGTTAAACAGGGAACTGCTGGGTAAGCTCAAGTGGAAGAGGAGAGTTTACAGATCATGGAAGGAAGGCTGGCCACTTGGGAAGAATATAAGGCTCTTGTCAGAGGGTGTTGGGAGGCAACTAGGAAAGCTCAGAAACCTCCTTAGAATTAAACCTGGCAAGAGGGGTCAAAGAAAACAGAACAAGCTTTTTCAAATACGTGGCAGATAAAACTAACACCAGAGGCAATGTAGGCCCACTGATGAATGAGGTGGGTGCCCTGGTGACAGAAGATACAGAGAAGGCAGAGTTACTGAACACCTTCTTTGTCTCTGTCCGCTCTGCTGGAGGCTGTCCTGAGGAGCCCTGTACCACTGAGTCCTCAGAGGAAGTCGGGACAATGGAGGAGTTTGCCTTAGTTGATGAGGACTGGGTTAGGGAGCAATTAAGCAATCTGGAAATCCATATTCCATGGGTCCACATTGGATGCACCCACAGGTGCTGAGGGAGCTGGCCAAAGTCATTGCTGGGCCACTCTCCATTATCTTTGCCAAGTCTTGGGAAACAGGAGAGCTGCCTGAGGACTGGAGGAAACCAAATGTCACTCCAGTCTTCAAAAAGGGCAAGAAGGAGGACCTGGGTAACTATAGACTGGTCAGCCTCACCTCCATCCCTGGGAAAGTGATGGAACGCCTTATCCTTGGTGCCATCTTAAGGCATATCAAGGATAAAAGGGTCATTAGGGGCAGTCAACATGGTTTCACCAAGGGGAAGTTGTGTTTGACCAACCTCATCGCCTTTTATGAGGACATAACGAGGTGGATGGATGATGGCAGAGCGGTGAATGTGGTCTACCTTGACTTCAGTAAAGCATTTGACACAGTCTCCCACAGCATCCTCACAGCTAAACTGGGGGAGTACCGTCTGGACGATTGGGTAGCGAGGTGGACTGCAAACTGGCTGAAGGAAAGAAGCCAGAGAGTTGTGGTCAATGGGGCAGAGCCTAGTTGGAGGCCTGTATCTAGTGGAGTGCCTCAAGGGTCAGTACTGGGGCTGGTATTATTCAATATATTCATCAATGATTTGGACAAGGGAATAGAGTGTACTATCAGCAAGTTTGCTGATGACACTAAGCTGGGAGGAGTGGCTGACACACCAGAAGGCTGTGCTGCCATCCAGCGGGACCTGGACAGGCTGGAGAGTTGGGCGGGGAAAAATTTAATGAAATATAACAAGGGAAATTGTACAGTCTTGCATCTGGGTAGGAACAACCCCAGGTTCCAGTATAAGTTGGGGAATGACCTATTAGAGAGCAGTGTAGGGGAAAGGAACCTGGGGGTCCTGGTGGACAGCAGGATGACCATGAGCCAGCACTGTGCCCTTGTGGCCAGGAAGGCCAATGGCATCCTGGGGTGTATTAGAAGGGGGGTGGTTAGTAGGTCAAGAGAGGTTCTCCTTTCCCTCTACTCTGCCCTGGGGAGACCACACCTGGAATATTGTGTCCAGTTCTGGGCCCCTCAGTTCAAGAAGGACAGGGAACTGCTGGAGAGAGTCCAGCGCAGGGCAACAAAGATGATTAAGAGAGTGGAGCATCTCCCTTATGAGGGAAGGCTGAGTGAGCTGGGTCTCTTTAGTTTGGAGGAGACTGAGGGGTGACCTCATTAATGTTTACAAATATATAAAGGGTAAGTGTCAGGAGGATGGAGTCAGGCTCTTCTTGGTGACAACCAACAGTGGACAAGGGGTAATGCTTCAAACTGGAACACAGGAGGTTCCACTTAAATATGAGAAGAAACTTCTTCACAATGAGGGTAACAGAGCACTGGAACCAAGTCATTGCTGGGCCACTCTCCATTATCTTTGCTGCCCAGGGCGGTTGTGGAGTCTCCTACTCTGGAGACATTCAAAACCCGCGTGGACACCTTCCTGTGTAACCTCATCTGGGTGTTCCTGCTCCAGCAGGGGGATTGGACTAGATGATCTTTCAAGGTCCATTCCAATCCCTAACATTCTGTGATTCTGTGATCCCCAAACAGGCAGCTAGGGAAGAATCTCCAAGTATTCAGAGTTAAGGGACTGGGCATAAAACCAGAGTTCTGTATAGAGAGAAGATAAAATCCAGGAATGCAGTAAGGTAATAAACACCAATTCAACCATAATATAGAAAATGACCTTCTAATTTACCTTAGAAAGGCTCAGTTAAGCAATGACTTTTATTTTTGTCACCCCAAATATGAGACTAGATGCAATAACACAAATCCTTAGATCATGTTGGAAACCAAAGATTTATTCTGGTTTTTATTTTCTCTTCCTCGTATTCTTTCCCTAGTGGAGAGAGGGAGATGAGGTAAGCACTGGATTTATGCAGGATACAGTAGAGAGAATTTTGTTTAGCAAACTAAAAATAAATCACAACTATTTACTGAATATACCCCTTTTTCTGTCAGAACAAAATTCAGATTGCTGGCATTTATTTCACAGGATTTTCTGTGACATCAAACCTAATCACAACCTATTCTGCTACTTTAAAATACAGGACCCTGGCAACGCTGCATCCGCTCTCCAGTCATAGGGCAGCAAAGCAACTGCAGGCATTTGGTTTTGTCAGAATAAATAATTAAGAGGCTCATCATTTTCTCACTAATGAACAAGGAAATGTGATTAAGCAACTTGTAAAGAGAATGGCTGAAGACAATATAGAAATGATAGCAGGATGATTGCTGTGAATGAGACTGAAATTTCTGAATAAGAGATTTCTTCAACAAAACACAAGGACAGTAGTTTAATCTTCCATTTAAAAATTCCTGCCAATTTGGAAAAGCTCTAAGTCAGGAGATTACAGACATCTCAGAAGCTGGCAAAACAGTCACTTCTCTTAAGAAGGCTACGTTCTGTAAAATGCTGAGAAATGACTCTTTTTTTTCTTTTTTTTTACAATTTCAAGACTCAAGTTCTACCAAACAATGACTAGGACATCTCTGACTAGGCTGTCTTTTCTTCTCATATATTCTGAAAATACAAATCATCTTTCAGACCAAAATGTTCTACAGACGCTTGCCAAGTTTACTGTAGCTAACATCTAGAAATCGTACTGATTAGCTTCTGGCAACATTCGCTCAAAGTGCTTTGCGTCTTAGTATCTCATTAAATATCTTATTCCTCTTTATTATTCTTTAGCATGAAAAAATGTACTTCCACCTTATATCTAATCTGTTTCTATGCTTTTACTGTCCGCTCTCCTAGCTTATCTAAAGGAGATAGCACATAATATAGAAACCTGAAGAAAAGTGAAATAACAGAAATTGCTGTAATTCTTCTGTTGTCAAGGGAAGAATATCTCATTTTTTTCCTTTATATATATTCATAAATGACATAGTCTCTTTATGAGTAAAGGCACGAAGGTCAACAAGCAGATTATGATATTTCTGTCCATGGGCAGTTATATCAGCTTGTAGAAGTTTCCAGATACTCAGATATAAAAAAGATATGCACAGAAGTGTGAGATTCATACTTAATGCAGTTTTAAAAAAGAAAGCCAAAGAAAACGTCAAACATCTTTTTGGTTACATAAATGTTCATGTACCTCAAATAAGAACTGAACATTACAGAAAATACTCTGGGGCTAAAACCCAGGCAGAAAGATCTTGTTCTACTTCAAGAGGCTTTTGAGGAAATTATTCTTTCCTTTTTTTTTTTTTTTTTTCTACATGATGTAGACCCTCCGTAATACAAACTTCTTTGGATTTTCACCCAAAATTCCAGCTGTCTCCAGTAGAGATTTGATTTGGTTTAAACACGTCATTAACCTTCAGGTGTCTCCCCGTTTCTTACAATATTTTGAGATCATGTTGTTATCTTCTGATTGTCTTCCAGAAAGATGCAAATTCATAGGTTTTCTATTTCTACTTTGAAGATTACTTGTACTTTTCCTGTTCCATATGATAAATTACTGTTCGATTAAGGTTAGCGTTAGAGTTATTCCTCTTCTCGTATTATATTTAATGTCAAACCTAGTTACTTGCCTCCTGTCAGTGGTTTATCCCAGTGAATATCACAACCTACTTCTTCGTTTCAGATTACATATGTTCTCCTTTGACTGAAATGGCTGGTTTTGTATCTGATGCTTATGTTTTAGCTTCCTGCAGAGAATCAAAATATCCCCCAAGCCATTGGTGACTATGGGATATCATCCTATGGCATATCCTCTGAGCACAAGAATAAGAAGCTGTTTTGATAGGGACATCTAGCAGAGACACAACCTCCTCTCAGAAAGCAGAGATGTAGAAGATGTATCCATCTGTCAGGAAGTCCTGCACTTCTCTTTTCCCAGCTCCTCAGCAAATACATTGCATGGGTGTAGTCAATGAGGCATTCAAAACATCTTCTTTCTTTTTCTTCTGCACAAAGAAGAGCAGGCTTGGAAGAATATTTCTTCAGTATTCAAGTAAATTCCATTTAGACTAACACTTCTATTTTGTAATTTCATTTAGAATTGTATTATTTTCATTTTGTCTTAGACATAGCAATTTGCTTTCTGTGCTGTGCTAGAATTGATACCTCATTCCCGTGACCTCCAGAGCCAGATCTGGAGCAAAACTTGCTTTTCAAATTAATTGTGCCAGAACATCTTTGTGATATGTATAGGCTGGAACTATCAATGTAGTAATGCGTGTGAATCCGTTTCAGTGTAACATTAGATTTCTGCAGTAGATTAATTGTAGATAAATCCTTGGTGCAACAGTACTTCTAAAGGAGTTTTGTGCTAGTTATCTCTCAGCTACACCATTCTGAAAAATCATCTGACATGTAAATTCACTTTTCTTTTGTAGGTGGAATGGAGAAAATAAAACAGCATACCTTTGCATTAGCTCACTACACCTATACTGTGCTGTCTACCTTAAAATATGCCAATGGGGCTCCTGTAGTATGTATTTACAGCGACACAGATTTCAGCAATCCTGATGTCCAGGGTCCAATCATTAATTTTAATGTGCTCGATGAAAATGGAGAGGTGATCGGATTTTCACAGGTATGTTTTTCTCTTGCCTTTATTGAGTATTGTGTTTATATTTTAAGCATATTCACAGTGAGTTCTTTATCCTAAAGGAAATAGTTTAACCATAGTGATCCCTTCTGAGGTTTTGTTTTTGTTTCTTTGTCACTCTGCATAATACTTACACACATTGCAATAAAGCAATAGAAAGAGAATCCAATAAGTAGTGCTAGCACAATGCAAAGTACATAATAGCCAAAGCCAATATCTTACAGATTTAATGCTCTACAGACAGGCTGTTTGAAAGTGGGCTGTTTTAAAAGGATGCACTGACTAGGCAGTTTGGCTTCTTTTTGACTTCCTTCTCTAGAGTACTCAAAACTGGAAATTGAAGAGCAAGCCTAGAAAAGCTGATATAAGACACTGCCTTGAATCTTTGACATACAGGTGAAATATGACCTCAGATGATTGCAGTCACCCAGGAAGGCATTCTCTTTCTTTTAATATTCCTGAGGAAGCACTGAATAAAGATGAATGGTCTGTGTAAGGAGTGAGATTCAAGCCCCAAAAGTCCTTAAATGCTGCCTTTCTCAACAGCTTTCTCTAGCCTTTATCCATCAGATATACTGAAACTTTATGAAATGAAGCTTTTCTACCTTCAGTAGAGAGGCAATGGTGTATGACTGTGTATCGTGTATGACCATGCACCATGTAGGCAGGGGGTGACACAGGGTAACGTAGCTCACTTTCTCATCAGCAGAAGTCAGAAAAAACAGTGCTCTGGTTTTGCTTAATTCTTCTGTTTTTCATTGACTGATGATTGAATAAGCCCACAAGTCAAGTTCAAGAGTATGACCTTGACTTTTTTTAAAAGCTGTCAATAACTGGCACCATCTGTCTCAGCAACTGCCTCCCTCTGCCAGCAGTAGTGGCAGAGCTGTGTTGCACTTGGAAGCTGATGGTTCTGGACCATTAGGGACAGAGTGGGAGTGCTGCGAAAGGTGTTCCTCACCACTCCTCTGCCGGAGAGGAGGGGAATGCAGACACATGTCTGTGACAATACAAGAGGAGATCGATATATACACAAGGGAGAACAGAACTGGAGCAGTTACTTTCTAGCCTGCCAGTATGAAGTTTTACAGCTATTTTTTTAAGACACTTACCACACTGATGAACATGGGATGGGCAATTGTATAGTACCGGAGAAGCTCTTCTTCCCATACATCTTTTTTTGGACTGTGCTACCAAATAGTCTGAAATAGTCAACACATTTCATTTCAAAGAATTCCACATTTTAGGAATGAATTTGTGTGGCAATGTTCAGAAAAAATTGAGATATTAGCACAGCTGGGCTGCTAAAACACTCTGCAAACACTCTGATTTTGCTTCTGTCCTTTGGTTAAAACCAAAACCTTTATTTGCACTTCTGATTTCCCTGATTTCTTAATAAAAATGGCTCTTGCCTGTATCACTTTTATGAACTTCACTGTATCCTCAAAGAAAAAATTATTTTATACCCTTATGCCTCCTTTGTGCTTGTTTGCTGCAATGGCTGCTCATAAAAAGCTTCTTTATTGATCTGTATCATCTGGATTGTGCTGTTCACCAGATTCTCGCCATTTCTGGTGTGGGTGTATAGAATGAAGAACTATAAAGTTTTGAAATGCATACCAGTCACATCTGCAGTGCTTGTTAGATTACTTTGTTTAGTTAAAATAATGTGCAATTTAATGACTTTTAGAAATTAATAAGCAACAGCACTATTCTTTCCAGAGCTATAATACATGTGATATATACATAATTGGCTTCTTTATGGAATGAAATTCTTTCATAGACATATTATAGCAGTTATGGGAGAGAAAAATATATGCTGCTTCTTTATTATTACAAAGAAAACACATACAGCAGAGACTAACATTCATCAAACTGACAATATAATCTCATCTTCATACCTGTATGCATGTCTAAGATAGGTTTATTTGTATCAAAGTTAAATCCCATACTTCTGTTAATGGTTTAGAAATGAAATAATGTCCTCTAGTTTGGTCGTGTCTGTGATCTGCAGATTCATTTGGATTCACTAGTCAGTCTCCAAATACAGTCTGGTGGAGTTAGGAGAACAAAGCTTCAGAGTGCTCCTGGAAGACATTTTGGGGAATTTTTAATGAAGGGAAAATTGAATGAGATTTCTATCTAACATACCTACTACTACTGGACACCAATTAATGACTCAGGTTGTATTTCAGCTAGTATATTCAAAGAGAAATGACAGAATGTCCTATTCCTTTATGGAATCATAGAATGTCCTGAGTTGGAAGGGACTCACAGGATCATGGAGTCCAACTTCTGTCCCTGTATGTGACAACTCCACAGTTCACACCATGTGTCTGAGGGCATTGTTCAGTCTCTTTTCGAACACTGTCAGGCTTGGGGCCGTTACACCTCCCTGGGGAGCCTGTTCCAGTGCTCCACCACCCTCTGGAGGAAAAACCTTTTCCTCATGTCCAACCTAAACCTCTTCTGGCACATCTTCCTGCCATTCCCTTGCGTTCTGTCATTGGTCACTAGAGAGAAGAGTTTGGTGCCTGCCCCTCCTCTTCCCCTTGTGAGGAAGCTGTAGACCATGATGAGGTCTCCTCTCAGTCTCCTCCAGGCTGAACAAACCAAGTGACTTTAGCCACTCCTCATATGGCTTCCCCTCTAAACCCTTCACCAATTCCATAGGCCCTCTTCTGGACACTCTCCAGTAGCTTTATATCCTTTTTATCATGTGGCACCCAGAACTGCACACAGTGCTCCAGGTGAGGCCGCACCAGTGCAGAGCAGAGCGGGACAATCACCTCCCTCACCCATCTGGCAATGCTGTGCTTGGTGCACCCAGGACATGGTTGGCCTTCTTGGCTGCCAGGGACACTGTTGGCTCATGTTCAACTTGCCACAGACCAGAACCCCCAGAGCCCTTTCTGTGGAGCTGCTCTCCAGCATCTCGTCCCCCAGTCTGTATGTACAGCCAGGGTTCCTGTGTCCCAGGTGCAAAATCCAGCACTAGCCCTTGTTGAACATTCATGTGGTTGGTGATTTCCCAGTTCTCCAATTTGCCCAGATTCCTCTGCAGGGCCTCTCTGCCCTCAAGAGTGTTGACAGCTTCCCCCAGTTTTGTGATATCCCATCTATAATTAATTACTGACAACCAGGCATTCAACCACTTCTGTTTGTCCTCCTGACAGGCACTTGTTATGTGCCCTTTGCCTATTAGAGGGCACAGTGTGGCTGTACATTAGGATTTGGTACCCTGAAAAGGATAATATGACTAACTAATTACAGAGAAAATATTATGATGAGGTTCGGAGCGGTTTATTCGGAACAGTTCAGATTGGCAAGAAAAACTTCATAAGTAGACAGTGTCTTCAGAGGATACCAAGCTTACATTTAAGCCTCAAGATTTACATAATTTACATGATATTCAAAACTCTGAACTAAGTCCAAGATATTTAGGATGTGAAAGGCATGTAGTGAAATACATGGCATTTAACACTGCCTCTGAAAAATGAAAGCAGGGAAGAAATTATGTCTTTCATCTCTGTAGCATTTGGGAGGGAAAATGTTCTACCTGCTTCTATTGTTGAAATCCATTTATCACTATTATCAGGATTTAATTAGCAGAGCTAACAAGATTGTGCCACTAAACATAAACATGCTTGAATTACATACATGGGCTCAATTGCACCAATAGGAAGTAGCCACAGTCTCAGGTTCATCCTTGAGTAAAACCTTCATTGCAGCACTCAAGATCAAATAAAGACACTTCATTAAAGTGAGACCCACAAGTGAAACCATACTACGATTGCCCTTTCAGGGACAGAAACCTTTTTGACAGCCTCCTGTCCCAGTATATATGGTATAGAAAACTCAGAAGTTAAGAAGTGATAAGGTGAGAGTGAAAAAATTATGGAAGTTGAATTGCTATCACTTTATCATTTAAATGTTTCTTTGTGATTATTGAATGGTACCTCTGGTTTAGAGTATTTTTTTTGGAATAAACTTCCTTCATATACTATATATATCGTTGTTTTTCGTTGACAGTTTAATTACTGGTTTTGTTATTTTGCTCTAAGTGGTAACTAAAACAATTAAAGAAGAGAGACTTTCAGGCTCCAAACACCAATACTCACTCAAAAGCTTTGTTTTTTCTTCAGATTTTTCATGAAACATTTCTTTATCTAGCGATGAAACTACTACAGTTTTATATGTCCATAAACCTCTTGTCTTTGAGCACTAAAAATACATTAAATTTCCTCCATTGAGCTGCACCAAATACTTCCCATGAAAATTATTTCCATCAGTAAAGCTGTCTTGTAGACTACTGTTGGTAGTAATTTGTTCTTGAAATTACTTGGGATGATACCTGTATTCTTTCCACACAAGCTGCTTGTCCTCTGCAGTAGCACGCCTGTCATTTTATATTATGTGTTTATTTGCACTACAGCACCAAAAAGCCCTGATTATGAACAGGGGTTAAACTATGATGAGTACTTGACAAGTCCAGGACATAAAGATGACCTTTATGCCAAACAGCTTCCTCATATATACTTGTTTAGTCAGAAAAGATAATTCACCAACACTATAGTTTTTGCTATTAATGAAATGTGGACAGATGACAGGCTGGTGATTTTGAAAGGTGAGAAAGTGCAGGGGTAGGGACGAAGGACCGCTGCTAAGTCAGTGGTGCAGGATGGAAGCAGCAGAATTGATATTAATGCAGCAGGTTGTCAATCTTCTGCTTCCTTGGGAGGCTAACAGGAAAAGAAGCAATTAGCCCTAGATATTAAAGGATGTTTGTGATGCCACAAAAATGGGGTTATGTATATGCTCAATACTGAGCTAATACCATACCATACCTGAGAATAACCATTGGCTCGTTTATTAATAGTGAATATCTGTAGAGTCCTCAGCATATATAATGTATTTATACATCCCCAAGTCCTTCCTTCCTTGCTCATCTCTGAAGCGCTGTTTGACAGCAGCGACAGCTTCACTTTGCATCCTTGCCATCTTTTTTATCAAAAGCTTGCATATGACTCTGTGAGGTTCCAGCCTGTTTTGAATGCCAAAGAGGAGATGGAACAGCTGTAAGGGAACAACATTGATTTGAAACAACAATCATCAACACAGAAAAGTGAATTTCTTACAAATAAGGTCAAAGTGCTATTATTTAAAGTTTTCTTCTTTGTTCTGATAGGGAGAAGAGACTTGTGAAATGTTCTTTGTACATGCAGTAGATAATTGCAGAGTAATTTTGTAATCCTTTCACGTTTCATTCCGTACAGTCAGTTTGGGAGCTGGAAGAGGCAAAAGGGGTAAGAGGCAGAGATGGGCAGAAGGAATTTCACCTAAAACATTGCCTGAATTGTCTGCCCTGGAGAGCTCTTACCCAGCCACACCTTCCAGTTCAGTGTTTTCTGCCCTCAGTGACAAATAGCACTTCCTTTATCAAACTTTTTATTTTTTACTTTGGTCTTCTGAGACATTTTTTTTTTCTCCTGTGTGGCATGAACACAAAAAAGTGAGCAAACCATCATAACTATCTTTTGAAAAATTGCCATAATTTCAGTTGTGTATTACCAGATCTCTTTCCCACTCTGCTTTTTCATACTGCCTGGAGCCTGAAGCTAAACAGAAGTAGATTGCCATGATTGTCTCACCTGCAAAAATTCCCTTGGTGTCCATGTATGCTTGCTATGCCTCCTAAAAATCCTGTCAGGAAGGGAACAAGCACCAGTCCATTAGCAGTCTCAGCCTTCTTGCCTGCCACTTCTCACTTGTGTGTGATAGACAAACTGCTATAACAGGAATCAGCTGCCAAAGACAGAATGTAAACATTTTGGTTTGCCTAAGGAAGGCTGTTCTGCAGTGTTGCATATGGATGAGTTTTGCCTCTCAAGACTGAGAACCCCGCTCAGATAGATTACGATCAGTTTTGTCTAGGAGCCTGCATTAGCATGTCCTGCCTCACTCTCATCAACCCAGAGAAAGTGAAGGGAGGTCTAGACTTTGAACTTGTCTTTCTTCATCCATTTCTCAAGAAAAAATATATCAGCGCTTCTCAGCAGATAACTTCCAGTGTGTGTTCCTTCAGCAAAAATCTATAATGCAATTTGATGACTGCTCTTATTATGGCATCTGCCCACTGTATCACCCACTTTCCTTCTATCTCAGCCTCCCCTGAGTTAATGTAAGGATAAATTCAATGATACACTGTTGATTTTTTTTTTCCTTTCCTGCTTTTATTTTCTGTCATTCTGAAGTGAAGACCAGGATCTGAAATCTGAATATGTGGCCCCAGATTACTTAGATGTATGAACAGCCACAGAGGATCTCACCCTGGAACCTTCTCTACCCTGGTAGCATCTTTCTGCCAGTGTTCACATGTTAGCAGTTTAAGAGGACAAAACCAGAATGACACTTCCACAAGAAACAAAAGAAATGTCTTTTCTTTTTAATCCTATTTATCCTTCTGCATCCGAAGCATCTTGTAGCAGTGAATTGCCTTGGAAGCAGCTTGACAATCAAGTCAAACTCATCCCTGTGGTTTGAGAAGACATGGAGGGGGAAAATTAGATCTTAGAACTGCATGGGCTATGAGAGGTTACCCATAATCATTGTGTGTCAAGACTGGATCATCTTTACCTGAATATTTCCACAGCCTCCAGAAGCAGTTTGTTCTGGAACTTAGCTATATCCACTAAGTATTTCCTAATGATTAACCTAAATTTCCCACAATGCAGCCAAAGTCTGTTATTACATGGACTGGGCAAAGAAAGATACACCAATCTGGGCAGGAAAGCAAAAAAAACTGATACTTCAGCCATGAGAGGCAGAGAAGAGTTGAACAAGCAGTCTGAAGTGGTGTTGTATGGGATAGGTGTGACCAGGGAAGAGTCAGCGCAATATAAGCAGGTAGAAGTTATTCTGTTTGCATTTG
Source organism: Streptopelia decaocto (assembly GCF_964273445.1). NCBI lineage: Eukaryota > Metazoa > Chordata > Aves > Columbiformes > Columbidae > Streptopelia > Streptopelia decaocto. The sequence continues at coordinate 68,757,667 of NC_138655.1, forward strand.
GACAGGTCTGCAAACAGAAGTAACACAGGACAAAGTGGTGTAAGGCAGGATGGGATATGCACATAGAAGTAGTTCCTTAACTAAACATAATGGTGATAGCCAGTTCTGGAAGCACCTTCATATTGTGAGTACACTTTCTTTGCTTTAGTTTCACAAAGTTATCTTTTAAGAGCTTCCTTTTCCTTCAGTGATATTTCAATAAATTGCTTATCTGGACCTGGATCAGTGGCCAGGACCTGGCAATGGCCAGGTGAAATCTCTTCCTGCTGTAGTGTTTCAGTGTCACCTTGAGGGATACAACGTTTGTCTTCCCCACTTATTCTAACCTCGCAGGAGTAGAGAGGAAATATGTTAAATACTGGCAAATCTTCAGATATCAAGTGGCGGATACATTTGTATATACACACAGCTGTTTGAATACATATTCATATCACTACTTATCGCTGCATGACAGAAGGGACTGTGCAATACCTGTAGTGGGTAGATTTCTTGAAATAGATGGAACCATTGGTTTCACTGGTAGATTAGCTCCAGTACACTGTACATCTGGCATATAGGTACAGAATTAGAGCAATGACAACATGCGAATTAGGAGAGTGGAGAAAAAAAAAGGAGCTAAGGCACTTCACATGCACAGGAAGCTGCTACCAGGTCAATTTGATCAGACTGCTGACCAAAGTCTGCTTGTAGCTATCAGTACTTGTCTGGAAATCCATACCATGTCCCTCCAGGAGAAAGTGAGTTGCTGTTAAGCAACAGTGAGGGATAATTTCAACTTTATTTAATCTATGTGAAATAAATCTTCATAGAAAGTTATTAAGCAGGACATTTTTGTTGTTCTTCAAACCATAATCCTTTTATGTTTTTTCCATCTGTTACTTTTGTGTAAAACAATCATTCAGTTTTGCAGGTGGAGAAGGGCAGCATTTTTTCATCTGAGGCAGAGAAAAAGGAAATCCAGCATTTGTCAATTCCAGCTAAGAATGTCTGTGCAGAGATGGTCAAACAACTTTTAGTTCATTACACTAATGCTTTTAGAAGCATATCTACTCATATTAATTTTGATGACTCAGGAAAAGAAAAGTGCTCATAACATGCCTAATGGGATTTTTGGCCGTCTTCCCAATAGCTGCCTAAAAATTGCTAGGGTGATTGCTCACTATTGATTTCAGCTATAGGTTTAGTCATTGGTTTCAGGAAGCCAGGGCTGTCAGATGGACCAGCACAATAGAATGCAAACAGGAGTACAAGGAGAAAAAGATTGTTGTGAAGATTCCTGTTGAACATCCATTAATTTCCTTGGTTCCAATTAGTTTCCAATTGCACTGTGGATTTCTGGTAAGCAGGGAGACAGCAATGCAGCAAACCACACTGGCATGCCAATAAATGGCACCTTGTTGCTTCAAATTGGTCAGAAGTGCCATTACAATCTGGATCTTTGCTTATATTTGGTTTCATGGCACTGGGCACTCAAAGACAACCCTTACAATCAAAGGGCTCTCTAGGTAGGGGTTTACTGACTGGGCGTGAGGAGATGTTGTGCTTGAGAGACTCACTGTGATAACTGCAAACCTAGTTATTAGGTAATGAAGCTCTCTTCTTGCTGGGGAGGCAGTGGCAGAGCACAGGCTGAGTTGCTTTCTGTAATGTCTCAGTTGGGGTGGGGACAAAGACACATGTGAGATAGTATGCTTGAAATTGTCTGCTATTAAACTGCTCATCAGAGCTGGTCAAGGTTAGAAAATTTCCTGAAAGCTTAGACTAAAGGTGTTGCCTGACACTGCTTCTCTGGAGTGTCCTTGCATGTTGCTAAGGAAACTGGAAAGAAGATGAAAGAAAGACACTTGTAGTGGTTCGGATGAAAGAATCTCAGATGCGTGAGGGAGACTAAATATTTTCTATTTAGAAACAGGGCCAATCAGTGGCTATAAACTACAGACTTTGTTACATAGGGGAGAAATGTAAAAAGGAACCACATGGTAGCAGTGAAAGGAGTGCACTTTTGACAGCCTCTGCTGGATTCCTTTTTTTCTTGATCTTGGTAAAAACAGATCAGCTGCTTTTGAACACATGCAGCATCCAGTTTCAGTCCACCATCTGAATTATTTGACAACAAAGAGAGCCTGGCTCCACCTCTCTATTACCTTGCTTGTATCTTCTTGCACCATATACAAATCTTGTATAGGACCCCATATGAACGTAATTAAAATAATATTTCAACACAGTCCGTCATGGGATTTCAACCTTACCTGTGGTTTCTTATCCCCATTTTGAAGGGATAAATAGAGACAAATAATGATTTAAGTGATTTAAGAGAAAGAGGAAAAGGTGGAGAGGATTCTGACTGGAACATGAATTAAATCTATGATGTCACTAGACTTTCAGTATCATGCACTGCACCTTTTTACTCCTAAGCATTGTTTCCACTTGTACTAGTTTGCCACATTCCCATTTAACCTTCTTGATATGAGTTTTTATCCTTCTTGTTACTGGCCATAGCTTAGCCCTCGGTGTTGTTTGCCTCTGGCTTCCACTTCTCTGACTAGCAGCAGTCTGACCCAAAGCCTTTAGCCTACGAAATAGCTTGGGGTGAGCAAGGGGATGCAGAGATACTGACTTCTTCCTTAGACTCACAAGGGAATGCTCTGCTGAAGTCAGAGTTAGGAAGCCACAGAGGGCTTGGCTTCCTTTGCTTTGCTTTTCTTCCTGGAATCCATCCTTTCCTTGACATTTTATCAAACCAAATTTTCGTTCTCACTGAATGCCAAGTCAAAGAAAACCAAGGTGTTTAGCCTTCTCATCAGCCTTTTGAGTTTCAAAGAGCTGGATCTTGGGCTCAACAGAAAAGCAAAAAACAGTTGAAAAACAGTGAGATTGCCCATTAACAATCAAGACTGTGTTTCATTTCTTCCCTATTGCCACTCCATCCCCACAGTATCTTCTAGCTTCTGGATGAAAGAAATATAAAATTATTGTTAGTCCTTTAAGCATGGAGGACCTGCAGTTTGCTATGTATATGGCATCTTCTAAGTGAGAATTCCTGAGAACGGCAACACCCATATACTGAATTGTGCTGATGTTTCCAGCCTCCCATCCAGTCTTACCTGATATTTGACTGTCTTTGAAACCAGCAGATAAAATTATCACATCAACTGCAATTTTCCTGATAAGACAGCATTTCCATTATGAGGACACCTGAGTTTGGCAATTTCAATAGATTTCAGTATCTCTGGCTAATACTTCACTGTCTTCTACCAAAGGGGTTTTGGTCAGAGTGAGTGATGAATGGGTGTAGACTAAAGAGAGACTTACATCCACTCTCCAATTAGTTTAAACCATTGTCATCAACTAGAGACGTAATGAGGAGGAGAGGATCGGATTAATCAATACAGTGAGAACCTGCCCACATAGAAATTCTTTCCCTGGGATGGGAAAAAATGCCTCTCTTGCAGGAAACCATGCAGTTAAACCAGTTTAAGTATACTGTAACTCAGCTAAAATGCTTTCTTCCTCCTACTAAGTGATTTGGAAACAAATGCTGATATATTTTTTTTCTTCTGACCTACTTCTTATTAAATTGTATTAAACAAGATTAAGTATGCATATGCACTTACATCAGCAACAACATTTCACAGTCAAATGCTGGATGACAGAAAGAACTAGCTTATTTTCTCTCCAATTCCATGCCATGAATCAGTGAATTAATTTACCAGTGGATGTGGAGAACAGTGTCGTGAAGCCTGTTTTATAACCAGCCATCAGCTCTGTGCAGTGAAATTCTTCTAATGAGCAAATCCATCAGACAAACAAACTGCTCTGAAATTTGAGCATTGTAGAAAGTATAATGAGAAGTCCCAATCCCAGTTCCTGAAAAACAGTACCTGCCAATATTGACTTATGTGATTTTGGGTTTTTCGGGACACTTCATGATCTGTTATAAGAAGTTCCTTTATTCATGTGAATAATCCTTGTGATATTCAGTAAAATAACTTGCACAAATTAAGAAGTACTTGCTTCAGTAAGGACTACAGAATTGGATCCAGTGGAATGACTTCAGCAGGGGTTCCTAAAGAATCCGTCCTTCTTAGTGAAAATAGTGAGTTAGTTGATTAGAAATACTGCAAAACTATGTGCTATTTGTAAATATTTACTGTCACTTAGTATATATCTACCTACAGTGTAATTATTTCAGTGGAGCCTGTAGCCAAAGAACAGCTTATACCTTTCAGCTGACTGCCACAGAGGCCCTGCAGTGAATGGACAGCAGAAGTGAGTCATTTAGCAAAGGCAGAAAAGTCACCAGTGCAGCTGTGTGACGAAGAATGGGAAATTGGAATACGCCAGAATCAAATTTATTTTTGGAGCTGTCCAGCTGCTGAGTGCAAACTAAAATACCAAATATTCAGAGGAGACTATTGCAGAGTAATGCATTAAAACCAGGGAAAAAAAAACCCTCTCTGTAATAGTATTTATAGATAGAGTACTATGAAAAAAACCCTAGCTTTGAGCATTTGGTCAATCTTGCAACACTAAAAGAAGGCTCACTGTGGAAGGCAACTATTTTAAAAATGGATTTAGATGAATTCATCCATGTGTGTTTATTAAACTTGAAGACTGCAAACTTGAAGTGCGAAAAGCACCTTTTGTGTGTCAAAAATCAAGATGATCTGATATCAGAAGTGTTGGAATATGAAGCAACTTACAGGCCCACAGGAAAGAGCTTCAGAGAAAGTAACAAATGCAAAAGGGTCCTGAGGGGCAGACAGGACTGCAAGATGTTGTGATGGCTTACTTACCATGTCATCACTGACTGAAATCAGTAAAAATGCTGCAAGATTTCTGGATGTGCTTTACAGTTTAATTGTAGTCTTTAGGCTCTGAAAGACCAAGCCGCAATAGTTCCAAATATCAAACCCAGGAACCACCCAAACTGGCAATCTGAGTACATTAAGCTGTGTACTTCCCATTAGTACCATTCATGTTTCTGTGCCTTCATTGACAAACATATTCCCAGCTCCCAAAAGTCAGCTGCTGCTGTTACAGACAGAGCTGCAAGCAGCATTCTGTATTTCATGACTCTGAGCTTCATAGCCGTTATGGCAATTTTAAAGATGTGCTTTATTTAAATAAGCTTTTCTTCATCAAAATAACTGTAACAGATATTTTATGTTCTATTTGTTTTGCTATGTGGTAGCACTGCAGAGAGAGATTAAGTTAACTCCCCAAGTAGCATATTACTAGGGTGAAGCTAAACAACAAGAAATTGAAGCATATGTCCAAAGTCAAGCATGTATTCAAGGGACAGATAGATTTGCACTGCTGCTCTCACTGATTCTTCACATGGTGTCTTTGTTTGCAATGAAAATTATGCATCACATTCCAAAGGCCTCTATTTGTTATCAGATTGGTGATTACAGAGTTTGATTAATACTAAAGCTATGGATAACATGTCTTTGTTCTCCTGAACTGCTCTCCTGAACCATATTTTCCTATATTTCTCTAACGCTTATATTTTTTAATGTATCAACAATCTTTGGCTACTGTACAGATTAATATATATCACAATTGAAAGTGTTATTGGAGAAGGGTATTGGGTCATGTGGTTAGAATTAAATTACTGTTCATTAAAGAACAATAATAATTTATTTTACAAAATCAATTGTTTAAAAAAAAAAATCTTGTTAGCAATTCTTTGAAGTTGGGTCCTGGAAATTTCATGACACTACATACACTTTGATAAGCAAGGCTGCCCCACCCATGTTTCTTCAGAAAAGAATAGTAAATCATAAAATGCTTATATATTTTAAAGCTTTTTGTATACTGAGCAAATAAGCCCAAACAGTATACAAATTCAGTAGTGAAGTATCTGTCAAGATTTTTGCCTTGCTTGTCATCATTAGCAGAATGATAGATCCACCCACGAGTCACTAGCACCGTGACAAACCATGTTATGCCAGGATGACAACTTTTCTCATCTAAATGAAAAAAGAAGTCAAGAAAATGTCACTGTTCCCAGATTGAAGTCTTCTGACAAAACAAAGCTAATGACACAACAGTCTTTCTCAACAGATGCCTTTTACTGTAACTTTGATTTGAGAAACATGCTTTGAACACAGGATGTTCTCCAAGGCATTAATTGTGAATATGGATCTTGGGACTGATTCTATTCCCTGCATTCCATGTCTGGATATATGGAGTTATTTTGATTGTGTCTCCATTTGAGAACCGAACCATTTTGAACTGAACTAATGGGGAAGAATCTAAGTGTGAAATTGAGAACTTGTGCATTATAATAATGTAGGATTTCTTCTGTAGGATTTCTCCTCTATACACAGCACATTTTTTGTGTGGAGTAACTTGTGTCCCACAGTAAAACAAAACAAAAATGAAAACAAAAACAAAAACAAAACCACACGAACACACAAAGACACATACAAAACCAACAAACAAAAACCAAAACCTACAGCCTTTAATGCTATTTGAACAGTTTTTAGCAGAGCCAAACACTACTTAGGTTAAATTATTTCAGCCTGGAGTAAAGTCTAACAGAGGCCTTGGCTTTTCAGGCTGCTGAGATAGTGAAGTTAAAGGTGCTTGGTATCTCACACAGTTAAAGACATCAGAAGATAGACGGACGTCAGAAGACTGATGATGTCAGAAGATAGGAGACAGAAGATAAACTGAATTATACCAGGAAGGATTTGCTACATATATTGGGCTATTATCCTGCACAAAGAAAACTTACTTTAAAAAAAGCAAAACCAGCAGAGATCAAGCAAAGCTGAGTTGATACCTCAGGCAGACAAGGCATGAGCTCACAGTCAGGAATGTGGTCAGAGCTGGTTGACACCTCCATTCCTGCACCTTTAGGCTGAACTGTCGCTCTGCGCAGAGCTGAGCCTGAGCTCCCTGCGAGGAGGACCATGTCACTGGCCTGCTGGGGCCCTCGGCCTGCAGCAGAGTTGTTCCCAGAGCTCACAGCACTCCGTTTTGCAGAAGAGAAGAAAAAGTGCAAAGAGATTAGTGCAGCTTGTGCGAGGTTGTTGTGGAAGTCTGTGACAGAGATGTGCCAGGTTTCCTGCCACCTTTCTGATCATCTGACTCTCTCCCAGTCCTGACCAGGAATGTTCATCATTTATTGCAAAGGAAATAAGCAGCATTAGCTGTACCTGCTCAGCCAACCTTACCAGCTGTTGTTGTTGCTTTTTGAAATCAACATAAAGCATTTTCAGATCCCTGCAGTGTGCTTCCATGGTTTCTTAGCTGTGCTAAGAGGATCCCCATGGTGTGCTCTGTTGTTTCTTCGCTGTGCTATGAAGCCCTGACAAGCCATATCTCTTTTCTGCAGTGCCATCCTGCTGAAAAATCCTAAATGTGTATGGAAATGCTAAAAGCTACAGTAAGTTGTTAATACTTTAGAGAAGTAGCTTACTTCCAATTGATTTGTGCCTTTAAAACATTGTATGTTGTTTACCACAACTTTAAAATGTCTATTTTTCATTCTTCTCCTATGTCCTGTCTCCTGCTGAATTGGGAAGGTGGACAAGATGGCCAGTCTCTACAACATACATTTCCGTACAGGTTGCTTCTGTAACACAGGAGCCTGCCAGATGCATTTGGGTATAAGCAATGAGGACATCCAAAGGAACCTGCAGGTTAGTGCCTGAATGAGATTGCATTATTTATTGCCCATGGAAAATACCTAGATTCAGTAACCCAGGAGACATCATCTGGTTATCAGTTATGAATTCCCTAAGGATGGGAGGTTTGGAAAGGAGAAGAAAATCTGGCTATGTATCAAAAAAACCCCCATAGTTAGTTGAAAGCTGATGTAGGTGTAACATGTCCTGTGGGTTTGAGTCGCTACAACTTTAACAATGAAAATAAATTTGATTTGCTCTCTCTGACCTGTCAGCTTAATTGCCGTGTTCAAGTACTAAACAAGCTGATATTTGACTCATTGAAATGGGATGTTGAAACAAAATCATTTGGTGAAACCAAAGCAGCATGTGTTGCTTGTTTTTAATTCTTTAGGAAATATAAAATTATGGCTTCTTATTCAGATTTGGAATTATATGAGATCCAGACTTCTTGCAGAACAGAAGTTCCTGGACAATTCATGTCATGTTGTTCATTAAGTATCCTTAATTGTACTTAATAATGTTCAAGTATTATAGACCTGTTGCTGTTGGATTTTTCAATTTGAAAGGCATATGCAAATTAGACAAGAAATAATAAATTAGAATACACAGTGAAGTAAACTTTGATAACATCTATCAAGATTACTGATGTGTTAGATTGTTAGACCATGAATGTAAAGGCTGTTTTCTAGATGACTAATATTTTCCATAAAGTGTCATTAAAAGATGTGTAGCAGGATTTATTACAATGTCTGCATATTTGTCAGGGTTTGAAATTACAGTAAATTAATACAGAACAACCCACAATTTTGTTAATGGTATTCTTCAAAAGATAAAAAATTATAATGGCTGTACTGTTATTATAGCTCCCTTATAATTTCACAGAGATATTTAGATAACTTCTGCAAACACATTTACATGCAAGATTGATACACACTTATATGCAAGATTGATAGCACAAGTTCTTAAAGGGGGAGAGCTCTTTTAGTACCTTCCATGCCAAAATGGTGGTTTGATTTACCATAGAAAGCTCCATGACCATGTTCTCTTCATGCATGGTCTAAGAGCAGCTGAGTGATGCTTGAATTTTCAAGGAGGAGCAGGTTCTACAAGGGATTCTGAGAAAGGAAAATAAGGTCTACCCTTCTGCCTAAGTGCCAAATGACCAGCTGCAATGCTCTTGGATCTCTTTATATAATGAAGATTTTGCTAAGGAGTGGGTGGCCTTTTATAGGTTTGTATCATGTTAATAAAGCTGAACATTTAAATGGGGATAGGCCAAACCCAAACTTATAAAGAGACAATCTGCCAAAAGTCATATGAGGTGGTACAGTCAAGCCATCATTGTTTTGGGACATTCTCATCAGTCCTTTGAGAAGGATCTGGATGAGTTATTAACAACATTACTGTGTAAGGGAAGGCATCTTTTATCAGAGCATTTGCGCATATATTTCAGTTTTGACTTTTCCCAAAGTGCTGACTGTATTCTTCCTTTCCTGATGAAGATGCCTGTGAAGGAGGATTTTTTGTCCTCAAGGATCCCTGGAGAGGTGTGGTTAGTTTTCCTAGGGTGTTAGGTAGGAACTCATTTACTTATTTGAGCAGCAGGAATCTCTCTCCTCAGTCAATCAGTCAATACTTGGCAGAAGGGTTACATGTATACTAACAGATGCAACCTAATTTTTCAAATGTTATTTCTGCTCTATTGTCAAGGATAAAAACTACATCACACTGCATTTAAATATTTACTACTGTATTGCATGCTTTGACATAGAGGGTTCGGGTTTTTTTTATTTCTCCTTGCTTAAATGGCATCTGTGTTCATTGAACTGTGACATTTCTTACTTAAAAAGACCTCGTGTAAATAATCTATTCACATTTCCATTTTTATGCACCAGAAATGTGTAAATAAATGAAGTTCTGAGGGAAAAAAAACAACAGTTGCTGCATTTACAGGAATAAGGAGGCTGACTTAGGACTGAATTTTGTGTCCATTGGTGAGGTGATGTTAGGTGAATGAACAGGGGCCTCTAGCTTATCTCACTGGAGGTTGGTGGCAGCATTCACTGACCCACTTACTGAAGTAGAAACTTCTGCTCTAAGGGAGAATTTTCCAAACAGTGCTGTATCAAAGACATATCAAATGGAGTGGTATCTACGTGGAGGTCACTATTAGGGTATTTGAAGTATTTTTCAACAAAGATTTTTCAAGAGTGGCGACCTGTGTTCTTTGAAGGAGGAAATGGTATGGGGAAGGCTAGTTCCTTCCATCCTGAAAGCAACGTGTTGAATGGATCAGCAAAAGAGATTTACTGCATTTGCCTATGATGAGGGAAGTCACTTTGCATGTTGGAGCTATTGATTCAAGTCTGTGCTTTGCTGTTTATTGATAATATCCCATGCCAGGTCTCAGCTGTATAGTTTATCCATTGGACTATTTAACAAAAGCCATGAGTAAGCCACTGATAATATAAAATGGAAGTGTTCTGACAGCAAATATCAAGAAAACGGCCTGAGAAAAATCAGCAGTATCATGTTTTGTTCACTTCTCTGAATATAATATTCCAGTTTAGATCCCAGTGAACTGTGCAGATGAGACTGGAGTATACGTGGAGACTGCCCTAGCTAACAGGCCATCCTGGGACATATAAACTTTTTCTGATTCTTGGCATGGTTTTGAGAAGTCTCTCTTGCCTTAGGGTAGAATAGGACAAGTGTCTCAAAATTATCTTATTCCCAGCTTAAGTAATAAGAAAATTGGGATTTTTTTTCTACATTTTCTCTTGCTATGCATGAGTTAACTTCGTATTTTTGAAAACAGTTCTTCAGTTTAGAATTAACGGACCCATTAATAACTGTGTAAAATTAGAGGGAAATAAAGCAAAGTTTGTCATAATCTCTGTTTTTCTTCCTATTTCAAACTAGGCTGGCCATGTCTGTGGAGATGATATAGACCTAGTTGATGGACGTCCCACTGGTTCTGTGAGAATATCCTTTGGCTACATGTCCTCTTTTGAAGACGCACAGACTTTTCTGAAATTCATCATAGCCACCACACTCTCCAAGTCAGACACTGAGATTCCTTTCCAGTCCCCTGTTACAAAGTTGATGACAGAGTCTGTCCCAGATGACCACCCTTCCTTTGACAGTGGGGATAAATTGTCTCCAATACCACACATCGTGGACAGAGAACTCAGGAATAATTTGTCTGTGACAAAGATGACCGGCAGCTGGCAGCCACCAGAGGCTGAGGCAGAAAGCATAAGGGCAGCTGTTTCTGAGACTGCGGTACCAACATGTAGAAAAGGTGGCAAGCCCATCACTGTAACCAACATCTACCTCTACCCAATCAAATCCTGCTCTGCATTTGAGGTATAAGCTTTGAATCATTCTTAAATATTAATCTCAACCTTGTGTTTTTTCTTACCCCTCTTGGACACGTCAACCAGGAATAGCAAGTGCATGAGATATTAGGAAGCAATATGTGGGTACCTGTTTTTCTGTTTCTCCCGTTTTTAGGATTCAGTCCTGCATGCTAAGGTACTTTGAAGGATATTCAATTAGATTGAAGCTGCAGGATGCAAATGTGTCTTCTGCTCTCCCCTCCCCCTCAACAGGCAAATCTGCGCATAACATATAGTCTCAAAGAAAATAGTTGGATTTGCAAAACTTGACTAAAATATAATCAAGTAATTAGTATGCTTTTATGGACTGACGTGATGGACTTGTGGGCATTGATGGGTAGGAAGCAATTGAGAAATAACTTGATTAACATGTTATAATTGAGAGGAGGCTGATTTACATTACAAAGAAATGTTATCATTAAAATTACATTTGCAACAGAAATATGACATTTAAGTGTTGCTGCAGTATTTGAAAGTTCACTCTTTGAAGACTTTAATTGCTTTTTTACCAAGTTAATAATATCGTCACCTTAGCTGTGGCTTTTATTTTTTTTTAATAATGCATGATGAAATAGGTGTATGACCCACACATGACCTAAAATGTGACTCTGCTCAGTACCATACTGGCAAGTGATTTAATGACTGTCAATAACAGTATAACTTTCCCTATGAAAACTTGCTGGTGTAGGTCACGGTCTCATATCTGATGAAAATTGGGGTCAAATCCAGCAACAAATCACCTGAATTTAAAATATGGCTTCTCAGATGATTTGATTGTGATTTTTTTTTTTTTTACTTAATGCAAAAAGAGGCTGATGAATTAAATCAAAGACTGTTAAATGATCAGTGAAACGTCTGTATTTTAAAATTTGCTTTGGTTTATGATGTCCTTAATTCAGAGGCACAATCTTGAGTATTGAATGAGACCTGAAGAAACAATTTCTACCTCTTATTAACCTCCCACTAAAGCAAACTGTTTAGAAAATCAAAGTAATCCCACATTTCGTGTGAAAATGTTTTAACCTTTGTTTAAGTGTTGCACTTCCTATAGCTGTATTACAGGAGCCCACTACAGAAGCTGCTGAAATATGTTGTGGCAGTGTTCAGGCCCCTTTGAGGTAAAATTCTATTTTTAACATGCAGGCTGGTGTTGTGAGAAACACACCACAACATTCCGTGCTAGGAAGGCTTTGAAGTGATTGTGCCCAGGAGCAGGTAAGACATACCTCAGCATGAAAGACAGCTTATGTTTCGCCACAAGCTGAACCAGGTTTCTTCTCTTCAAGTTCTGTGAGCAGAAACGACTCCAGGTGATAAATTCATATGAACCTGGGACTCCCTGGCAGATGGACCTGCAATTTTATATGGAGGTGGAAAATCCCTGTTCGCCATGCATGCTTCTTGTGGCAGGCACTTGTTAATGGGTCTAGCGTGAAAGCAGGGTTCATCTTACCTCAACTTACCCCTCCAAAAGTAGATACTATTCTGTAAGCAGGGAGAGATGGATGCCTGCTAATTCATCTTATCATTAAATAGGCATCTGCAGTAGGAAAAGGAATTGTTGCTGAATATTTCTGTCTCTTTCCATTGACTACAGGGGAATCCAAGGCAACTTGGATTGCACAGCTAACACTAGCTGGTCTGAATAGTTTAAAAATACAGATATTAAAATTGTAATTATATTATGAGGTTTAGTTTTGCATGCCTAGAATAATTTTTGAATTCTAGTGTATTCTGGTTTGATTTTTTTTTATAGCAAAGTATCAACCACAGTAGAACCCAGTAAGCTAAGTACAGTCATAGCCTGTATTGCCGAAGAATAATATATAATTAAATGTATACTGGGTTTAGTATATGGTATTGCAAGGGACTGGAAGTTCTCTACCAATAGCATTTAATTCTGCTCCTCTTCTCAAAGAGCATTTTTTGTGCATTTTCACTTAGTTCATAGAAGATACATGAGTACATGTGAAAGAACAGTAGAAGCTGACCTAATCAATATGATGAAAAAGTGCTTTCAATGCACAAAGAGAGCCAGCCAGGAGATGTAGCCAAAAGATTGATTGATTTTCATTATTTTCAATATTGAAGTAAATCCCCAAAGAAAATGTGTTTGCTTTCATGATCTTCTTCCTGTCCACCTGGCATTCTTCAGGTTTTTGTTCCCAAAGGTCTAAGTGACACTTCTAGACCTTTTGTACATCTATAACCAGCCTGTGAAAGATCCATCAATCTGATTGTCTGCCTATGGAAGAGGTGCAAACGGCAACTTACAGCCCCCCATTTGTAATGAGCTTTAAAAATCAGTTTATCCCATTCTAAATCAAGCAGTGAGTTGATCTCTTCCCAGTGGCTAAGAGTAGAAGAGAAAGCCAGCGCTGCCAGAACCCATATCATCACTAACTGCAGAGTGCGTCACCCTCCACAAGTCTGTGTGTGTCACTACTACAACTTCAGCCTGTATCACCTTGAAAGGGAAAATAACCCATACCACACAGCACTGGAGTTTAAAGCAAGACATGCTAGAGAAACTGTACCACAATTAAATGGAATCAAATCCTGAAAATCATTTTGCCTATGCCAGCATTTCTAGGCTTTGTCATGAAAAGACTGAATCCCACAGAAGAGTATTCCTTTGCAAGTCTCTTAGTGATCTTTGTCATACAGACCTCACACTTCATTACATTATCTTCTTATTTAGGAAACTCATAAAGTTCCAAAGTAATAATCATATAGCTTGTAGTTTCCTTGATCTTCAGTTAGAAGCCAAGAATTGTCATTCAGTTTCATGTTTTAAATCTGAAATACATTTAGATGCCTTGTAGTTATTGGAAAATTAGAAAAATATTTTCCCAATTAAAATGTTTATCTCCTTTTTCTCAGTTATATGGCAGCTCTAAGGTAGTTTATGTGGAAAGGTAAAAGCGGTTTAGATACTTGGAGGCAATAAATTCACTCATCTTGTACTTGGATACTTGAGATCAGAATCTCACAGATTTGTAAGTTCAAGTGCAGGCCTCCAGCTGGTATGGGAGGTCAGATCTCTAGTGTGTGTAGTAAATGGGCTTTATTGTAAGTACATGATCACTTGCACTTACCTAAAATAATATGTGCAGTGGAAAACTCCAGCTTACTGTGTGTGCGGGACCCAGCCCATCTGCCAGTGAAGTCTGCCTGCTGACTTACTGCTTCCAGGGGAAATGATAATTAAAAAAGACTTTAAAGCACTGGGTCGATCAGTTCATGGGACGGGAGCACAAGTGATATTCGCCTCAGTTCCTGTGTTAGCTGGGATGGATGAGGAGCTAAATAAAGAGAGGACTAGAAAAGCTCATCTCATCAACAGGTGGCTTAAGGATTGGTGTCACCATCAAAATTTTGGGTTTTTGACCATGGGGCAAGCTCCATGGTACCTACTCTCCTCAAATCAGATGGGCTTCATCCTTCTAGGGAGAGCAAGAGGACTATAGCCCATAAGTTGGCAGGGCTGATCAGGAGGGCTTTAAACTAGGTTTGAAGGGGGAAGGGATTGAAACTGGGGTCTCCAAAGATCAGATGAAAGATGGAAAGCCCAAATTAAGAGTGAAACCAGCAGCCCACTTGAAGTGCACGTACACTAATGCACGCAGTATGGTCAACGAACAAGAGAAGCTGGAAGCCATCGTGCAGCAGGAAAGCTATGACATAGTTGCCATCACAGAAACATGGTGGGATGACTCTCATGACTGGAGTGCTGCTATGTGTGGCTACAAGCTCTTCAGAAAAGATAGGCAGGGTAGGAGAGGTGGAGGGGTGGCTTTGTATGTTAGAGAATCACTTGACTCTGTTAAACTTGAGGTCAGCAGTGACAAGGTTGAGTGCCTGTGGACCAGAATCAGAGGGAAGTCCAACAAGGCTGACATCCTTGTGGGTGTCTGTTATAGACCACCCAACCAGGATGATGAAGGAGATGAATTATTCTACAAGCAGCTGGCAGATGTCTCAAAATCGACGGCCCTTGTTCTTGTGGGTGACTTTAACCTGCCAGATATCTGCTGGGAGCTCAATACTGCACAGAAGAGGCAGTCTAGGAAGTTCCTAGAGTGTATAGAGGACAATTTCCTTCATCAGCTGGTAAATGAGCCTACCAGAGGCAAGACCCCGCTAGACCTACTGTTTACAAACAGAGAAGGGCTGGTGGGAGATGTAGTGGTTGGAGGCCACCTGGGGCATAGTGACCATGAAATAATAGAATTTTCAATACTCAGAGATGCAAGGAAAACCATTAACAAAACCTCTACGTTGGACTTCCGGAGGGCAGATTTTTGCCTATTCAGAAGTCTAGTTCAGAGCATACCCTGGGAAACAATGCTTAAAAACAAGGGGGCCCAGGAGGGTTGGACATGCTTCAAGCAGGAGGTTTTGAGTGCACAGGAACAGGCTATACCAGTGTGCCGAAAGGCTAGCCGGCGGGGAAGACAACCGGCTTGACTAAACAGGGAGATTCTGAATGAAATCAGAAATAAAAAGAGACTTTACCGACTGTGGAAAAAAGGGCTGGCTACTTATGAAGAATTTATGGAAATAGCTAGATCATGCAGAAAAAAAATCAGGGAAACAAAAGTGCAATTTGAAGTTAATTTGGCCAGTTCTGTCAGGGATAATAAAAAGTCCGTCTTCAAATATGTTAACAACAAAAGGAGGGGCAAGGAAAACCTCCATTCTCTGTTGGACTTTGAGGGAAATACAGTTAACAAAGATGAGGAGAAAGCTGAGGTACTTAATACCTACTTTGCCTCAGTTTTTACCAGTAAGACAGGTGGCCCTCAGGACAACTCATCTCTGGAGGTGGTTGACAGAGATAGGAACCCAAATAGGCCCCTTGTATTCCAGGAGGAAATAGTTGGTGATTTACTGAGCCATCTGGATCCTCACAAGTCTATGGGACCAGATGGGATCCATCCTAGGGTGATGAGGGAGCTAGCAGAAGAACTTGACAAGCCTCTCTCCATCATCTTCCAACAGTCCTGGCTCACTGGGGAGGTCCCATATGATTGGAAATTGGCCAATGTTACCCCAGTCCACAAAAAGGGCTGCAAAGCTGACCCTGGCAACTACAGGCCTGTCAGCCTGACCTCGGTGCCTGGCAGGGTTATGGAGCAGATCATCCTGAATGGAATCACACAGCACCTTCAGGATGGACAAGGGATCAGACCCAGCCAGCACGGGTTTAGGAGAGGCAGGTCCTGTCTGACCAACCTGATGTCCTTTTATGATCAGGTAACTCACCTGGTGGATGAGGGGAAAGCCGTGGATGTGGTCTATCTGGACTTCAGCAAGGCCTTTGACACTGTCTCCCATAATATACTCCTGCAAAAGCTGGTAGCCCATGGCTTGGACAAGTGTACTCTACGCTGGGTTAAGAGCTGGCTGGAGGGCCGGGCCCAGAGAGTGCTGGTGAATGGGGCTGCATCTAGCTGGCGGCCAGTCACTAGTGGTGTTCCCCAGGGGTCAGTGTTGGGTCTAGTCCTGTTTAACATCTTTATTGACGATTTAGATGAGGGGATTGAGACCATCATCAGCAAATTTGCTGATGACACCAAGTTGGGAGGGAGTGTCGACCTGCTGGAAGGCAGGAGGGCTCTGCAGAGGGATCTGGACAGACTGGAAAAATGGGCTGATTCCAATGGGATGAAGTTCAATAAGGCCAAGTGCCGGGTGCTGCACTTTGGTCACAACAACCCCCTGCAGCGCTACAGGCTGGGCGCAGAGTGGCTGGAGAGCAGTCAGACAGAAAGGGACCTGGGGGTACTAATTGACAGGAAGCTCAACATGAGCCATCAGTGTGCCCAGGTGGCCAAAAAGGCCAATGGTATCCTGTCCTGTATCAAAAATAGCGTGGTCAGCAGGACAAGGGAAGTGATCCTTCCCCTGTACTCTGCATTGGTGAGGCCACACCTGGAGTATTGTGTTCAGTTCTGGGCCCCTCAGTTCAGGAAAGACATTGAAGTGCTGGAGCGAGTCCAGAGAAGAGCAACAAGACTGGTGAAGGGACTTGAGCATAAGACCTATGGGGAGAGGCTGAGGGAGCTGGGGTTGTTTAGTCTAGAGAAGAGGAGGCTTAGAGGTGACCTCATCACTCTCTATAACTACCTGAAGGGAAGTTATAGCCAGGTGGGGATTGGTCTCTTCTCCCAGGCAGTTAGCAATAGGACAAGGGGGCATGGGCTTAAACTCTGCCAGGGGAAATTTAGGCTGGATATTAGAAAGAAATTCTTTACAGAGAGAGTGGTCAGGCATTGGAATGGCCTGCCCAGGGAGGTGGTGGACTCGCCGTCCCTGGAGGTTTTTAAACTGAGTTTGGACATGGCACTTAGTGCCATGATCTAATAGACGGACTAGAGTTGGACCAAGGGTTGGACTCGATGATCTCTGAGGTCTTTTCCAACCCAGTCGATTCTGTGATTCTGTGATTCTGTGATTCTGTGACTTCCTTAGTGGAGGGAGGACAAACTCAGTGCAGATATGAGTACAAACTCACAGCTCTTTGATCTCTTTAGAGTCACATAATCTCCTCCTCTCCTGACCTCTGATTTCTCAGCTCTGAAGTGTTTTAGTATGGGAGGTGCTTGACCTCCAGAGAAAATGAGAGTGCAGAGACCTTTGGCACCTGGGAGGATGAAGCTTGGCATGAAGAATGTCAGCTCACTACAGGTTGGTTAGTTCCTACAGAATGCGCATTTCATAACACGTTCCTGGCCACAGGATGGTTTCTGTTTGGTATTGTCCCATGGGGTTTGTACCCATGGTGCAGAAAGCAGAGAGCAAAATATTCTAACTCAGTTTCTTAAATGCTCTTTCTTTTCCCTACAATTATTTTATTAAACAGAGAGAAGCAGAAGAGAGGAGTAACCTCTATCCCAGACCACTTTTTTTTCTTTTTTTCTAATGACAAAATGTCTTTTAAACATGCATTTTTAAATATGAACATCTCTCATGTCGATGAATTTTGCATAATTACATAATGTAGTGTGCCCAGTGAAAAAGGTTAGGATTTTAAACATTAATAACTTTATTATTTGTGTGGTGGATTTCAGTCTATAAAAATTGCATCTCAACACAGAAGACAAATTAGCTTTTATTTTAAAATACAATGCGAATTCCTACTGAACAGTGGATAAATTATATGTAAGACCACTAACATTTTTAAACTTGCCTAATTTAAAACCTATTCAGTGGTTCTTTTAATGTCTTCAAAGACTGTGTTAGCCTTCATGATGACATTACTGTGAGCTATGGAAAAATGCAGCCCAAATGTTTTAAAGAAAATTCTGAAAAAGAAAAACAAAAACATGTTTTTGCAATGAGTATTTTACCATTACAAGAAGAAAAATGGACTAAAGCGGTTAGGATAATATTGTGTACTGGCTGTGCTATGCAATGATCCTTGCTAATAACAAGACCTTATGTTGGATGATTAGCCCACCTGCCATGCTGGGAATGAAGGTGTATACTCGCATCTATCAGTAAAATCATGGCATCCCTGATTTCTTTCTGTCATCTCCCTTCTAATTTGTCTCAGTAGTCAGAGATAGTGAGACAAGTTCAGGGAATCAAGTTAGAAGCTGCGTAATACAGTATTGCTTACTGCAATGTACACTAATCTCGTTTATTTTACTACACAGTAAGCTTCAATGGTTGCTTTGCTTCACTGTACTGATTATCTGAATATGAGTATTTAGTGACATGAGAGTGCCCTGACTGATGTCCTGCTGCTGCTCCACCAGAATGTGGAATGTCTTTGCAGCCTGTGTCATTCCTGTTAGCCCTGGGCATTCAGTTCAGCTGTAATCCAAGAGCGCCAAATTGGACCACTCTTCTCGTGTCTCAACTGAAAGGAGAGCAGGCAGAATTTGCTTGCAGTCATTTAACAATCCCTTCAGCCTCTTCGAAATAGTGGCAGGAGGTGGTCTTCACAGGTCACATGGCAAAGTGCTACGAATAGCAACGTATATGTTCTTCCATGCTCATCTCCAGCATCAGTATTAGCAACAAACCAGCTCTGACTGTTTCACAATTGCCTTGGACTCTCTGATCAAGGCAGGGTACACAGTTATTTTGTTGCTGCAACTATATTTATTGGGGTCCTAGCAACATATGCAATGCAGTAAGTTGAAAAGTGGAGAAGAACTAGGACACTTAACTGTGTATGAGGGACTTCCATGAGAGGACAGGGACTCACTGCTGGGCAAGTGTATGTACAATTCTTATCCCAATGGCAAGAGAAAGGAGAAAAATGGGCTGAGGGCCCATAGTCATGTGCTGCATCTCAGACTGGAGCACGGAGTTCCTTTCCATTATTTTGGACCTACTAGAGGCATTTTGAATGGAAAGTGTTGATTATTTCCAAGGATCTGCTACCTAGGCAGCTGAGCTTTCCCCACAATGCCTATCAGTGTATGAGCATTAGCTGAAGCTCTAATTAAAGGGAAGATGGTTTGTTTTGCTCATAAAACCTCTTACCTTCAGTGAAGGGTAAGCAAACACTTAAGCTGTTTCCTGAATAAGATTGCTGTCCTGAAGTGGATCTGAAACAACTGAATGTTACAATAAGGAGCTAAGAATCGTTGTCTCCACGCTCTTTTTCTATTTTTCTCCTCTTTTAGTTTATTCTGCTTGTTATGTCTTGCAAATCTTGTGAAGATCTGTTGGATCTGTGGGAAGATGTGATCTTCTATTTGGGAAGGGAAATTTGTTAGCAGGAAATTCTGACAGCTCTCAGATGATCACCAGCTGTTGAAATGCATCTTGTAATTTAACTACACAGGATAACAAAAAAATACCGGCCTTTCCGAAGTATAATTTCCAGGAAGGACAAAAGTCTGTTCTTCAGCTGATATTGTGGTCTTTGGGCGATTATTTTTTTTCCTAAAAAGACAAAGCAAAGGTTCACATCATTTAGGTGCTGGCAGTTTGAGGTGTTTAGAAGACATGGTCTCAGATGACACTGTCAGACCTAAAGTTTCAATTTCTGATGGAATTTTTCATCCACACTTACTTAAAAAACTGCCAAAGAATATTATATATCAAGTAGGTTGACAAAATACATTTCTTATATTTATTTTTTTTTTCTATGTATTTTCTGTATTCAATACAGTTGGTAGCACTGTGGCCAGATTATTTAAGGGTCAGCTTTAATGCTTAAATTTTTCGTTTCGGAGTGCCTGCTCTCAGTTTTCTCTAGTCAGGCTGTCAGGGTCAAACTACTGCTGCAGGCTCCTATAAAACCTGGAAAATTTTACAAGAATGTGATATTGTGGTTCTGTGGGGTTTTATATAGAGCACATGCTGAACAAAAACGTGATTTGTAATTAATCTAACCAGTGCTTCCAGCCATGCTTTTCTTCAGACCATCAGGCTGAGCCGGACATACCTTTTTCTCGACATTTTTTGCTAAAGTCTTTTGCTAGTTAGTTCACATGAGCTGCACTCAGCTTCTGTACAAGAATTCAACAAAGCGCAGCTGTAGTTAACTCTCCTCCATACTCAACTATGACTAGAAATCATGCATGAGTTGAAGCAATATGTTCAAATACCCAGCTTTATGTTGAAAGAATGGTATTAATATTTTAACATTCTGAAGGAGAAAGCAGTTATTAATATCACCCAAAGGCATTACTAAAATTGCTCTCTTTTTGGATTTCAAGACTACCATCTGTGTAGCATCAGTAACAGATGTTCTTTTCACCAGAAAAATGTACATGAAAGCAAGGACAATGTGCTTGTATAGGCTATTGAATATAAAGAGTGTTATAGAAGTAATGGAAGAGCAGATAGCAAAGAAGACAATGTGTTTTGTTGTAAGGGAATCTGGAGAAACTATTCTGCTCCTAGCTAAACCAGAAACCTCAGTGGTGGAGGTTTTCTCAAATGGATTCATTGATAAAGTGGTTCTAGTTTTATGAAAATTATTGAAGCTTTTTTTCAGAATTTTGAATTTTTAATTTTGCATTTTTCTGGCTTTTGGTTGGTTGATTGGCTGGTTTTGCCTTAATTCATACAACTCCCATGAGATGTCCATGCTTTGTAAATTAAAAGAGAAGTGTTCGGGGAAAAGTCCTGGAAATGGATTAGTATAAAACTGAAAGCAGTTTTTAGAGTGTTTCAGAGGTTGTTTATTCTCACAGATCTGTTAAAGTGTATGATAATATGTGACAAATTATAGTAACTCCATTTTGTTTTGTCCTCTTTGTGCAGCGTTGTTTTATCTTTGATTTACAATTAAGGTTTCTCTTATTAAAAGGCTGACATTGTCTTGCACAAGTTTTCCTGATTTCAAAGTCTTCATTATTGTTTTTTTCCCCTCTCTCTTCAGCATTATCTCTTAATGCAGATAACATTTTCTAAACCTTTGTATCCCCTCCTGATGCTTTTCCAGGTTACAGAATGGCCAGTGGGAAACCAAGGTTTGCTGTATGACCGTAACTGGATGATTGTAAACCAGAATGGAGTCTGTGTGACTCAAAAACAGGAGCCGAGTTTGTGTCTTGTAAATCCCTCAATTGACCTGAAGAAAAAGGTTATGCTCATCCAGGCAGAAGGTTAGTAACCAATATCCTTTTCTTCCCTTCATTATTTGTATCAAACTTCTAGACCGAGACACCTGCATGCACCTGTCGAGCTATTCAATACTGTGTATGCTTGCTGACTTCAGAGACAAATTCTGTTACCAGCTGTGGGCAAAGACAGCCTAGGCTGTAATATACAGCCCTGCTAGTCTCCTAGCTTTTTGGGATGGGCAGAGAGTAGGCAGTGACTCTCTATGTGCAATCATAAAGTGGATGCTCCAGGAAGGAGTAATCAATTGACAGATGTGGAAATTTGCTGACAAGTCTATCTCTCCACATCACAAAACATAGAATTATGGAATACCAGATCAGAAGGGGCCACAGGGATCATCTAGTCCAACTTTTCGTGGCAAAAGCACAAAGTTCATCAGCCTGAAGGGACTGTTATTGCTGCAAAGCTAAAGGATTAGGAGTCTAGTATCAAACACCCTGGCCAAAAACCTTCCCATTTTATAACTCTCCTCCTTCTTCCAGTTGTGGGACTAGAGGAGTAGAGTCTTCAGTGGAAATTAGTACGAAATAAAATAAGTACTGGGCATTATTTAGCTCAGCTAAATGCTTGCACTAAGTTAAATGCTTGTACTAGGAGGCAAATATTTCATGATGCTTGGGCTTCTCTGGATTCATCACAAAGCTTTCTTATTCTCTGCTGAGGGGGGAAAAAAAAAGAAAAAATATGGAAAGTATTGCAGAAAGCCCTTTGCTACTTGAGGGTGCAAATTATTTATTTCGCTAGCGGTGCTGTTAGCACTGAATGCTGGACAGGTTTGTATTCCACAAAAGTCATTATTAATGTGAAGTTTGCATGTATCTGAATGGTGTTCATCATTTCCCTGGTATCTAACATTTACTCAGCCTTTATGTCTTAACCATTAGTAATCTACGTGCCCACATTTTCAGCAGCCAGAGCAAAGTAAAGGAACCTATATTCAGATTTTTCACCCTTTATTAGAAATCCATAGGAGTGGATCTGTAACTACAGTCTCCTTTATGTTTGTACGTTACACTTGTTGTCCTCTCCAGCCATCTGAGCACTCTCCATAAAATTAAGTCTGACCAGTTGATTTTGTTTGTCTGGAATAGCTTTATCAAATGGACATTTGAGTACTTCCACTAGTCTCATGTGATTTTGTGTGTGTATTTCAGATCCCAAACACAATCTTGTCTCTTCTTAGAGATTCTAGACTGGCACAAACACTGCTATTTTCTGTTGTTCCCTTTGTAATCTTTCTTTGAAAGTGTATTGTTAGTTCATGACACTTCTATGTGGAGCACCTTGCACCTCAAATTATTGTAGTACAGTTGCATAGACAGCCTACTCTCACAAGTTTTAAATCATCAAGTGCTTCAGAACTATATAGAGAAATTCAGTTCCTTTCAAACTTTCTTCCTTTCTGCTGGTATCTCTTACTTGCAGACACAATGTGATGTCTTGTCCAAGCCTTCTCCATTTATCCTTCACATTTTCAGAGGTTCAGCTCTGTTAGGCCTTTTGATTCTGCTCTTCTAAGAATGTTCTTTATTTTTTTACTTGCTAGTACCACACTGTTCAGACAAGTGCGTATTCATTAGTATGTTTACCTGTCAATACTATCTGTGCTGACATACTTCAGAGAGTCAGGAAGAAGTTTTCTTAGATAAAAATGACAGTCAAGGAAGCCATTTTTCACTAAGATTTACAATCTCTTGCCATAGTCCCAGGGTGAAATTCACCTTTAAATCCTACATTTTAATTTGTGTCATTTTTGGAATTTTCACTATCATTCACCTTTCTGCCTATGAAAGTGGGAACCGTTTCCATCCAGAAGTGATTGACCAAGTCTATGGATCACTTTTCCACCCCAAAGTGATTGATCACGTCTACAGTGTGTTCTAACAGAAATGTGGTTGGCATTTATTTATAGACTGCTTTGGTATAGCCAGTATGTAAAAGTGGAGTCATTCTTTGTATATGACTCTAGATACTGTGATCTTAGCCCATAAGGTGGTGTGGGCCTTCTTCTTGTAACAGTCCTGATATTTTTCACTCTCATAATGTACTTGCAACCTGTGGTATGTTTTTAATGCTTGACAGTGAGATAAGGGCTCTCATTTTCTTGGTGAGACTATTCCAGAGATTACTGCTCATAAGACAGCACAGTGATGGGAACACATGCGAACTGACAGGGTAAAACTGAGCACATAAATCTGTAGAAAGTTGTTCCAATATTTGTTTTGTTTTCTTTCTTCTTACCTGCAGTCTAAATACATGATTTGTTTGTTGGTGTTAGATTTTTTTTTTCTTTTATCCCTTGACATATATGGATCACTGTTATGTCTCCCACTTAAATCATTTAATGGCAGACATTTAATTTAATAAGTTGACATTTTCCTTGAGAATTCCATGTCAATCACTGTTGCTTTTGTCACATGTCTCTCCAGCCTGTCAGTAGTTTGTGGCTATTGTAGGACCTGAAGCTTTGAGCTGCAAGTTTACTGAATCCCCTGGCTCCAGTGAACACAAAAACCCATCGTCTCCCAGCTGACTGGGTGACAACTGCAGTCAGCCGAGCTGTCTTCCTCCTGCCCCCCTGCAAGGATGCTGTAAACAGCCTGCTTTCTCTACCAGTTTCTCTGCTGTCATCTGTGCTTTTCTCATTTTGAGAGCAGGCTGTGGCAATGATCTCCATCTAGAGCGTGCTTTGCTGTCTGGAGGTGTCTCTCTCCCACAAGAGAGAGCCTAAGGCAACCCTGCTGCTGGATTAGGGGCCTCTGGTAAGTGCCGAAAGCCCAGTGGGGTGAATCCCACATAGCTGAATTATGCAGCATTCTTAAAGAATATTTTTACTGTTGCATTGTTAGATTGTGGTGAAGACTTTATCTGTGCCACTTCTAAAACACAGTGAGTCAGTTCTGTCTCCCCCTCCAGACATTTACTTTCCTTTCCCTCTAGAACTTTTCATTAGTGGAAAATTTGTTTCTGGCTATTTTATTTCAATATGGTTTAATCTTCTATGTCTTTTCTGTCCAACAAAATAAAATAGACAGCATGACAGTAACTACTTTAATGCCTTTTGCTGAATCTTCCATGTGCTGAGACTCCACTTTGTGTTGTCTTTGACCCCTGCATGTAGGGTGGCTCCGTAGCATGTCTAACAACCAGCCTTGAATGGGCAGAGCCGCTGTCTGACCCAACTGTGTGATTCTGACGTCCCTATGGGTAGCAAAGACACCAGACTGGGACTCCAGAAAAGGCCAAAACAGCTCTAAGACTTAGAATCATTCCCTGGCATGCCCACAAAATTAGTTGGCTTGCAAGGCAGCTGGGGAATTCCCAGTGTTCCCCCAGTCCCTGAGGAGGAGGGTGAGACCAGAGGGAGAGGAAGGGCTTGTGCTTGGCCTCTCCTTGACTGTACTTCAGTAGAGGGACTGAGATTTTAATTCTGAGAAACTACATTTCTGAATTTTGTCAGAATTATTTTCTTAGGCTATGTGGTTATTAACAGGCGTTTCCTATTTCTTTTGACATGAAGAGTGTAACTAACCCTTTCTATCACAGAACTTGCTTTGAGAAAATTGGTGTAACTTTAAATAAGCCCCTGTGGAGAAAGATAACTTCTTGTATCTCAACTGAAGAGTTAATGTTTAGGCTCCCAGCAATTTAAAGGTGGGCAGGAGCCAGTGCCTTTATTTCTAGATGCTGTGTTACTGGAGTGGGAATCAAGGGAAATCTTCTTGTCCATTAAGTACATGGGGGCACAGATTACACTGTCCTTGTTCCTGACTGATATAAAAGTAAGCCAAACCAAATTTAGCTGAGAATTTCTCTAGAAGACTTAATTCCTCTCTTTCCCTTTTAGCTAACAATCAGCATTACTCTGGCAAGTTGGGTTTAGTTTACCACTGCACAGAGGGAAAAATTTTGCGTGTTGTGAAGGCCCTTTAAAATATTGGAGTAGAAAGATGCTAACAAAACTGAGCAACTAATTACACTTTTTGGAGTTTATTATGCCTTCAAATAGTCATGTGTTACTGCCAATAAAAATAATGGGAATTAAGTGCATACACTGATGAAAGAATATACATGAATAGTTTATATTTCAGTCTATTGAAATAACAGACCTCTAATTCTTCTCATTGACTGAAAATAGGAGCTATAAAGACACGAACAAATTTTTTTTATATTAATACTGTGAGCACATCTGTGAATTTTATTATGAAGCAAATGACCATGGAGAATGACAGCTTCTACATTTTAGTAACTGGCAATATTCTGCTTTATTTTTTTGCCTTAAGATAGAATAAAATTGTAATTAACAATGTTTAACTGACCTAAACATCACTGTAAAATGTGTACTGTTCAATAAAAATGTGATACAATCACTGGTGTATAAAAGCAGGGCTTTTTAAAGCCCCGAGACTCTATTTTAAGAAATTTTGTGAGTGTGTGTGCCTTGTTTAGATAAAATTTGTAAAAGATATAACAACTAAGGATACATGCAAGATGAAACCTTTCAAACTCTTCTTTTCCAGAAGGAATGATGCTGATGTTTAATTTTTTCAAAGAACAAGAGCATTAGTTCTAGTTTATAAGATGATAACATTGCGTTATTTTTCAGGTTATTTCAAGCAGGTTCAACACATTTATTACTTATGTGTTTTATTTTCTGAAGTGAGCCTAGCTTTTCCTCCTCTGTCTTCTCTTCTGAAGTATGCCAACATCATTAGCTAAAAAAGGAGTAGAACTCTTTCAATATTGAAAACTTACACGTAACAGAGCTGATAGCTGGGATATAGTGAATCTGAGCTATGTTTCATTGTTCTTCACAAGAGAATAAAACCATTTGATTTCACCATATCACAGAGCTGGTAGAGCTTGTTTCTTGTTTGTACTACAATAATATAAACAGGAAGTAGTGAGTGAAATTGAACCATGCTGACAGAAAGCTGGGGTACAGATCAGTCTTGCTGGTATATGTTGCAGCATAATGGAAATGAGTTGGATTCATTGCAGCCACACACTAAAACCCTTTGTTTGTCATTTCAGGTTATTGCTTTCAATTAACAGAAAGTAAAATAGTACAGCTTTTCTTTTAGTTCTAGTAAGTCACAGTAGCCTTTCCATCTCTTTGGCTCATCATGTTCAAGATAAGTATGGAAGAAACTGTTAACATAGATCATTACCTGGGATTCCTCATCTGGTTTAAACTTAGAGGTGGACAGATGGGAATAATTCTCTCATTATCATTTTCCATACATTTTATCTTTTAATTATTGTAGTTTTATGACATGTTATATTTCTTTCTCTTCCCCCACCCCACCTCCATCTTTCATCTTTCTGATCACGCCATCGCATCACTCCAAAAAAAAGCAACCCAACAGTGATCAACCTCATCTCCTGATTTGCTACAGGGACCACAGCAGTGGTAATCTCATCCTTTCAACAAAAACCATGACTGAGGAAGTAATTCTGTGCCAGTTTCTTTGCTTGAGATACACGGAGAATGAAGTAACTCAAAGCTGAAATTGTATGTTCCTTAATGTGGTTTGAGTACCAAGGCCATCTGAAGACATTGCTCTTTGCATTATCATTTGGAGCCACCTGCAGGCAGTTTATATAATTCTAGCAAAAAGAAAGGATTTTTGTCACATGCTATTTCGGAGGCTGCTGTGATTGTGAACAGGTGCAAAAATAAGAACTTTTTTCATGACCTTGTGTTTCTGCATAAATGTTTGTTGGTTTTTGGTTTTTTTTAACTATGTTTTGCTCTCTGCCCATCTAGGCATGGACCCAATATCTATATCACTAGAAGAAGATACTGGAAAAGAGGCTGTGGTGTATGAGAGTAAAGTCTGTTCACACAGGTGAGTGAGAGCGGAGAGGAACCGAAGCTGAAAATCACTGCAATGACACTCAGGGCATGATTGGATAAACACACACACGGGTGGAAGTCCTTCAAAAAGAGGGGGACGGTGACAAGCAGTGAAAGACTTAGTGGACCAGGAGAAGAGAGATTTAAGAAGGTAAACTGGCATGCCCAGCATGTCAAGTAAAAAACACTAAAAATAATAAAATGTAAAAAGAGGGGAGAAGATAATACAAGAGACTGTGATGACTTGGCACTCACTTGAATAAGGGAGATATTTGCTTAACTTACTGAAAGGTTGAGAAAAAGGAAGGATGTCCCCAGTTACTTCCAAATGCTAACTGGGGGCCTCAGCAGGACCCTAGAGTTCAGTTCCTACATTTGACAATGATCATGCTGGCAACTTTGCCCATTTGATGCTGTCCAGATTCAAAATTGCTAGAATTCACTGAGATTATAAACAGCTTCCCATATTTACAACCCTTTTTAATTTTGTTTTGACTGCCCATGATGATCAGTGTCCCCTTAACAATCTTGGGAAGATTGCAGGTGAATATGTGAAATAACATTAACTCTAATCAAGAGACATACCACTTCAGTGAAATATAACATTATGCATAAATTAATTTCTTATCAGTGAACTTAAGTGTTTATCCATCATATTTTCTAAGTACTTCCCAGTCTCATTAAGTTTTCTGAGTGGCAGTGTATCAAGTGCCTTCCTAATGTACATTTGCATTATCTACTATATTTCTTTTCATCGAGTCTCTTGGTAAGACCAACTAAATGAGCCACTCACAGATTTACATCTTCTTTGAGGCTGATAAAATGCTGGCACAGGTTACCCAGAGAGGTGGTAGGTGCCCCATCCCTGGAAACACTCAAGGCCAGGCTGGATGTAGCTCTGAGCAACCTGATCTCATTGAAGATGTCCCTGCAGATTGCAGGAGGGTTGGACTAGATGACCTTTGAAGGTCCCTTACAACCCAAACTGTTTTATTATTTTAACCAAGGTATATTAATTCTTTGTAACCTTTTACATTTGCTTCCCTGAGGGTAACACACAAACAAACCAGCAGACTGACCATTTGCCCTCTGAATCCATGCAGGAAATTATCTTCTGCTTCTTTTCTACTAGCTATTCAGATGATAAAGAGAATCTTTTTCTCAGAAGTATGTTTTTCTCAGGTAGTGGAATTCACCCAAGTGTCATTTGTTTTAACCATCTGTCCCACTTCCCTTAGTGTTGACTCATCCTTAGCCTCCCCATGGTTAGCCCATCTATTACAGGCTGTAAAATAACCTGGGTTATATTCCTCTCTCTGTGCATATAAGTGACTGCCATACTATTTATTGTAGCTTGTCTTTCATGTCACTGACTGTGTCATTTTTAATGTATGAAATAGGAAATTTTCATGGGAAACTGCTTAGAGCTCTGAGGAGGAAGAAAAGGATAGAATGACAAAGAAAGGGGAGATGCAAGACAATTTGCACAGAGTGGACTGTAATTAGCAAATAAAGCAGGAAGGAAGGCAGAATGAATGAACAGCATTGATGAGGCTCCCAAGCTGCTCAGAGATCCAACAGCGTTGATGCCAGGTTCCCATGTTTCCACAGGGGAACCTCCAGGGCCAAAAAATGTAAATAGAAGCAAAACAGTCATCTGCAGTAAGACAGGAGGTGATTTGTGGTCTGGGATCTTTTCTGCAAAGTGTCTGATGTGAGCAGTGGGACCAAAAGTCTTGTTAAAAGGCTTTTATTCCAAAGAAACCACTACAGAAGGCATTTTCCACGTATTAATTCTGCTCTCTGACGCTGTGGTTTCATCCAGTTCTGTTGACGTAGGTGTTAAATCTGAATTTACACTGAGATAGCAGAGAAAAGCACATGATGTTGAATCTGCAAGCATTCATGTGAGGAAGTTTAATTTCACAGCAGCCACCAAAGTTTAATGAGCCCAAGTTTCCCTTGTGAAGCAATTCATCAGTGTTGGCCTTCATCTCAGTAGGGGTTGTCCATCAGCATGCACTGCTCACATCGGAGTGACCTGGCTTTCTAGTATAATATCTAACTGGACAGATGCAAGTAGAAGCTGGTGATATTAAGGTTATTGATGTTGTAGGAGAACCTAATGCTCAAGGTTAGTGCTCTACTGAACCAGGCAGGGATACAGCCTCCTCTTTGACAGGCCACAATATCAAAGAGATTAAAGGAAGAGTATAAGTGGTAGAAAAAGACAAAGGCATAGTTAAAAACAAAGTGAACTGAGCCTGTTGTGTCTAAATGTATGTATTATATCCCTTGGGATCAATATTCAGACTTCAGCTGTCCTTGTTTCTTGTTCTATAAATTACCTAGCTAGAGGGACCAGCTGTAGTGCACTGAAGCTAAATGACATAACAAGAAGATGAGTGGGGAACTCAAGGCAAGCAGCAAGTAAAATCTGAGAGAACTAGGCCCTCCTTTATAAATTGCCTGACACGTGCCAAATAAAATGTAAGGCTGACAGATGTAAAGTAATACTCAACAAAAATAAACAAAAGCAGGATATTAGTAGAACTGAGCTACAACAGAAGGGCTTGATTCTGTGACTTTGAATAAGACCTTGAAGAGATGATGGTACTTGCTCAGAAAATGGTCTGATGATAAGGGGAAGCAATCTGAAAACATAGGAGTCTCGGAATACAAAAACTACACAGTGACATTTGATGAAATACCAAGAATGCTGTGTATCTCTAACTCAGGCACTGTAACTCAAAATGGTAAGCAAATAAAAAATAGGGCAAAAGTTTGATCCTGATTTATACAGTATTAAGCCCCAGCAGGCTGTCTACTAACATGAACTAAATTAGGGAATTAACATCATTGTACCTAATGGGCACAATGGGGCACAGTGGGGCAATCTTAAATTCAGCTCAGATGAATCTTTCTTTTGGTAAAAAGCGCAGACTATAGAATAGCTTTTTCATAATACTATATTGTACTATTGTAATATGGGCTACCAGTTACTGTACTTCAGTCAGTGTCTTGAGTGTTGCAATTATTTAATCCTTTTACCACAGTAATTTTCTGTATAAAATTAAATTAGAACTTGTGAATATTAACTTCAAGACTAACAGAGTAAAGTTGAGAAAACTGGGAGATAACATTAAACAGAACTTCACATCTGTTTTATCACTCACCGGAGAATACAGATTCTGTATTTTGTATTGGATGAAGCAGAATTAACATCTTGGTAATTCATCTTCAGTTTTGAAAATTAATGTTTGGGCAATCAAATTTTGCTAAAAGTCCCTCTTTTCTCCTAATAGGGTAAAAACATATGACTGTGGAGAAAGAACTGCTGACTGGTTCTCATTGTTTCTTGGTCGTCCATGTCGCTTGATAAAACAAAGTTCAGACATAAAAGACAGGTTACATCAGAAAACTACAAAAGGTGTGTTTTCATTCTTAAAAATATTTGTGATTTCTTACTTAGTAAACATCAGGCTCACAGACTTCATACTGACTATATAATTACTCTGATAGAGGGTGAAAGACTCATTCAATATTGATCTAGTAGTTTTCAAAGGGTACATTTATACCCAAACTGTGTTTATGCTGCCCTTCCACTTGTTACACTGGGTGAAGATGCACAGATACATCAGTCTGAGAGGGGGGGTTATCATCATGACTATGATTTTGTCTGGAAACTCAATGATAATTTTGAAAAACAATTATGAAAAAGCTATAAACAAATAATTTAGTCTTAAACTTGATTTTATTATATAAAAGGATGAAAGGGAAGGAGCATCAAAAATCCATAGATATTGCCCTTGTAAATTGTTTTACAAACATGGCAAAATCTCAGTTCTATCTCACTTTCTAAATGCATTGCATCACTATCATTTGCAGGTTTCAGGGGATTCTTGGAACCTTTCCTTAGTACCTGGAGCCAAATGAATAATTTTTTTTAATGAGAATGAATAAGAGGTCAAAGGAAAGATGAGGTGAAATTACTAGTATAATCTTCCTGATTTCTAATGATCATTTTAGAATGTTGGATTCATCTTTTTAGGTCTGGCATCAGCTACAAACGTCTCACTCTCTCTTGTGAATGAAGCACAATACCTCCTGATAAATAGGGCAAGCATTATGCAGCTGAAAGAACATGTTTCTGCAAGGTAAGATCCTTCTGTCTCCAAATGTCTCTCAGCAGTCTTGGGTTCCAGAATCTTGCCATTAAGTGCCAATATAACTGCTTTATCTGGAAATTTAGAGTTACTTACTTTTCAGTGTTCAACAAATATATGGGTACTAAACTGATATAACTACGTGCATGAATTCTGAAAATTTAGATTAAATGCTTGAACATAATCTTTCTGCTAGTCATCTTAAACAAACTTAAACAAAATTCATGTCAAATGATTTGGTGGCCGGAGACTATTGGGAACCAGCCAACTTCTAGTTGTAGGAAGAACAAGGATAATTAGGTTTCCTCAACATAAATAATCTGGCAGATGAAAATACAAAATCTTGGTACTAGCTGGACTATTTCTTTCCCATGGGAAGGATTAAGATTTATAGCAAATATTCACAACAGAAATATTTTAAAACTACTTGCAGGACTGGATTAATTTCATTTCTTAATTGAATTTGGCTTTACTTGTACAGAAGTGGAACACTGAAGCAGCAAATGAAACATTCAGCCAGCCCACAGTTCAAAGCTAAGGAACCAATTACCAGCTAAATTTTCATATGCTGACAACTGAAAGTTGCTGTTTCTTGAATATAAGTAGGACAGACTCAAATCCCACAGAAAATCTGCCCTGGAGGCCTCCATCATAGCTGTGCATCCCACAGCCCTGGCATTTGTCTCTGGGCCCCCTTTTCCTGTCTTACCAAAATTCCCTCCCTCTGTGTGAAAACATCTTCTCTCCTCTTAGTCGCCCACCAAACACGCCCCCTGCATTAAAATTCCTGTTGTGAATAGAGGAGGAATATATATCTATATGTAGCTGTAGGCGGATATGTATATAGCTTCAGGGTTTAAAACCAGTGACTGAGTGAAGCATCACTACAGACCACTGGAGCTTGCATTGCCTGAGGGTTTTCATTCTTCAGGAGAAGACAGTTGGGCAATTTTAACATATCATGGCAGTGCTCCTCTGGGAAAAATGCCTGGGCAAGGTTTGAATCAGTCTGCCTCTCAGCCATTTTGACTACCCTTTCTCCATGATAGTCAATGTCTTCTTTTGAGGCCTGGTTTTGTCTTCTTGGGAGAACAAGACTTGCAGGCAACTCTTACTCAGACTGGGCTTTTTCTATGATGAAACCCACTGAAGAACCTTCCAGACATGAGATCTGAATGCAAATCAGAGGAGTAAGGCACCAGAGGGAGCAGCAAGTGAGGATGAAGAAGGACAGGGAACTTTGATAAAACATGCAAGGTCAGATGATCCACTGATTTTGAGTCTAATATGTTGCAGTGCAACTAAGCTTGTAATCTCATTTTCTTCAAACTCCAGATATCACTGGAGCTGCCATGATGCCTGAGAAGCACTTTACTTCCCACTCTGCAGCACAAGTTGGAAAGTTCTTCCCCATTGTGCTATGCAGTGCTTTCTCAGGATGCTGGAGAAATAAATTCAGCATAGATATACAGCAATATAATTTTGCACTGTTACTATATCATGGTGTCCAAGTATAGAACTGTGCGATGTATTTTCAAGAATCTGCACATATGGGTCTTTATTAAATGTTTTTATTTTTTAAGAAGCATTATTTAGCTTATTGGCATGTAGGTTTGTTTTTGTTTAGTGGCAACCTACTAAGATTTATAAAGCAATTTTAATCTTCAATTGATTTTTAATTTTCTCCTTGCATCTTCTATAAGTAAAAATTAATCTTCCAGTTTCTACTTGATTCTTGAGAGGTGATCTAAAAGAGAAACAGCAATTTAATCAAAAATTAGAATGTAACATACTGTTGGAGAGCTATATGTATATGGACATATCTGCCTCTCTGGTGTTGCCTTTACAGGTCACCTCCCTGAAAATCCCCATGGCCTGGCTTTATGATCAAATGTTCTTGCTAGAAATACACCCCTGAACATGCAAATACTCATTTTCAGGTTTGCCTGTTAAATATATGTAATGCATTCTGGATTGCAGGGCTCACTACTGTGAAAAGTCCAAAGTACCCAGCCTAGCTTTGGCAAAATACACTGGTTTTTGCAACAGATCCTTTTTGAGGTTTGCAGAATGAAAGTGCCTGTCACTCCATCCATCTGATGCATGTTTTGAGGGGCAAATGATGGGCATTTACTCAGATACATGCTTGCCAAATAATGAGGAACAGTTCTGAGGGCTGGGGATAGGCACAGGAGAGTGGAGGTATTTTGAAGGTGAGCCTGAGCAGGCTGAAGGAGGAGTGGTGGCAAGGGATGAACCTGTAGAAACTATAAATCATTTTCAGCAGCTGGCTCAGAATGCTGCAGGCCCAGCTCCGAGACTACTGGGGCTTTTGATGGCCCCACCGGTATCGGCTGGACTGGCAAGCACCAATATGTCACAAAATGCATTCAAAACTAGAGGCCACACAGCGTCTAAGCTCCAAGAGCCCACAGCAAAGCTAAGAAGCACAACAGCATAACTCGATTCATTCATGACAAACTGCTATTTTTCCCCCGTCTGTCTGAGCATCAGCATATTGCACACTTTCTGTTGGCTCCTATCTCCTGCAATAATTATGAATTGTGTCTCAGCCATGGGATTGTTTGTGGGATCCCCAGGGAAAACCTGTAGCCCTGCAGCTTCCCATCCCACTTTCTGCCCTCAGGCTGCTGGAGCCTTGTGAACAGTCAAGGCTCAGTGGAACAGGGCTTGTGTGGTTTGGCTGAAAGTCTGCACAGGCAGTTTATCCTTATGCACATTTGTCTGCTAAAGAAGATCATCCAGTCCATTTAAAATAAAACCAAGCTCTTTTTTTCACCTAACAGGCCTCTTCTGCCAAGACTGCTTGATGTGAACAGTTTTCCCTGTGCTTTGGTTTTCGTGTTTTTTCTCATTTTAATTAAAACACATTTTAAGCTGTATGTCCTTACTTTTTTGGGGGTTGTTTTTCTTTTGTTGTTTTTTTTTTTTTTTTTTTCCTGGGACAGAAACTTCTCTTTTCACCACTTACCCAGGTTTCTGCCCCTGCTGCAGAGTATCATCCCAAAGTTGCCAGACCACAGCTTATGGAGTATCGGAATTTGTTCATGTCCATAACAGCTAATGTAAAATGACATGTTTTTTCCCCACTAACGATCACACTGAGTGAACTCTCTTGCAAATTCTAGCTGTTGTTTTTGGGTTTGTTTGGTTTGTTTTGTTTTTTAACTGGTACTGGTCAAGTTCTCCTTTAGGAGAGTGAAGAATGACAATTCAAAGTTACAGCCAGATTTCTGATATTTGTATGCAGTCTGCTGCGCTCTCTGCCTCATATATGTTCTCTGCACTGACACAAATCTACACTCTGGCAGTTCAAATGCTTGTAAAGAGGTGGAGATATCACCACATAGAGATTAATTTTTTTTTCAAAACACCTATCATTTGGTGCAATCTGCTGCATCCCAAAGGCAAATTGTAATAATAGGAGGAATACATTATCTCATAAAATCCCTTTACTGGCCTTTTTTACCTTCAGCATCTGCTGGTTTTGTCCCTTTTGCCACTGCAGCATCTACAGAATAAGTTTCTGTTTACCTTCTCTTTAGAAGCATTTAATGAGTCAATTGATTGCTAACTCAAAAGATCTTTTAATTTATTACCACTGGCCTTACACGTAATAACTAATAAGGAATTTTTTCATATGCACTGTTCACGATTGCCTGTCTACATGCTTTCATACCTACTTCACAGTTACAGGTTACACCTCTGAAGAAAGGTTACAAATTATATGTGAAGTCTTACAAATTGTAGTTAAATACCTTGTGCCATTTTCATAGCCTTTGTAGTAAAACTCGGTCCAGGTTACTCTGGAGAAACATTTGTTGAATTATATTAGCCACTAGATTCTTACAGCACAAATATCCAGTGCAGAATCAGTTCATAAACCTTATTTTTTCTTTGTCAACTCGGTGAGACAGATTGGAAGAGCCTTTGGAAATAGAAGAACTAATCCGACGTTTCCGTGCCAACCTTGTCATTAGTGCACCAGAGTCCTTTGAAGAAGAAGAGTGGGCTGAGATTTCAATAGGTGCTCTGCGATTCCAGGTGCGAACTCATCTCCCTTGTCCTAGTCATGGTCTATCAGAAAGTTTTTTGACCCCTGGAGACAGAGCAGTTTTTGTAAGGCTTTGACTGGAACATGGGCAGCACAGTTTGTGCAGATGAATTTTATGAAGTGTGTAAAAAAACCAAACATGCTGTGGCCTGTGGCAGACATGCTTAGTATAATGAGAGATTCTGACATATTTCTCCACACCTTTTTTTATTTCATAATTCATAAAATTTCCCACCTCTATCCAACTGAGCAGAAAATATAATCAGTTTTGAGGCAGTTTACAGCAAATATTTAGCCAGCATGTCACAAGAGAATACTGGTTGCTGTTAAGCATAATAATCCAAATGTAACCTTGGATTGCAGCACATCAAGCAACTGGCTGCCAAAAGACCGGACATGTATACAAGTGAATGATCAGTGTCAGTTGCCCTCTGTTGTGTACATTTTGTCTTAATATCTATTCAAGACACGTTTCTAAGTCTAGCCTGGTAGGGTTTTCTCATATGTTATGCTTCATCTCATATCTAACAACATAATGTGCTTTGTACTGTAACAAAAATGCTGAAGAATTAGACTTTGTTGGAAAATACATTATTTTGAGAAATATCAAAATATACAATATTTTGAGAAATTCTTTCTTCAAGAAAGAATC
Organism: Streptopelia decaocto; assembly: GCF_964273445.1. NCBI lineage: Eukaryota > Metazoa > Chordata > Aves > Columbiformes > Columbidae > Streptopelia > Streptopelia decaocto. Next base: position 68,794,063 of record NC_138655.1, read on the forward strand.
CATGAAGAAGCTACACACGAAACCTAAGGGAATGACGCACACATGTATTGCATGTTCTCTTCAATTTGTCTGATCCTTAGATATAAGTATTTGAAAATGCATTGCCTAGGATTTGAAAGTGGCTTATTCGTTGTTTTCTTAGGGGTGATAATGAAGGTGTGAATACCAGAAGTGCTAAGGTCAGATCTAGAAGCTGTGATAGGTATCACTCCTGTTTCTTTCTGGTCAACATACTGTAAGAAACAGAGTAGCCGTTTTTTAGGTAAGGTTGGAAATTATGACTTACCTGCTCTCTTCTTAAGTGTACTATGATCACTAAGCTGTAATATGAGTTACAGAAAATTGAAGAAAAATTTATTTAGGTAGGAGATGAGGATAAAATGTTTGCTGTATAGCTTGTTGGGGGCTGGAGTTGTACTGGGGATCTCAGCTCAAGATCCTGTTCTGGAAGATACTGTAAAACGATGGAAGAAAAAGGCATTCCTGTTTCTGGCATTCAGGAATACAAGCTGAAAATAGAAAGGCTTATGCAACTCTCATTGTCTTTTCCAGTTTCTGCGGGGTCTTTGTTCAGATACTGATGCAGTAACAGCAGAAATCATGTTAATGGTACTTGATGCCAGGAAAATGGTAGAAGCAGCTGCTGAACAAAACAAAATAGGGAAAAGTATTTCCATCTCTGTCTTGTTTTCTTGTTCTTTCAACAAAATATTACAGCTCTGGAAAATCATCTTCTGAAAAAGCTGAGCTAAATCTATGGTTTTGAAGATTGCACTGAAGAGTTGTACAAGTAGTTCTAGATATACTGCAAAGAAATGAAATAGCACATCAGATCAGCATATAAAAATGCTTGCAGTGTCAGGTTTAATTATTTGCCCTATTTGAAATTTATAACACAATGTGTATATTGAGATACTGTTAAGACAGATTCTGTAATGTACAACTTTGCTAAAGTTAGGGTTGCAATATTAAGAGAAACTGGAATATGTCTTCCTTCTTAATTTTAATGTTTTAAAAGGTAAGAAGCAATTAATTGCAGTTTTTCTTGTTTGTTTGTGGGGTTTTTTCCCCTAGATGCACACCCTAGTTCAAAAAATAATTAATTTTAAGAACCATTCTCTGTATGATGATACTGCACAGGTTCTCATTATTCCTTCTGATTATATAAACTTGTGAAAATTCACATCTTGCATTCTGATTATGTAGAGGAGCTATGCCTATAAGAAAGAATGGGGGATATTGTATATTTCAGCTGCACTGAAACTATGTAAACCAAACCCTGTTAGTTTAACTCCAAGAAAATCCTCCTTGGGTTAAATCCTGAGGCACGAGATTAATTTTGTATTCAGTTCTCCTTTGGGCAAGTAGCCCTGCCAACCTATAAACGAAATTAAGCCATCAGGAAATTCAAATCTGTAAATGTTTTTTATTTCTCAGATTCTGTCTCTGGGAAAGTTTTCATTTAAAAAAAAAAAAAAAAAAAAGTAAATTAAAAAAAAATCATTGAGAACTTCACAAGTAGACCTTTTGAAAATGTACCTACATTAGGTGAACAGACCTGACCTCTTACATAATTAAAACATAAAAGAACACAGGAAAAGTATGTGAGAGATGTGTTTTTAGGATATGATGGTCATGAGCTTGTACGGTTCTGTGTTGTACTGCTTTGATATACAGCTGTGAACTTTCTTTAACTGAAATTTCAGGTTGTAGGTCCATGTAGCAGATGTCAAATAATCTGCATTGATCAACAGTCTGGGGAACGAAACAAAGAATTTCTGCAGTCTCTGTCTGCTGCCAGAGGTAAAAAGGTCAGTACAGAACTCCAAAAGAGCTGTATAGAAGGATGTAGTGACTTCACTGCATGCATACTGAAATATCTGCTGAGAGAACATTCATGATTAAGTTGTTATGCTAATCACTACAATTTGTTTTTCCAGTAAAAAGAGGATGCACTTACAAGCCAGATATTTCCATTAAATGCTCAACACGTTTTTTATTCAGAAATTGACTATTAATATGCATTATTTTTCACAGTGCTTGCTTTTATTCAGTATGTACTGCTTTACAATGTGTTCATTTTGGTCTTGAAAAACACAAGCTGATGCACTGATGTCATTCAAGAAGAGAAATCTGCAGAAAAATCAGAAAGTGTCTGAAACGATACAGTTAGCTCATAAGACTAATCTTTATTCTTAATGTGAGAAACAACTTAGCAGGAAAAACAGAGCAGATGTGAATATAGTCAAAGTGGGGAGTAATTGATTAAGAAGGTGACTGGAGAAGTGTGAAATACAGATGTTCTTTTGGAGTCCTTCTGCTTCCTAAGTTTTCATTGCAGCTTGGAACTGAGAGTGCTCAGACAATGGCTAGACAGCTTGGCATTCTAAAAGTTTCACAGATCTCTTCATAAGTATTTATTTAGCTGGAAATCTTTGCTCTAAATTCATTGCTTCCTATTCGTTAAACTTCTGTTGTAAAAGTTGGTCAGCCAGTCAGGGCTCAGAAGTCTCGCCAGTACCAGCCAAACACCAGAGACTGGGCACAGCACAGAAGCAGAGCAATAACAAATAGGTTGAAATTTATTCACCTAAACAATGCACAAACGAGTTACAAATAATGCATTCTTTGTTTAGGAAAAAAAATAATAAATCGGTTCGTCTCAGTGACTCATTAAGCAAACAAAGAGCTACATTTTCAGTGAATGTTATCCTTGGTGAATGGCTCCGCCAGCTCCGACTTGGAGCCAGCCGCTTGGTGCAGCGAGACCCGGGGGGAGACAAGCGGGCAGGGCCAGCTGTCTAGGCACAGCTTCTCGCTGACCTGAGGTAACTTAGGGTTGCACAGCAGGCTCTGGCATCCAGATGACCACATGTGCCTTTGTGAGATGAGCTCCTGGCCATGGGTAGCCTGAGGAAAAATGCCCTCTCCAGTTAATGCTGAGCCACAGCTGGAACATCTGGGACGCTTTAGAGTGCATTCTGGCTCTCTGGGCAGGGATGCTGCCCAGCTGCCACAGGGGGTGGGGTATGCAGAGAACTTTCTCTACCTGTGTGGGTTTTACTGGGTTATGACTTGAATCCTTTGTAGAGGGAAAGCACTCTGTATTCAGGGACCTTCCCAAATGGCAACAAAACCTTACCTGGGACATAGATTCTCAAAAGAGGCAAAGCATCTTCTGCATGTTTCCCACAGCAAGGATGAGCTTCTCTTTCATTCTGATTAGCTCAGCAATATGAAGATTTTCTTGATAAAAGCACTCCAAGATCCAAGTAACATTCAAACATAACTAAGGCAAAAGCAATCCAGCTTCTCGAGAACAACCTAGCGCCAGATAAAAAACACACGGCAGGGGAGACACTGCAAGAGCACAGGGCCGCTCCTCACAGTGGAAGAGTCCTCTTCTTCCCTCAGCTGCACAATGACATTCATGCTGCAAAGAACCAGCTTGTTTTATTTTTCCCAGTCTTCAGCGCTGCTGGCAGATGGGTGTTTGTGAGCATGCCCTGCTCTGCACAAGGCCAAGTCCTCTGGGTTAGCTTGGCAGCTGAAAGACTTTGAACTGCTGGTTTTGGCTGAGCTGGTCTGCGAAGACCTCAAAGCCCATCCCCTCTGCAAGTCACCTGTGGGGTGATGGTCAGCAGCTGTTTATCAGTGAGTAGCACCTGAGGACTATGGTATCTTCAGTGTGCTAAGCAGACCTGGCAGAGGACATTGGTCCAAACCTTTCACAGTGGGGAGAGAGAAAAAACATGGAGTTCATGTGACTGTGTTAAAATGCAGCACTAATGCTTTGGTGACTCATGTCTCTAGCATGTGCCTTATTGTTAAGGAGTCATCTAACAGACTTCATTTTCTTTTTTTATCGGATACAGATTCAGTGAAGAAATTTAGCAGTGTTTGTTCCCAGCTGTTGATGTGATTCAAACTGCAAGAAAAAAATGCAGCAAAATAAGATTTAAGCTAATTTCTAGTACAAGGAGAACTGATATTTTTGAAAGGCTGTTGTAGTTGCTCAATTTCCAAAATGTTAAAGAAATGGCATATACAAATGGACAGTAAATCCTGAATGCTTAATAAGAGAGCTAGATGTCAATATTTAGCATTTTCTTTCATTATTGTTGTTGTTGTTTTTTTTGTTTTTTTCAAGAACACCAACCTGAAATAATATATCGAGCTTTATCAAACTAGTAGCCCAAATGACAGCATTCACAATGAACTTCAATAATGAGCTAAATAAAATAACGCTCGTAAGAGATTATTCAATATTTATTTCTGAAATCATATTTTTTCTCCATCCCTCTGAGACTCTGAGAACCTGGTGCTCCAAGTTGAAAGACTGAGGCTTTGCATAGATGAATTACAGCTGAAAGCCAGAACCAGCTACTGTAATTAGCCACACAAGCAATTTGCATTTTTCCTGATGAATGTAAAGCAGGGTGCTGAAGCCTAGCCAGCTACTTTTTGTGAAATCTTTTATCACATTGTTTGAAATAAAATGCAAACACCTTGACAAAATGAACTTGAGCTCTGCTACCGTCAGTTCTGAAGAAACACTCATTAAGGATTCCTTCTGTAATTTTTGACTGAAAAGGAAAAATGAGCTCTCCTTCTGTGACAGAGCGCTCTCTGTTGCTGCAGGAGACTACAAAAGCCTAGATAACTACATTAAGCAAATAGCATAAAAATAGCCACACGCTGCTTCACATGTATCACCACCTGATGCAAAACACACATAGACAGAAAGGAGAGGACGTGGAATTCTTGCCCGTCTTCTGTGTTTTGCAGATGCGGTTTAACATTAGCAACAGCGGAAGCCCTGTGGGTAGATTTGCAGCAGTGCTATAATATAAGCTGTGACTTGCTGTCAAGGTAGCAAAGGGAATCGCATTACCAGTCTGCCCCAGCATAAATGTATGGATAGCGGTACATCAAGGGAAATCCATTATGTTTGCACATGCCCTCATACAGTAAAAGCGTTGTATTTCTTCCTGTAGGCTGTTGATCCTCCTTAATGTATCTCATTGTGCCTTGGGAGAGCTTCTTCCCCTGCAGAATTAGACGCTGTGCCTTTGGACTGCTTACTGAAGCGTTAGCAAGGATAGCAAATGACTTCTCTTATCTGATGCATCATTATCATCATTTTCATAGTAATGCAGGGCTTTACACTATACAATGCTTTTCATCTAAAGTTCTGGAACATTTGCAAATAGTGATTGATGTAATTAATAGACCTCTGAAATAATAAAATTATCTTGTTGGTGGAAGAACTGGGAAATGCATTTCTTTAAGGTAGAGCACAAAGGAAAATCAGTTCTTAGTAAAAAGCTCTGCTGTCCTGATATTTTCAGCAAAGCACCAAGTTAAAATTTTCCCTTGTTTCCAATATGAAAAATCAGCATGTTGAAAGTGAGTACCTCCACTTTCCTGTTTTGTAAGGCTTTACTAACAAGTTTTGGTGAATTGAGACCTAATAAATCATTCCCATATAAAATCAAATTCTTTTGGCTTTAATAATTTTATCTCACAAATTTTGCATGGGAAGGAGTTTATGTCATTATATGAACAAAATGAGTAGAAGTGATCAGGTGAATTCATCTGTTGAGAGAAAGCAGCTGAGAGCTATATCCAGGGGCAAGTTCCAGAACTCATCCCTCCAAAGCTAAGTTTTAGAATGCAGTATCACTTATGTGCTTGTTACACATTCCAGCAGGGCATTTTCCCTACAGAGTGCTTGTCTGAAATAACATTGTTTAGGAGCTGTATCTTGAGGGCATCTCATCTCAGCCTTTGTCAGATGTAGCACCTCAGGTTTCTGTCTTACAAGAGGAGATACTGCACCCAGGATATTTCTCTGCCAGTGAAAATCTAAGCAGTGCATATTAGTGTTGATCCAGTGAATATACTTGAAACAACATGCAAGAATTACAGCATTTTATAGCTCCTCTTTTAAGTGAGTTTGATGACTATCATATGATTCATGGTTGGCAAGAATAAGTACATTTTATCTATTTACCCCAGTGCTGAAATGTTGTCCATTTTACTGATCAAGAAGCTTCATGTTTTGGTCCCTGTGAAGTTTAAGAGTGATGGAAAGAGTCCCTACCACTGTCAGAAGACCAAGCGGATAAAAGCCACAGAAGTCACAGTCCAGCACCCCCTGTTCAGTTCTTGCTGCGTTCTGGGGAGGTTATATGCAGAATAAAATGCCCTTGAAGTCAGGAAAGGGTAGCAACAACAGAGAGAGATTCTGTGCTTCATTGTAAGAACTTTGCAGGCTGTAATCTCTGCCTTTGAAAGCCTCATTTTTCATCAGTGAAATGTGAGAAGGGCGAATTTCTACATTTTGTCTTGCTCTTGAAACAGCTGAAATGGCAAGATGCATGTTTGTGGTTGCTTGGGTTTTTTTTTTTTTTGTTATCCATATTTGCTGAGTCAATATTTGTAATCATTGAAAAACAAGGACATTTACTTAAAAGATACAAATCCACTTCTGGTAGTCACAAGCTAAATTTTGATCTTAAGAATATTCACAAAAGAAAGATGCCAACAATGAGTGTTCTTACAAGTAAATCATCATCCAAGCAGGTATTAATACTAGAATATTTATACCATAAGTATATCATAACCTTGAAAACTCCTTAGGCATCACTCAGTCTCAGCACTGAAAAAAAATACTATGAGACTCTAGATGCCAAATCAGAGTAGGGAAATACTAAGGAAATGTATTAAAATAGTATTTTAGAACACCTGAAGGTAAGATATAGTAACACATGCTTTTCCTTAAATAATTCTGAATGGTTTAAAGTGCTATAACAAAAAAATCTTGCTAAATGATTCACAACAGTAGAAAAATTGTAAACTAAATTCTCCACAGTGAACAATCTGCCTAGATTTGCTTTATTCTTGCTTTAAGATAAATCAAGATGCCAATACAGTAAATATAAATTAAAACTATAACAGCTTCTCATGTATCAAATAAGTTCATTTACATGGATGAGTTATAAAACTCCTTCCTGTGTGAAATACAGTGTAGCATGGACTAATACTCATTTCACAATATTTGTTTTAGGATTTCCTGATGTTTTTAAACCAACAAAATTGTGGCAACTGTCATTTTTGCATTAGGATATGGGAAGTAAGTCCAGGTTATTAACCATAAGGCTGAAAAGCACATAATTTATGCCAATGGAGAAACCACAGCATGTCAACAAATAAGAGAAAAGTGAGAATAAGAAAATAATACTATATACTGTCATATCTTAAATGAAACAGTTACTAACTTACCATTTTAGCACCATGGTTGATCCAACACAGTCACTGTGCTGGTGGATTGAGATCTTACTGTGCTGCAGTCATTCCTCAGCTTTAAATACTAGAACAGTGACCATGAGGATCTACCCTGAATCCACCAGCATTGACACCATTATGGTATCCAAAAAGTGTCATTAACCGGATAGGCCTGATCAGGTCCAACTCATGCCCCATACACATAAAATATCAGTGAGATGAAGGAATAGCAGAAGGAGCTAAAAAATCATCTGCTTGGGAGTTAGGTTTTCTTTTTAATGTTTAGGACTACAAAGGAGAGATAAAGATGCAAATTCAGAGTCTGAGGCCATGTTTGGCTAGATCTTGGTTTTATAGCATCTCTATTAGTTGGGAGTGGGTCTTACATCCTGCTAATTCTTCAAAGGCTAAAAGCTGTGTTGTGTTACCTCATTACTGTAGCTTTATTTAATTATACAGTGCAAGAACAGGAGAAAACATACTGCCTTCATATTTAGTCTGTCAAATATGCTCCCTTAAATTCAGCTAACACTATTTTTTTTTGATTTATTGCAATTCCGTTTACCTAGTCTATTTTTCTAAAGCTGCCGTAAATGTAATTCTCTCAATTTCAGGTTAATCGATCTGAACAATGGCAGTAAATCTAATCAGGAAATGGAGAAGGAGAATAGCATTTTGTTTTTACAATTTGGGTTTGTTTGTTTGTTTGTTTCAGAAATACTAAGTTAATTTCATTATCTTATTTATTTATCTTTCACTTTTAAGTGACTGATACACTTTAGCTGTAGCCTACCAAAACTAAATATTTTTTATAAAAACCTGTAAAAAAAGACAAGAAGATTCATGTTGTGTTTTCCAAGATCCTCAGTTTGAAGAGACATTCAGAAGTCTACAAACCAATTATCAGTTTAAGATGGTCTTCAGCATTACTTTATTTCTTACTTTACGTATTTCTTTAATTAACTATTCTCTAATTGTTTGGCAAATGTTATCATGAGATTGCAAGTCTGTTTCTTGCAGGTTTCTAAATTCTCCACAGCTGGTGGTGAATCGCACCCACCTGTTCACACACAGATCACACCCCACTGTTCACAGCTGCAATTGTAACATTCAACGTGTTTAAGGTCAAGACCACGTGTAAGAGCACAGACGTTTGGGTCAGGTTTTCAGTGCCTGTGAGGGTTATATGGTCCATGGGTGAAGTGGTTGTTCGGTTCTTCTTTTTTTTTATTATTTGGTATCACAAGAACATGTATCTAAGTATTTCTAGAATTTATGTTGGATGGCTTCACAGGTAATGACAGATAATAAGTGGTAGTCCTGGTAAAACAAACTTTCTGAATATTTTCTGTAAAATACACTAAAATATTCATAAAAACAAATGAAGTGAAATTCACAAAGGCGAGACAGAACAAAGTTCTGTTAACAAAGCAAATAATTCATGGTAGAAGATGCAAGACTTTTCCTCACTGTTTGAACATACATGCATTCGGCTGCTGCCTAGCCTTTATTTGTGATCATGTTTTAACTGTATTTGTCAAGAAATCACAACAGTCATTAAATGACAAGACTGTGAGGGAATGTAAATTGCATATATGATACTATGGAACTCATGATGAAACACTATTATTTATCCACTTACTTAAGGTATTCTTCTTGAATGGCATCAGGTTAGCTTTTGTTTATCAATTATAGTTAATTAGTTTAAAATGTTCTTAATTATGTAGAGATAATACATACCTCCTTATTCTCAAAGCAATATTGTTTTTCTAAACATATCTGGGTTGTGAGATCCTCTATAATTCTCATTACTTTGACATGAGTTATGTCTCAATAAATATTTGTTTTTTTCAGACAAACTTTGGCATATACCTGATGAACCAGCCCTTGCACTCATCCTTTCCAGATATTTTATCGGTTGGATCTCAAGTACTTCCAGTGCTGAAGGAGAATACAGAAATTCAGCCTCCAACATCCAGTGAAGAAAAATGTTCAGGATAGATTCTCTGGTGGAGATGAGATTTCTATGCAACTACAGGGAAAAGCCAGTAGTCAGTTATTCAAAAAAAAAAAAAGCTTCCACTCATTTGCTTCTGATTTAAGTTGTTTAATTTTCTGTTTGCTGGAGATGTTATCAGATGGCAGAACCCTTGATAATTACAGCTCACCTACATGTTTTTGCTTGTGAATAGGTTATAGCAGCCATAACTCTGTTTTGCTCAATTGCTTCAGGATGCAACAGGTTTGATCAAGTTTTACTGGCAGATGACTCCCAAAACAAGCTCAACATCGTTGTCAGAAACCCACATCTCAATGAAGGAAAGTAAACATAACAATACACTGCTTCCTTATGTTGCTTTGTTAAAACCACAACTGGGAGAGAGGATGCAGGACATATTTTAGAAACAATGTGGATGGGAACAGTGGGATAGTGGTGTGAGAGTATCAGTCCATTCAGCTTTTCAAAAATGAAACTGAAGGTGGTGTGTAGGCAGTCTGAAAGCACTGGAGAAGAGGGAACTGTTATTAGGAAATCTGTGTCTCCCTCTTTGGAAGTAGTGTGTGAGGTTGCCCAAAAGGCAGAAAGATCAGTGAAGATTCAGTGTGCTGTTTGCAAAACACATTCCCTGTGAAGCAGTTTAATTCTTTTGTTCTCATCTTCTTTCTCTTGTTCCCATTTGCTACTTTTCCACTTGATTTAGTTTATGTGATGACTTCCTACATGCTTGTTTGCATTGACACATTTTTTCTAATTAGCGATTTTTCAACTAATACAGTTATGTTTTCTGTACAAACTTTGTTTATCCTCAGCGATCTTTAATGGCCATTTAAGGGAACTCTTGAAAGTTGGGATGTGACTCCATCCCAAACAGGTCAAAGTATTCTTTTTGTTATACTTTGCATTTCATGTTCTTAGAAGGCTTTTGAATTCTTTACTCTCCTGAATATGACTCATGCTTTCTGATTTCTGAGAGCAAATGTCTGAAACCTGGGACTTAGTCTGAAATATTGATTGTGAAAATTTAAAAACAAAAATAAATAAAGCAAGCCACACCGAAAATAAGTAAATAAATAGATAAGTAAAGCACATGGAAAGTCAATGCAATGCAAGCTTGAACACACTGGAGCCAGGTGTTTAGTGACCCTCAACACACATCCAGCCAGCCATAGGGTGATTTCATGCTTTCAGGAAGTCCTTCTAGAAGAGGAAATTCTCCTACTTTGGCTGCTCTATTGCCATTTAGAATGTGAAATCTTGACCTTGTCAAAAGCACCATCAGAACTCTCATCCAACATGATTTAGGTCTTCCCTGGGGCAATTTTGGCTTGAACTGTGTGAAAACGCTTCTGGCTGAAGCAATCCTCGAGTTGTTTGAGCATATCCCTGGAGGGGACCAGGTGGCTTTGAGAAAGAATTGGTCAAACAGGCATTCTGAAAGGGGAGCGACTACTGCAGAGCAGCGTGCAGTGGGAAAAAGGAAGCACATCACCTAGTGCGTGAATCAGAATTCAAAGATGGTCTTTTTCATTTCTTTTCTTTTCTTTTTGAACTAGTTGCTTCCTTTTTTTTTTTTTTCCTTCTTTTGAAGAACTGGTTTTACTCACTTCAGCTGGAACAGACTCTTATTAGTCTCTCAGCAGAGCTTTATAATGGAAATGAGAAGAGACATTATCTGTTTCTTACAACCTGCCATAAAATAGATGGGAAGAGGGAGGCGTTTCATATGTATGTAAACTGAGGATCAGTTTTGAGAGTTGTACCTTCCACTTCAGAGCCCAAGCACTGCTCCTTGATGTCTGCTTTGAAAAGCAGGGGTTTTATCTGTCTAATAGTCAATTATCTGATGTTGTAAAGAGCAGGCTTTTTGGAACCTTGAAAAGCAGCTTCCTGGTATCTACATCTCCTTACTGTTTCACTATTTGCCTTTCTGTTATGCAGAACATTGTTTTGTTGGGTAGAAAGCCAGCTCAGCTCTGGCAAATTTGATATGAAGAGACCTGCTGTATGCTGACCTTCAGGTGATCTCTGGTGCTTTGCTCTGTCCTCTTCACCTCAACAGTATGTCATTTGTTTAAAATGGCACAGAAGTTAGAAAAGGAAATTGAAAGCAAACCTCAGCAAGCTCTGTTTCACTTGTTATTGGATTTACTACAAAATAAGTCACTTTGGTACACAGTGGCTTGACAAATACTGTTTGTGAATAGTCTTAATGCAATCTATGATAACTAAGGATGAGAGGATTTGAACTTTAAAAATGTCATGCTTGGTCATTTTGACCTATTATTTACAGACAATTACACTTTCTCTCTGCAGTGGCTTAGTTATATCAGATCAAGAATAATTTTGTCATTTTACAGGGGGAAAAAAAATTTTCTCTAATGTATAAATATACTCATTAGTATACTCTGTGCATTTCCCAGAAGGAACATCTTTGTGCTGCAGTGATAGGAAATGTCACAATGCTTCAGATTGATGGAAGAGATGTAAGGAATCTTTCATCTCAATAAAGGATAATATTTCCCTTCTAGTAAGTGGAGTGTTCCTGCCAGTATTGATATGTCTTCCCATCAATGAAGACAAATTCTTATCAGTGCCAATACTCTGTGGAAAATCTTGAATTAGGAAGAGTCACTTTTAAACAACATGTGCTGTAAGTTTGTAGAAAGAACATCCCTCCCATCATCTGGAAAAAAATGAAAGAAAGAAGAAACAGTATAATGCAAACTCAGGTACTACAGGAATAAAAACAGCATAAGCACTTTGAAACACTGTAGATATTACATAGAAAGATTATATGTTCTATAAGGGCTGAATTCTCAAACTTCAGAGAATATAGGAAAAAGACCATTTCATATGAATGCAGGCTCTTTCATCTAAGTACTCCTATTGCAGCAGAATTAAATCTTTGGACTAATTGCAGATATATGTTTACCTTATATGGATAAGAAATGTACTTAACACAGTATTTTCAGAGTGTTGTATATAGAAAGTCCTCCATATATTTCAAAACTAATCCATATTTCCTTACAATGAATTATTCAGATCCATTCAATTTTCTGTGGGACTTAACTCCTTCTCAAATCTCAAAGCAAAAATGGTGATTGTTACAAGCTCTAATAATAACCAGGAGGCTGAAATTACAGAACAGAACTCAGCATTTTTAGAAGAAACCTCTGAACTCTTTGTTCTCTGATCTGACTAAGATATTTCAGATATAGTTTATGATTTATATATTTTCAATGGCATCCTTCAAAATATGGTCAAAATTATAGGTCACCCTTCTGTCAAAATTGTACACAAATCAAAAAGAAAGACTGCATAAAAATGTGATTGTTGGTCATAAATTGTAGAGATTATGCTATGCATTTTGTCTTCAGTCTGGTTTTTAACTTTCTTGGAAATGAAACAAATAAAATATATATTGTGCTTGACATGTCTACTGGTAGTGGTTATATTCTTGACCTTTGGGCTCATGAGATACTAAGTTCTACTTGGAGGCATTTCTTATGGGGCAAGTAGGTGGCTAAGGACTGAAGGGATGTGTCATCGCTGCTGGGATACACAGGTGAGGTGTTCCTCCAGCTCTTGCACTGATGGTCTCCGTCTGTCTAGTCAGCATGCCAATAAGTTGCACACTCAGCTCAGGCCCTGCATAAAACACAATAATAATCACTGGTTTCCTTTAAAATATGTCCAGAAGCAGTCCTGTTAGAGCCATTTCTGTTATCCAGAGGTTGGATCTCAGCGTGTTGAAGAAGGTTCATTTTCCTCTCCTTTGCTTAGAGGGATCCAGCACCATCTTTCTCCACTGCCTAACCTATCAGTCAGTAGGTGAAACTGGGGACTTAACAGGACTGGTTTTGTGTGGGAATCACAGGGAAGGCTGGTCCCTCCCTTCTCATGAGGTTTACAGGGAAATGATCTGTGATTCACGGGGCCAGAGGGACATGGACAGGAACATGGGCACAGTGAGGCAGGATCCACACTTGACTCTGAGGTAAACTTGAGGGTGGGAGGGGAAGAAGAGCATGACTCGCTAACCCAACATGTAGGGTGGGGTTTTACCCCACATACCTGTGGAGGTAAAAGACCTGGAAGAACATCCCTGTCTCTCTAATTATACAGCTGTCATAAGGCAGCTACTTGGACAAAACATAGAAACAGCCCCCAGAGAAGGGAGGAGAAGACAGAGCATTCTTCCTCTCTGCTGGGCATGTGAGGCAGTGGGTTACAGAGGCTTGTCTCCTTCCTCCGGCCACCAGCTTTTAAGAAGAAAGGAATTAAAGGTGAAACTTCAGCAAGAACAAAGGAGAATGCCCTGAGTGTGTTTTGGAATAGACCATTAGGGGAAGGATGAATTTGAGTTCTCAAAAGCAGAAAAGGGAATGGACCCATGTTTCTGACTTCTTGCTAGATGTACCAGCTGCAAGGCCAGGGCGAAAAGGAAAAAATATGGGAGGGAAAAAAAGTGGCATCTCCTACAGTCAAAGTTTAGGAGAAAATAGTGATACACATGCCTACACCACCTAGTTTGTAACTTTTTTAGGAAAGAAAGGATGTAGGTCTTCTCAGGCCTATAAATTGGATTCAGATAACACAGTCACCAACAGAGAGGTGCCTCTTAAGCAAGGTGCCATTTAAGAGGCCTCTCATCCCTTCCTTTCATGTCAAGTATTTTACTTTGCTGCTCACTCAGTATGGTATCAGTTGTGAGTCCCCTCCAGTGGAAAAGAAAATAGGCAGATGCCCTCCATAAGGGGTGAAGTGACTCACTGCCCTGCAGACAGGGAGAGATGTTGGGGAGGTATTGACATGGGGCATCCTCGAGCATAACTGCCATGTGCAGAGGTACATCAGAAACCTCTGTGTAATAATCTCAGAAATAGGTGTCACAGCACAAATTAGTCATTTTTCTGATGGTGCTGTGAAGTCATCCTGGAGGGGTGATACTGGAGAATTGTGCTGCTAGGGAACAGACCGTGGCAAAGGCAGGATGGGGATAGAGGGCAAACCAAAAAATGTGTGTTGTAGCATTTGCACTGAAAATTGCTGAAGGGTTTCTCAAAGACCCACCAAGTAAGATGAAATAAGAGAAAACAAGGAATTTGATTTCCTACAGCAGTTGCATGGCAAATTTGAAAAGACATTGATCTCAAATGAAGAGCTTCTTGCCTTGCGTGGCTCATAGATAGCCTATAATTAGGTGCATTTTTATGTTAAATCCAGTTTTTTCTCTTCTTCTATTCCAGATTTGCAACCAAAACCTGTTAACACACTGCAAATCTGGACATCAACCTCAGCTTCTCCTGGATAACTGGCATTTTCCCTCTTTGAGCCCACCTCATGCTTTTTGCTGCTTTTCAGAGTTAAGTGTCCCATCTGAATTAAAGTACTCTGGCCAGGATTGTTAATACAGAGCTGGTTCCTCAGTCCAGAAGTGAAATCAGCTTTTGGTTTCTAAAAGGGCTGTGTTTTCCACAAGGATGTGTTTGAAAAACCAGCCATGATCTAATGTCAAGTCTGTTGTTTTCTGATACTTATAATGGATGACTCAGATCAAGCTACTGAAAAGTTTCGGAGTTATTATTTCCCAAAGCAAAACAAAACTAGAAGACTACAGAAGACCCTGCACTGCTGAACCTATCTATTCACTTCTACAAATGGAGAAGAGCCTCTGAGGTATCCATCGTTCACGAATGTAATTCCCAGTGAGTCATGTATTAAATATTTGTAATTTCACAGTTTGGGCCAAATGTTTGCTTATCCTCAGAGACTTTGTATTTCCTGTCATATTCAAAAAGTTTCTCCCAGCAAAACCATTCAATACTGAAATGAAATTGAATTTGTCTTACGTCAATGTTTGTCTTCATTCCGTTATAAAGGAATAAGAATGCAACATTTCTGTGTTTGACTTTCTACCGGAAGCTCAACACAAAGATTCAATACACTTGAAAAGAGAAGGTTCTTGTCTGAGCTGCTTTATCTGTTAATCAGTATTTGTGAAAAACTACAGTGTTCCTCGGTAACATCTAGTCAATTAGAAAAAAAAAGACCTAAGCTGAACACAGCTTGCAAACACTTGTTGTCTAGGAGAGTTTGCATCTACTCATATATATATATGTATGTATATATATCTAACGTGTATATGTATACACATATATATTTTCAAGCACAGGAAGTCTAAACTCTTTTATTTCTAGTCTTGGAAAATCCTCAGAGAAAAGCATGCAGAGTTTTTCTGAGGGAGCACGGGATGTAGCGCCCTATCTTTTGTATCAGACCCACAGCGGTACCCCTGGCAACCAAAGATCTGATGTCCCTGCAAACAGAATGAGTCCTCAGACATGTGAAAGTGCAGGATAAAGTTTTGCAATGCAGCTTTATAGCCTCTCTCTTTCGTCATACACCAAGGAGCAGCTTACAACAGATACACTGGCTGAACTCTGAGCAGCATCCAGGAGCACAAACCCAGGACTGGGGCCCATGTCCTTCTTGTGACACTGTGTGACCAGGCTCCACTGTGCCCAACTCAAAATTTCTCCCAGGAACATTGTTTGAAAGCTGCCACTGCTGACCTGTGCTGTAGCACCAAGTTGTATATTGTGGTCAGGGACTCTTAGAACAATTAAAAGCCAACAGACATTGCAAACTTAGCTTGCTAAGCTCAGAGGACTTTTCGTTAACTAGTTGTGCATGGTTGCATCTCAGGAAAATCTTCTCCCAGAAGGTGGTGGAGCACTGGAACAGGCTCCCCAGGGAGGGAGTCACAGCCCCAAGCCTGACAGTGTTCAAGAAGAGACTGGACAATGCCCTCAGACACATTGTGTGAACTCCTGCAGTTGGACTCGATGATCCTGGTGGGTCCCTTCCAACTCAGGACATTCTGTGATTCTAGGAAAATAGTTTGTCAAGTTCTTGTGCTATTTTATGTTGTCTTGTACTGGCGTCATGGAGTCATTTGATATTCATTCAGTCTCGTATGCCTTTCCTACTGGCACGGCATGGAAATTTGGAGCTATTTATGTGCAAAGTGAAGAATATGTCAAGGAAGAGAGAATCTGACATTTCCTTGAGTGGGTAACCTGAAACGATTGGTTAAATTAGTCAAGCAACACTGAGAACTGTGTGTATTAGAGGCATGCGGGAAACATTATGGAAAATGCAAGTCGATTTCTTACTAGACCTTTTTTCTAAGTGCAAAAACAATACAAGCCAGCAATCATGTATTTAAGAAACCAAGTAATCATGTATTTAATCATGTATATGATCTAAATAAGATTGCCAAGTATTGCAATTAGCATATTTCTCTGCACGTATATTAAATAATGTTTGCCTTTATATAAGAACATTTGGATTGGGAGGGTCACTCTAGCCCCTGTTTTATTTCTTCTGATTTCACTCATCAGACCAAAAATATTGATGGGCAAAATGTTTTTAAAAATTATAGTTCCCACTTTGTAAGGGGAATTTAGCTTTGAAAAAGCCTAAACAAAACACAGCTTTCTGAGTTGAAAAACTAGGTGTTAACCATATAGTGATATTAAACGATCGCTCATTCGGAAAAATGGCCATAACATTTGTCAAAAAGAAGAAAATCCAGAATGATTCAGCTGTTAGAGGGGAGACATACAAGCATCACATTATGTGTGGAGAGAAATGCTTGCTGGAGGACAATTCTCTTAATAGATGCTCACGTATCTCTCAGAAACTGCCCGTATTTGGAGATTTTCTTAAGTATGTGTTGTTATATTTCTGAAGCCTCTGTTGATAAGCTTTATGCCACAAGGAACAGGTAGATATTTAGAGGCAAAGTGGTATCAGATCGCAGGTGCCAGAACACAGTGAAATAATGGATTTTTTTTTTGAATGATATAATGGAATATAGAAAATCAAAATTCAGCTTAGAAATATGAAAATTAAAATAAAAGTGAATAATGAAACTAGATAAAATAATCTCAGCCTTCTAGAATGCATTAATTTAAATAAAAGCAATTTCTCAGTTTGTGAAGCTCCATACCATAGTTCATCCTACCAGTTCTTGTTATTGCAGCCAGATCCTGGACAGAAGTCACCAAAATCATGCTGTTGTCAGCTTATTCTTGAAAAAGAGACTCATGCTGGGTATGGCCATGGTGATAGAGCTACTAATCAAGGTAGTTACACAACAAAGTAGACCTTAAAATCATGAACCTTCAAATCATATCTGGATACAGTACCAGGAGGAGGAGATGTCACAAAGGGACACACTTTTTCTCAGAAAGAGGAAACTCCTGACCTCAATCTTGCAATGAAAGCTGAAAAACTTTGTAGCTGTAGCAAGAGTTATGGTTCAGAAACATCATGATTTCTGACCTCTTGATGCTGGCATTATTTCTATATACACTCAGCGTTTCTTAACCTGGATTTTCTGTGGAAGTAATAACTGCAGCTGTCAGCAAGAGGATGTGTGATCATGAATGGCAGGGGAGATGAAATCTCTTAAGGGGCTGTCGGTAGAACAAGAGACTGTGACTCCCTGGTGCCCTTAGGGCAATAGGAGCCATGAGCTGGGGAATCCAGCTGGAAATACAGCTACAAATTCATGAATGGACTTGGGAATGGGGAAATGCTGCCTTAAAAGTGAGCTCTCCCCTGCAACTTTCAGTTATTTCTCTTTTCTATCTAAAAATAAAGCTGTATGAACACCAGTGTCATCAGACTGCGATGATGTGGACTTCACTGTGATGACTTCTTTGTTATAAGTAAGTTATTTTTTTCAGGTAATCAGCCAAAAACTAAGTTGCAATGCAATAACAGCATAATAAGATTTTCAAAGATCAGTATCATGGGCTTTACGTGAATTCATGTGAAATTTTGTTTTCAGTGCTGTTAACGTTCATTACTTTCTGGTTAGTTTCCTGGTTATCAAATTGTCAGTGTCAGGGTACCTGTACTTGAAGGGACTTCTGAAGGTCCCCTAGTTCAACACACTGCTCCAAACTTCAGGGCTAGATCAGGTTTCTCAGGGCTGTATCCAGTTGAGTTTTGAGTATTTCCAACAACCTTTCTGGGCAATCTATTCCTGTGCTTTTCCACTCTCCTAGTGAAGAAATCTTTCTTCAGATCCTCTCAGAAATTCAGCTTCTGAGTGTTGCATCTTACCCTTTCACTGTGAACCTTTGAGAAGACTCTGGTCTTCCCTCTACCCCCTGCCCATAGCTAATTGTACACCCTGCCCTTAGCTTTCTCTTCTCCAGGCTGAAGAAATCTGCTCCCTCAGTGTCTCCTCATACATCATGTGCTGAAATTCTCAAACCTTCCTCTCTGGTGAGAAGTATGATGAATGACTTCAAATATCCTTTCTTGAATGCCAGAAGATTTAAACCAAAGAACCCAGGAAATCATCCCCTGAGCTACAGGGCTAAATGCCGTTCTCTGTCCACTCTTGTGGTGAATGAGTGAGAAGGGTCATGCAGTTCATGCAGGTACCATTTCTCTGGCAAGCAGAGTCAAAATGTTGCATTATTATAAGAATGGATCCACCAGTTCAGACACTTGGCTGTGATACATCCACTTTTGCACCTCGAAGACTGGCTCTGAACTTAGTTTTAAATGAAACCTTACACTGAGTTCAGGGTATAAGTCTATTACCATTGACTTACTGACTGATTCCTATTTTGACTTGATCGAGGAAAGGTTTATTTTTCTAGTTTCAGGAATGGGGGGTGTGGGTGTCTAATACCGTCTTTGCAAAGCTGGAATGTGGTTGAAGTCTTGGTCTGAGTGAAGCCAGCAGCAGAATTAAACTCTTCTCTGCTGGGTAAACTCCTGTCTCCTCTAGAAGGTTGGAGGCAATCATATTTCCTTCCCCCAGTGTAGTCTAAATTGATCTTCACATTATTCAGAAAGCTTCTGTGTGACCAAAGCATTTCCGTTTCTGTATGCCCAGTTTTGGATACTTAACAAATTTGATTTTCTAGAAGTATGACCTCAACGCTCAATACAAATTGGGTTGATTGAACAGTCCAAGAACCAAATATCCATGCAGCCCAAGTACTTCTGAAAGTTTAGACAAAGATGTACCACTTCCTAATTTACTAAATTGACTGCATCCAAAAGCAGTTAATCAGCTTTTTCACTGCCAGCAGGGAAAAGGAAGTTCACAGTTGTTGACTAAATGTATCTTTGTGTTTCTGTGTTCTGTATATACAATGCAAGAAGCGCGAATCATGCAGAATAGGTCAATGAGATTTTTAGGCAATCACAGAGACGAAATAAGGGCTAAACAGTTGAGCAGCCTAATTTTTCTCTCCCTGGCACCTGGCATGCTCGTTTGTCCCAGTGCAACCCATGTATAAAACCATAATCACATGGGAGTAGAGAATCCTCCCTCAGTATTTTCTGAAATCCCTGTGCTCAGTTGAAGAATAATCTACATCAATTCCGAGGTGATGAAGAACCAGAATCAGTAGGATGGTTTTATTGAGAAGAAGTTGTAGAGAACAAAATCTTTGTCTGTTGAGACAGCAAAACTTGAAATAGTTTCCAAATTGTGTTTCTTTTTTCTCTTGTGAAGCATTGCAAGGGATAGGCTGATGTTTCTAGCATAGCAGCTGAGGTCTGTGAATATGAAAATACAGTAGGGTATCCTTGCAGACAAGACACTTATAACCAGAAAGAGATTGTCAGTAAGTCAGTCAACATTTCTTGCTACTACGTGCCCTTCTTCCCTTTCATGAAATATCCTCATATGCATGTTATTTAGCTAAACGACAAATGGGCTGCACAAAGCTGGGCAGATGACTTGGAAGAACTCAGTATTTGCAGTGAAATGCAATTGATCTCAAGGATGGGCGTGAGCCCTGTATATTAGAGAAGGATAGCAAGATGGAGGGAGGAGAGTCCTAAAATCAGTCTCTCAGCCCTAGGCCAGTGCCAAATATACCTGCACAACTCCTGAGAGGTGATGAAAGGATCAAAAAGGATCTCTAATTCTAGCATTACTGAGCCCCAGCCCATTTCAGCATAGGAAAAGGCTGGACAAGGTGCCCAGATGGAGCTGAGCCAGACCCCCGGGTCTGGGCAGGGATGGTGGGAATCCCTGGGAGGCTGCTCGGGGCAGATGAGGTATATCAGTGTCCTCAGGGCCTGAACTTAGGGAAAACTGCTCTTGAAAACACACAGCTCTCTCTGTGTGACAGTCAGGATTCGTTTTCCACCTGGGCCAGAAAGAAGCAATAACTACTTCAATGAAGAACCAAGGTGATCAGTCTGCTTCTGCACAAGGCTGGATGCCCTGGTCAGTCAATTCTGCTGCTTTTCTCCCTGTTTTTCTGTCTGTAAAGTAACTGATGGGGGCCAAGGACCAAAGATATCACTCCTTTATTGCTCTTTTGATAAATAGTTGAACTCACAAACATTTCTCATCCGTGGGCTGACACAGACATGCTCACAGGCTGTTGCAGGCTGCCCGAGCCACGCTGCGTCCAGGGCCTTACACACATGTAAGTTAATGTGCAAAGGGCAGCTCTTGATTAAAAGGTTTGCTGGTCTGGTAGACTGGATCTTAAAATCACCATCAAGCTAACAGAGATCTGAGAGATTTCTATGACCATGTTCCCTGTACTTGTAATTTCTTAGATGAAGTCTGTGTGTTGCTCATCCTTTATCAGCAGAGCTTTAGCTATTCTTAACATTTCCAAAGTGGAATACGAAAAGGAATATTCTTGTCAAACCAATGTTTACCACCACTGATTGATGCTCTTGCAAGAGATAATGTCACCTTAAGAGGATCAATTAGCAACGTTTCTTTCATCATAAATCTCAGTGAAGCAGGAAATAGTACGAAACTTGAAAGAAAAATAAATGAATCTCATTAAGAGGAGTGATGTATGATTAAACAATAGAGTACAGCAGGGTGGGTAACATATCAGGCCAGCACTGAACTGGGGACAACTCATCTAATTGTTGCCAGCTTCCCAGCCCAAAGGAGTGGTCATTCAGAAGTTAAACATAGGTCATGAGGTACGCCATTGCAATGCTAAAAATTACAGTTTAGAGGATTAAGCACACTGATCCCTAAATGTGAACCCAGAAGAATCCTTGAACTGATGAGCTCGTAATTAGCCTGAGGGATGATGGCTCACGATTGATCATGTTCTCCCCTGGTGTAAGTTGGCAGCATCTCATTGACTTCCACAGAGACATGATTCTCCTGTTACAAGTGTGCCTGTGAAAAGACAAATTACAGCGAACATTTTTTCTGGTTTTAATTTCTGTAAATGGCAAAACTCCTTTTGATTTCAAAAGAAGCAGGGCAGACCTATTTGCTTAATTAGACTAAGTCCTCTCTACCAATAAAATGGGAATTAATGTGAAGCTCTGTTTAATGTTTCACCCTGCTGTGCCTGAAGCTGGATGGAGATATTACTTTCCACCCAGTGAAATGAGAGTGATACTCACACCTCTCATAATGTCTCTGAAGCATCTATGCTTGAGGCAGAAGTTAAAGTCTGAAACTGAAACATTTTAACAAACAGTGTCAATGACCTTGTGCCTAAACAAATAATTGCACCACTGTGCTGTGTGCTGGTGCTTACCTAACACACTCTTATGCAAGAGAAAGTAGCCAGGAGTCGTTTTGCATGTTTGATGGGGATAAGTGGCACAGCAGCCTCCACTGGATTGCATACAGCCAGGGCAGATTGCTTTCACCTGAAGAGCAGGACACCTGATTTTCCTCATCTTTGCTGCCTGGACATATTCATGGCTGCCCACTATGGTCACCTTCCTTCCACTCCATCCCATCCCACACGCACCACTGCAGGGTTGGAAATCCCATTGGCTTTACAAAGTGAGTGAGCCACATGCGGCTTCTCTGTGATTCCCACCACAGAGGTGTCCCACACAGGGACTGTGCTGTGCCTGTGATATCGTACAAAACGACAGATATACCATCTTACACTTGATTTATAAACTACTATTTTCAGATATCTCCAATACCTTGTGGCCTGGATCCCTTTCCATTCCTATGCTCCCAGTTGAAGTAACTGGCCCATAACCTGCTGTTTCATCTTTAGCTCCTGTTGGCTGGCCTCTACCCTTTCCACCCAGGTATGAAGTTTTGTCAGAGTCTCCAGGGCTGACACCTGCAGATCAGTCAGCTTGCAGCTCCTTTTGGAGGTCAGTAGGATGCTAGGGCTGGTGAGGGACAGCAGTAAGCCCCATGAAGAGTGTGCTGAGCTGTGCAGTAAGACTTTTCACAGCCCTATTCTTCACTAAGTAACCTGTTTCAGAGGGCAGGTTACTCAGAGCTAAGATCTTAGTAGTTCGAGATCTGATCTAAGCTCTATGAACTCCATGTGGTCTAGGGCTCATCCTGTTACAGATATGGCTCTGAGGGTTGCTTATGTGTTTTTTTTTTTTCCTCTGCTGTTTGAGATAAAAATCACTCACAGGTGATGTGACTTAATGATTTCCACTTATCCACAGGTGAATGAGGCAGGGTGTACTTGTCCTTTCACCTTCTCCATGGTCTAAGACACCGCCTTTCTGTGAAGAGCAGAGGACGATATCCTGGAAAAGGGAGAAGTTTATAGTTCAGTCTCTTGAAGCAGATGAGGGACTTGAGCCCCAGGCTTCCATATTATATGTCAGTATTGGGAGTGGCAAGCTCTGCAAAAGAGAAGCTGCTCATGTGTCTTGTCTAGAAAACATCCACAGGGCTCTATCGGACCACATAAGAATACCTCAGGTTTCCTGGGGCTTCAGGGAAGCATCCTGTCCATTCTTCAGATCCTGCCTCACCAAAATGCCGGAACAGAGATTCACCCATCTGCTGTTTCTTCTCATTATTGCACAGAAAAGGGGTAGGAAAGGGATATCACCGTTCAGTATTTGTGGGAGCAAGATGGAACAAGCGTCCTTCTACAGGATGCAAAAAGAGGGAGAAGTTGGATGGCAAAAAGAGAAAATTCCAGGCGAGTTTCCCTATCATCTTGTTTAAATCACTTCAGCAGTTAGCTCTTAGGATCAACACCAAAATGTGTCGCTTGCATTTGTTGGCCTGCTCATGTTCGCATTAGGAACTGCAAGAACAGATTCAGTAGAAAGAAAAGTGGATTTCTGTACAGTTCCTCTAGATGGCAAACTTTTTCTGTTCTATTTATCTTATCTATTCAAAAGCAGGTGTGTTCATGCTCAGCTACACTGGAAAAAAAATCATACACTACTGGGACCACTTAGTCAGTTCTGGAATATCAGTTCCTAGAGTACTAAGCAAGTTTCTGTAGGGAAACAAAATTGTGGATGATGCATCAAGTCCTTGAGAAATGTGTTTACTGGTGGGATATGATTTGGAATGTACAATAATGAAATTTTGTTTGAAAGATGACTAATTTTGCAAGCCTCGTTAACTGCCCCTAACAATGAAGATGTTTTACACTTTACTTCCAGAGGGATTTTGCTGTGCTGAATGCGAGGGTAGTCTCTTTCTCTCTCTGCCCCCATTTTTCTAGGTATTACTGCTGATCACTACTTTCACTCTTGCTAACTCAGTGAGGAAGACATGTAAGGAATTGAAATAGAATGAGGAAATCAATAAAATTGCCCTGAGACCTGATCCTGATCTAACTCCTGTGTAATTAGAAATTACTCCAGTGGACTTCCTAGTATAAAATTACTGTAAGATGTCTGGTCTTTCATGCATCCAATATTTAAATCTTAGAGAAGAATTATAATAAAGATCAGATGTTTTGCATCCTAGGTTGTCTTTTGAACAGCTATAAAGTAAGCGTGATGGTAGGGTTGTGACACAGAATTGCGTCACAGAATTCATGGTATTAAGTGATTTACTGAGGAGCAAGATGACAAAGAATCAAGCCCATATCTCTCTCTGGAAATCAGAATATAGTCTCAGCACTTACGCTTCATACAACAAAAACAGAGCTTCCAAAAACTCTCTTGGTATTTATGAAAACCCCATTCTAGTGATATATCACTGGTGCAATGGAACTTTATGTGACAGTAGTTGTTATTCTGTGTTTTCTGTGGACAAGGGAAACAACTTCTGTCTGCCAATGCTGACACATGTCCAGCACTCTGGTGTTTGCATTGCTTTAGTGTGCTCCTTGCTGAGACCCCATCTGTGTTCCTTAACCTGCATGAAACAGTTTGTGAACTCTTCTGGGGAGACATCACTTCATTAATTTCCCAGGTGATACTGTATGCAGCATTTTGCTCAGGTGTAATAAATGGAATATTTCATCAATTTTCTTGGGAGATTTTTCTATGGCCCTAATGATCTATTTGAATTTTAATGTTCAGTTTAGGTTTGTCCTGTCTTAGTTGCAACACATTAGTGAAGCTTCATTTTCTTTCCTTCCAATCTTTAAGTCATGCATGCTGTCATACCTCTGACTAGAGTCCCAAACTATGGACTTTTATTTGTTCTATAAAATTTCTGAGCAAGCTTTAAGTGCTGTATAAATACCTAACAATCCTGGTCATACTATTTGCTTTGCCTTAAGTGATTTGTCTCCCTTTTTTTGCCTTTTCACCTTTCAAATAGTCTCGACCCAGGAATTGCCTTTAGCTAACCCAAGCTCTCTTAATTTTCCTCAAATTGGTCTTCCCAGCCTGGAGATCTTTGCTGTTACCACTTGACCTCCCTCTGACTCAGGATTTGCTTTCTAGCAGAGGGACGCCCAGACCTCTGTGTGGTTTTGCTGATCACATCTCAGCTGAGTCACTTCAAGAGAGTTTCTCATCTCCCCTCTCTGATGAGATGTCTCTTCGGTCATCTTCCTTCTGCTGCCACGTTGCCTCACACACCTATGTCCCTGACAGCGACGCTTCTTCTTGCCTTGAGCTCCCCACCTTTCAATTCCTGTGCCTGCCCTAGATAACAGAGTGGTTTGTGCCTGGTTCTTGCATAACTATTCCAGTCAGGGCACCAAGAGACCTGTTGTCTTGATTTCCTCTGCTTAAGGTCACCGTGCACCTCTGAGCACTTTGTGATCGGACATCAGCTGTCCTCCAGAATAGCAGGAGATGTGGATTAATCTAATTCCTCCAAGTTTTTACTGAGTCAGAGGGTTGACTGATAATGAACAGGAGAATGTTCCATGTCCTTACATGCCAGTACATAAAATGCATGACTTTGACCATTGCTATCTATAAACATGACTGAATTATTGTGTTGTCCGGAACAATTTTTTTCCCTTAATTTGACAAGAAAGCTATAACTTAATCTGGCTTCATCTGAGCCAATAGATTTTCTTTTCTCTTGATTTTTCCCCCACTTTTACCACTGAAAGAGGAAAAAAAATGACTAATTGGCTCTGCTTATAAGCAAGGAGACAACAAGCACGACCCAGCGCACACAGTGTCCTGAGGAGCCTTCTTCTCCCACCCTGAGGCAATGGCACAGCACGGCCTTCTGGAAGATCCAGAGATAATCAGCTTTCCCTTTCCATATTGCATCTGATTTTATATCCTTTACATTTATTTAGTATATCCCTTTAAACTGACACAAGGTAGTATGAATCCCTGCCCATTAGCTCTCAGCTTCTCAGTGTGACTGACAAATGACATGCTAACCCCTTCCTCAAAGTGTTAGATGGAGAAGTGCTATGGGACCGAATCTTCCACAGGTCCCTGTGATATGCCTTACACAACATGGTCTTGGTCTTACCTCATGACAGAGAGGAATAATCAGCATCTCAACTGCCTTTTTTTCACATAGCAGGCATTTCTTTCACCCTAATTCAAAGATTCCCCTGCGTGATAGATAGGTGTACATAGACTTTCTCGTTCAAGGCTGGAGCATCCCAGAGCATCCAGATAAATGCCAGAAAATCTTTTGGAAATATGTGCATGTAACTGCTGGAAATAAAATGACAATGTTAGCGTCTCTTATGCTGAATAAGCAGTGAAGGAAATAGCAGCCTCTGTCAATGTGCCACGTAGGGACTTTGCGAAGAGGTTATAATTCCTCACAGATTTGTATGTGAAATATGCTGTGGTTGCTGTGTATTGCAGTTGAGCATTACTCAAGCTTAGTCTCTCCGTTTCTTTCCTTTTTTCTTTTTTAACTACTATAGTTTGGATATGTGTGCAATTATCCATGCCCTGACTTTTTAGGCACTTTTTTTTTTTTTTTTTTTCTCTCTTCATCACACTGTTTGGAAGTGGATCTGTGAGTGGTGCTTGAAGATTTATATTTCTTGTATTGTATTTTTACAGCACCTTCAAGTAAGAACCAATGGAAACACCTCGAGACAATTATTTTTGGCCTGTTTTTCTACTAGCAAAGGAGTAGGTCATGCAAACTAAACACACCCCTACATCCTTTGCTCCAGGCTATTCCCCTGGGCTGGTGTAGACCCAGAGGGCAGGATCTCTCACAAGAAGCTCAGTGCATGGAGGTCCTATTATCCTTTTGTGGGGTGCATAAGCACTTGCTTAGGTACATTTTTCTGCCTGATAGGAAGAAATGAAATGGGAGGGCAATTTAAAGTCTCCTTCTCCCTCTTACAGTAACCAATGACTCTGTGACAGTTTGGGCTCTTGTTTTAACCTCCCTTGCACTGCTGTAACTGAGGAGTAGTTTAAGCACAGCATAAGTAAAATCTGAGCTCATGCTCTGTCTCCTTCATTAAAAGTGCAGTAGGTTTGCAGTTCTTCATTAGTTGAACTCTTTTTTGATGAAAATGTTTTTTGATGAAATATATTTTAAGAAAATTACATAAATACACATGTATAGATATATTGTGAATCTCCTCACAAATCAGGAATGTCTCATAACACTGATGAAATGGAACTTTGGAA
This sequence comes from Streptopelia decaocto, assembly GCF_964273445.1. NCBI lineage: Eukaryota > Metazoa > Chordata > Aves > Columbiformes > Columbidae > Streptopelia > Streptopelia decaocto. The sequence goes on from NC_138655.1 coordinate 68,821,163, forward strand.
TAAAGAATTTCTTTACCTACTTCAACAACAAATGTGATGTGATGTGTCTTACCCTATCCTACACTGTATATTGATGGCTGTGTATCATACATCTAAACGTGCACTGAAGACAAGCTAACAAATTCTGTGCCTCTGGAAAAGCCATGCTTTGCAAGTCCAGCCTATACATAATCTTAAACTTTGTTCATGCTGATAGCAAATACTACATGGATTTTGTTACGAAGAGAGAATGGCTGCCAGCTGGAGGACATTTGCAAATGATCCATCCCTAATCTGCTCTTCCAGAGCATGACCTACATCTTGTTGCTATTGTTTGCCTTTTCTTTGAGTGATTAACTCTCAGTTCATGAGACTTTTCCAAGCAGAACATATCCTTCAGGATGCCTGGTGAGTACCAAGTTCTTTGGACTTTTTGCCTTTAGCTGCCTGTTTCCCAGAGCAGAACCATCCCAGATCTCCTTAAAAGCAGCATTGTAAACTTTAACTCAAAGTCCCTGGGGCCCAGTGTATACTTTGTTGGAAAACCATCATCCGTTGCCCTATCACAGTCATATCTTTTCCTGTACACAGGGATAGGTGGGCATCATGAACAGGAACTGGCATCTAAAGGTCAGTCCAATATTCAGAGCAAAGCCAAAGCTGACAGATGTCACCAGAGCTGTCAAAAGAGGAAGAAATCCCCACCTAATGGCAAGCCAGTGGTCATAACCCAGCCTGGGCTTCCTTTGTAAGAAACTTTTCTAATGTAAACAGTGCTCTTTAGGTTTCAGAGAAGCCCTAGGGGAAATGACTGGCTGTACAAAGGACTTTTGTTGTTGCTTGACCAGTTGGCTCATTCAGCATCTCACATCTCCCCACTGACTTTTGGTCAGAGTCATGTCATTATGAGTATATAATTGTGTATTTAGCTACTAGTTCCTCTGTTAGGGCTACAATTTAAAATAATGAAGGAGTCTAATTTATATCAGTGATGCTCCCCATGTGAGCCCAACACAAGGCTGTAATAAGCTAATTTATAAATGACACATATTTCCCCCAAACACAGACAAAACAAATAATATAAAAATGAGAAGGACTGACTGGTTATATGCTCATGAGAACTCACTCCAAAAATAGGACCGAGCTGGTTAAAAATGCATTTGCTGAGACGTACAAGCAATTTGAAAATTTCTTTATAGTTTTCACAGGAAAATTAGACCAATTCATGAATAACTGAGTCACAGGGCATTTTGATTGGCAATTTTTTAGAAAGAGTTAGAAATAATATTTGCTTTGCACAGAGTGTTGACAAACTGATTTTAATAGTTTGAAATTTGATTTTTGAGAACTACCCAAGCTGAGGATTAAGAGAAGGCTCTTAGACACAGGCAAATTTTCAAAGCAATCTGAGACTCCATTCACTAATTGAAGTCAGTGTCAGGAAGCACGTTTTAACATGACCTTCAGGAAGTCCTTTAATTTGTTATTAATATATCAGCCTTCTCTTTTCCCTCCAGTATAAACAGCAGTTTTATACAGATTTTTTTTTCCTCCAAGCCTCAGCAGAGGCAGGAAAAGGAGCTGCTGACACTGAACCAAGATGAAAGGAAGGTGACCATTCTTGGAGAAGATGCCTCTCTCTCCTTAATAGCCTGACACAGCAGGATGGCTGCCCACAGATTAGGAAACAGTTTAAAAGCCTCGGCATTCAGCATTACCCAAGTGAGGCTGTTGCCTTGGGCTTACCCAAATAGCCACAGTAGGTCAACCCCAGCACTTCCACCCTTGCTGACCAGGAGGCTGAATCAGGCCCTGTCCAGCTCCAATCATGCCATTGCTTCTCACAAGTTCATGAGATGAAGGCTCAGCTGTCATTGCTCATGGTAGGACAATAAAAAACATGTTCCATTTTCTCTTTGGTTGCCTTTGCCTAAACCCTTCAGCTAAGCACAGCTGCCCTAATCTTGAGCATCTTTTCCTTCTCTGGTCCTTGCTTCCTTAGGGGAATCCCTCTCACCATCGCAACCTCAGTGTCCAAGCTGAAATCATAGGAGGGTTTTGTTCCACTGGAAATGTTAACCTGCCTGTTGGGTGGCAAGAGAGAGAAGTTGCACAGAGACTGAGCTAAGACAGTGCCAAATAAAACCAGAACACCCACAAACCAATGATTGTAACTAGAGTCAAATGCTAAGCCCATTCCTCAACCAAGCTGCCCCACAAATAATGCCCAAAAATTTGAAGAGATTTGGTACCAAGACAACTCTTTAGCTGGTTGTATAAGCATAAATTTGATTGTGCACACTGTTATTTGACTATCCTAAAAAATGCATGATAGCATCTGCTTATTACAGCAGTAACAGGATTAAAAAAAACAATCTCTTTTTTACCACATCAAAAGTGGTGCCACCCAAATAAATTAGAAACTATAAATCTTTCTACTGCATTGGCAGAGCAGGTGAGCTCCATGCTCTCCAAGATTCACACACCTTCACATTAATGTTTTTAATGTCATCTCTTCCAGGATGAGAAATGATTGTCATTTTTGACCTTGGGAGGAGCCCAAACACCATGAGTGTTGACAGGGCATTAGGCAAGGAAAAGGGAATATTTGCTCTTCTACATGCTCGGCAATGTGCTTCCTTGGAAGGGGCAGAGCCTGGCACGGCTACATAATAGTTTCCTTTGACTCCTTGAAATGCACAAAACTTCAAGAACACAGAGTACTGTATCATTTGTTGTAGGAGAACAAGCAATTAGAGCGAAAGTGAGGCTCCTCAGGCATTTACCACAAATTCGGATGTACAGGTTAATTTTCTGCTGCCTTTTCCTGGAAAAATAACAACTCACAACTAACAAAATGATTTCTAGGTAGCAGCAGCTACCAAAATGAATTGTAGTATATAGTTCTGTTATGAAACATGTGCTTGGCAGTATCTGGTATACTAGTGCCGTTCAGCTTTAGTTTAAGAAAAGAGCTTTCTGGAAAATGAAATTCAGTCCCATAAGAAACTGTGATTTTCCAAAGTGTGTGAGTTTTAGCATGGATTTCGATGAAAATGCAATTTAAAAAAAAAAAAAAAATAGAGGCAAAAATGTGCTTATTTGGAAACAGAAAGATAACTTCAAGATGTATTTTTGACACTGTTAAAATACTCACATTCTTAGCATAATTAACAGTAAATCTCCTAAAATCCCATTAGAAATTGGAGCAATCGAAAAAGCCCCAACCCCCGCATTTCCATCAGTTCCACAGTACTGAATTGTTTCTATCTTCCTCTCATCCTTTCCCTCCAAAAATATGGCCTGTTCCCCTGAAGAAATTTCTTTTATTGAACATATTGTCTTGGAGGCAATGCGTTTTGACCACCAGAAAAAAAACACAGCATTTTACCAAAGGAGCAGTGCTGAGCAGTCTGAGGCCATGTCTACTTCAGCAATCAGTGCAGAGCCATTCAAGCGGCTCTACAGAGTATCCCCATTATCTCTGTGTCAGGGATTTTTGTAGCCCATGGACTAAATGCCTATTTGTGGCTGGAATCCTGTGCAATTCACATGCTCTTAGGGCAAACCAAAGCACAGGAACTGGGAGAGTCACTTTAGCAGGCCCTCCTGATCTGGACTAAAATGCTAATGAAGATGCATCATGAATATGAAGCTGACTCACACTAGCAAAAAGTCTGATCCGCTTACATCATTAAATATTGAATGACATTATATGCTGAGGTACCACTGACTGATGAAATAAGGTATCTAATGCATCCTATAAAAGGGGTTGGGTTTTTTTGGTTAGTGTATCTTTGCTCAAAGACAGGAAATCAGCTGGATTCCCTATTATTTTTATTTCTGGTTTTCTATCACTTCATCAAAATTGTTAATGGAACAAATACTACGTTGATGTAAATCACTGAAGAGAATTTCTGGGTTTAAAAGCAGAAACACACAACACACGGTGGTAGTTCACACTTATTTCTAAAGCCTTTGCTACAGAGTACTGGGCTTAGATTGCAGTAATCACTGATATTTACATCCAGCAGCAAACACAGAAAAAGATAATTTATTCTCAAAGTATACAATACATGCTAGATAAGAATAGGATCAACTTCCTTTTAATTACTTGATCTCATTCATTTACTCAATTATCAGAAGACCATTATTTCACTTCTGTTTTTCAGACTCACTCAATTATAAACTGTACCTGGTCCTTAAGAGCAGACCAAAAAAGGTCAGACTGCAAACCACAAATTATTTAAATAATAAAATAATTTTTAAAAGAAAACCCAAAGAATAAAAAACCTCAAATAACAGAACATCAGCATTGTCACTGTAAGAACAGGGCTCTTGAAAGGCAAAAAGGCATCCTTGTGCAGATGATAAGCAAGTTTGAATTGTTTCCTAGGAAATGTTGACATCTTCTGCTGGAATGGCATTCTGTTAGCTCCTAAAATTCAGTGTTTGCACAGAGTTTTATAAAGCAGTTCTAAGACCCACTGGCTAACACCTTCATGCTCCATGCTGGTGTGTGTGACTTCATCAAGAACAAGAAGACTTTAAATCATGATGTCAGTGTAGATTTATAAGATCAGGGTAATTAACAGCAGAAATACTGAAAGGTATATGTTGGCATTATATCACAGACCTCCTTGGATAAGCCATGAAGAGGTGACATTTTTTTGGTAATTCGAATCATAATATGAGAACTATATATAGGCATAAAGCAATGTAAAAAAAAAAAAAAAAAAGGAATTGTAGCTTTTTCATTTTCTTAATTTAAAAGCTACTACCATAAAACCAATATGATAGTTGTAAGAAACTGAACTGAATTTATTTTGGTGGTGAAGTTAAATTGAATAGCTATGTGAATAAGTATTTTGTCTTTTGAAAATTAATGTCATGTCAAGCATTAAAAAATTACCTTCCAAATGGTCATGTTTACTTAATGGTCTTGGACACCTTCTAGAACAATCTCTTCTATTGTACAATATATTGAGCATTTACATCTAAGTCACCTGAATGAAGAAAAAAAGTTGAGCCTAGACTGTATTTTTTTATTTACAACTTTGATCAAATCTCCTGATCCCCAGCAAGGAAAGTACAGACGCCAAAGAAATCAGTAGCAGTGCATAATAAGCTAGATGTCATCCCTTTGTGTAGAAAGTATTTGGAAATATAAAAGAATTCTTAAAATCACAGCTCCATGGCTAGTTGCAAAGACATCAATAGATATAATACTTCAAAGTTCTGAGTTATTAAGCATATTGCACTTAGATGTGACAAAGCTGGAGTCTTGTGCATAAGTTAAAGCGGCATCTATATGTAATGAACATAAGTGAAGACTGATTAAATTCAGCAAACGTATATACAAAAGTCATATTCTTGAAGTATTGATCCTATGCAGTGTTAAAAATAGTTTCTTGCTATCCTTCTCTAAGCTAATTTGTACCCAACATGTCACTTCTTTTCACCTAAGTATACAAATATCTAACTGAACACTTACCTGATTTTTGAAGCCACACCAAGAGTATGTGCAGTTCTTAGTGAGATGATTAGATTAGACAGAGGATGCCCTGTCGTCTTGCTGTCTGAGTGGGGGAGATTTATTTTCTGGTCTGTGTGGACACATCTGGCTTCCTAGTTCAGAATGGAGTTGCATGGGGGCATTTCTAGCTTCTTCCTTAAGTGTAAATCTTATTGCATTTTGAGCTTCAAATTCACCTCAATTGTTGGAAACTCTACAGATAATCTAGTAGAATTAAAGTTTTAATTGGAGATTGCCTGAATCTGGGTTGCTTCTGCAAGGCCTTTTCCTGTGTGGGTTCCTTTGGTGCTGGGCTCCTCCTGCATTCTTAAAATTTAAAAATACAGTTAATAGGGGATGCCTGCTTGTAGGGGGTGTGTAAGAGTCATGTTTGTGAAAATGAGTATCAAGACAAAAGGAATGATGGGATTTAAAACTAAACGAGGAAGGAGTCATGTTTCTGAGGCTTACAACTGCAGAAAAGAAGCAAAATGCCACTCCGTGTCATTAAGGTGTCACACTCACTTGCCAGGAATTTAGCCATTTCTTTGTTGACATTTTGTGTGATGATAACTTGATGGTGATGATGAGTCACCACTTTGCTGAATGAAAATATGTGCCTGTCACTTGGAATTCGTCTGTCCTAAGGTATGTACTAAATACAGTGAAGCTTACATATGTCCTCTGGTCAGCACATCGAAAAGAAGTCAAGAAGCTTACTCATCCAAGAAATGCAGCATAATTAAACCCTCCAAGTAACTTGGAGCAACACCCTGCACCCTAAGTGATTTTTTATTATTTTTTTAAATGAACATTTGTGGTTGTTTTTTGGTTTTTGTTTTTTTGTTTTTTTCTCCCTTAGAATTATACCCTTTTTAAACTTCACATATATATAATTATACTAGGGATCTCCTGTATATTCAATACACTCAATGTGCCCTCTAGTTTTAACCTATCGCTTCCAGCAAAGATTAGAATTATCTGATCTGTTTATGCTTAATTACTGTTTTATGAAAGAACCTGGCTACATGCAATGACTAATTGGCAAGACTGCCCTCTTCCTCTCATTATTATACCTTTCTGGGTTTTTTTTGTTCCCAGTGAAAGTAATTTTCAGCACCAAGGGTGAAGAACTAGGCGTTGGTGTTAATTGTAGTTGAAAAATAGATTAAAATCTACTGCGACAAGCAGTGAGAGGAAGACATGTACAACAGTGTTCTTAAGCCAGCTTCATTTTCCCCTAACCCAGCACTGCTTGAAGATGCTTCTGGCCCCTGATGTACACTTAGATGCTCCAAGTGGTGGGACCAGCTGCAAATGGGCTCTGAGGAGGACACCTAACTGCAGGTTTCAACAACCAAGGGAATTATCCATGCCCTCTGTTCTCCAGCTATCCTCACTCCTTCAGTTAAATTAATTTGGCTTCCCCATTCCTTTGTTTTAGGGTGATCCGCAGAGGATAATTATGGAAAATCATCCAAGCACAAACAGTGGTGGAGACCTTTTTTTCTATTAATATATTTTGAATTGAAGCAACTAATGCAGTCCTTCCTTTTCTGTTTAATGTAGGAGCATTAAAAAGGAACTTATGTATTGCCTTTATTTGTCATTATAAAGAATTCCAGGGCTGACATTTGGATATATACCTCTCCCTACCTTTTTCAGCAAGAACAATCTTGACCTGCAGAGCATGATTTTCTGACTTTAACATGGGACTCTCACAGTTTACATATGACTTTATTTTATCGATATGAGACTAGTTTGATTCATTACTGGCAAAGCAAACAGCTACAGACCTAAGCGATGTCAGCCCATCAAGCATCTCAGTGCAGCTTCATCTGTAATGGCCAGATGAACTCTAGGAAATCCTGAATCTGGATTCAAAGCTGCAAGTAATGAAGCCAATCAGCAGGGCTCTGACGGGACCTGCTGCAAGTGCTGGTGTGTGGCAGAAGCAGACTCACCGTGCATCAGCCCTTGTGGTTCACAAACCCATTAACCAGAAATACCACAATGTGACCCAATATGGAGAGAAAACAAGTTGGAAAGAGAACTTAATACTTAAAAAACTATCTTCCACGTTATGCCTTCCTCAAGAGGCAGGATTAGGCAGTGGAACAGCACAGAAAGGTAACTGGAAATCTGCGTGTGCTGGCAGCAGTTGATCACTAGATTCATTATTCTGCAGTTTTGCTTTTGCAATTACTTCAACTGCCTCCTTTTTGCCTTATGCAGTCTTTTTGGTTTGCCTGTTTTTAAGTCTGAGGTTTGAATCTCTTCACATCTCCTTTGTTTAAACACATCCCTCGTGCCTTCAGGTGTGTTTGTTGATCCCTTGAGCTGAAGCTAGAAAAAAATAATAGCGCTGAATTAACAGCACATTGCATTGCCTTCAAAGAGAGCATGAAAGCACATCACTTCCTCATAGCATTTGGTCCCTGCATCCCTTCAGGTTTCTGCAGCAGCTTGGCAGGCTGATTTCACTCCCATGGCCCTTTCAGCCTGATGGGCTTTCTGCTCATTAATCTAAAGGAGCTGGCAGCTTCGGAGGAAAACCTTTGATAGTAGTGTTGAATGGGCAAGTATTTAAAGCTGCAGTCCTTGAAATGACTCCAGATGAAGTAGCCAGTGTGCCAAGTTCTCTCACTTCTGTTTGCTCTGCAGAAATCTGCACTGTGTCTGACAGCAGATACACGTCACACAGAAATTACCCTGCCAGTGGATACTTGGAGTTTACCTAAAAATGCATGATGGCTTTTGATTCGTGAGCCTGAGAAACTGAACTGTCGAGTCATTGCTTAATTTAAAGTAAACAAACAAACAGACAAACAAAAACCAACAACAAACCCCAAACACAACGGTTTTATATAAACTTCAGGAAATCTTGTTCTAGGATAAATTTCAAGTGTTCCACACAGGTTCCCTGCTTTTCCTTCTAGGCAGTGACATGTTCAGCAGTGGTATTGCTGTATATTTCCTTGTGGTTCCTCTTACTTTTTAGGGTCCAAATGGTAGGTCTCAGGAAGATGAGGTATGTCTCAGAGCCACCCTGGAGTCCACAGGGCACAGATTAGTGGAAACTGGCCATCCTCCTGTCTGAGATAAGGAAGGGAAAAGTGCAACTAAAAGAACTAATGCAACCTTTTTGATTTTGTGCGGTGTCTGAAAAGCAGAATTAATCTTAGTAAATGTAGAAGTTCACCTCAGAGATGGTCACAGTGGGTCCCCTTTACAAACAATGGAGAGTGAGTCAGTGCACAAAGGGGTCTAGGGCATGGTTTGTCTTCTCCCAAAAGAGAAGTCTGGAACATCTCAGATGACTCATGTCCTCAGCGTGACTATTTCTCTCCACTGACCATGGAGTCATCCTGGGCTGACCACCTCACATACCTGGATCTACACTGCAGGTGTCCAAAACTCAGCGCAGGGAAGCAGCCTCTCACTCTGAGCACATGGATGCAGCTAGCTAATGATTCCTAAAGCCTTTTGTACCAAGCAGCTCTGGGTCCCGTGTGCATTGTGCCTCTCACCCGCACATGGTCGCTGTGCATATGTACTCTGCAAATACCACACTTCACATCTTTGTCTTTTATAACCTCACAGCTCACTGTTTCCAGGTTGAAGCAGCAATTTCAGCATCATTTCTCCCCAAGTGAACTTCAACCCTTCCAAAGGGAGCACTGTCTCCCTTTTCTCTCCTTGCCCAAGTCCTGTACCACTTGCTCTGCAAACAGCAGAGGCTTTGCAGTCATACCTGAAAGCCATTTTCAAACACTATTCAGCTGAATTAAGCATTTTAGGGTCCTTCAGTTAGAAAAGCCAAGATTACCCAAATGGCCTGGATGACACCATCACATGTCTCTGTGGACCAATGTACTCAGGATTTCATCTTCACATTGCAGTGGGTAACAGTTATTACCTGAAGTGGGAAACCTGTGCTGTTTGAAGAAACAGTTGCTTAAACCTGCTCCATTTTATGCCAGTTAGGGTCCACTTTCGGGCTTTGGGCATCTTCCCAAATCATTCTTGAATTGGACAGCCTTTGGTGAGTTCCATGGAAAGCTAATGACACATAATTGTAGGTTATGGCCAGATACTGGGGTGAGGACAAATGCAGCATTACAAGGAAGCAGATGTGAGCATGACTTTGTTATTTTGTAACTTCAGTGACTGAAGTGGAGACAAGCATCAATTGCACAGTTACTGTAAACCTGCACTGTTTTTTTCAGACAATGATTATAATTATAGATATGAGCTTCTTGGAAGATCAAGCACCACAATTATAGGATGTTTGTCATTTGAACACTCTTTGCAATAACTCATGTACAAATGTATACATCAGTTTGAATGCTTGGAGTCTGTCCAAAGACATAAATGGTTGCTATCACTTCATACTGTAATTTCATGATTACAACAGAATGCTCTTGTATGTAAACTTGACTCTGCCAAGTGTTTTTGCTGCAGTTGACAATACTGGTTCACTTAGATCATTAGAACATTTTCAGATTTTTAGGATTTGATGTTTGACTAAATGTGTTCACTCATCCAAATGTTATATCAAGCACAAAAAGCCTAGCCTCAATTGCTGTTTTTCAGTTTTCTGCTGTGAAAAGTTTGAATCAACTCACAGTGTACCTTCCATTTCCAAAGGCTGGGTAACAGCTTAAATTCCTGACCTGTTTTGTCCAGAGACAGAGTTACAGCTCAACACAGAAAGAGAAAAAAAAAAAAAAAAGGGTTTCTTGTGCAATTTTTATATTATCTCTCTAGAAGCAGCTTTTCTTTTTTTCACAACAGTCCTTTCCACTGAAATTCAAATCAGGCCATGCTAATCTGATACCCAGTACGAGTTTGTAGATGTCATAAGAATGTGACTATTGGGAAGTCACCTACTGCAACTGTATATATTCAGACAATACAAATCAATGTGTGTCCTTCTGCAAATGTACTTCCAAGAGCTTCTGAGCTTGCAGCTCTAAGTGATTCACTTCTTACTATAAATCATCAGTACAGCAACCTTAGGACATCTCAGAACATGGCTCTGAAATTAATGGATTATGGAGTAAGAAGTCAGTAGGTTATACTTCTACCGTTCTCTTGGTCTGTAATAAACCTGGGTGGCCATGCTAGGTCATGTAGAGAATTATGTTTCAAGACAGGTAAGCTTTCAGAATGTGCTAGTATGGGTGCGCAATCAAGGGCCATTTCACAAAAAGTTATTTCCCCACAGCCACTTATTTTCAATTCAGCATTGACCAACTTAATCTCTGCACTATCACCCATGTTAAGAATTACCCAGGACATTAGTCTAAGCAGGGCAGTGGATAAATAAATTTCTATTGGAAACTGTTCTAGAGAAAATGGATACAGTGGAAAAAAAGCAACGACTTCTTTTCTTCACAGACAACACAAGACAATATAAATCCTGAAAACTTCTGCAAATTTGTCTTCATTTTCAACCTTATATGGGTCCTCAGTGTATCATCTCAAGAGTGTTGTTATCACTTGAGATGTCTTCGGATTGAGAGGGAAAGTGAATAGATTACGGCAGCCGAAGCAGAGGCAGGAAGGCCAAGGCAGCTCCATCCTGCACTTCTCACAGCCCAGGAGCTGCTCTCTTCCCAAGTAGAGAGGGTGAAAAATTATTTGCTCTAAACTCCAGGGGAAAATCAGTTCACTGTCATGCCCTTTTGCCATCCCTTAATGAGCAACACTCTAGAAACAGGGTGAATAAAAGCACCTCTTCCATTTTGTTTGCTGAAGTATTAAAACAAGTATGGGCTCCCATGTGACTGAATTCAGCATCTGGAAAACATAAGTTTGCATCAATCTGTTCAATCTTACCTGCACTGAAAAAAAAGCCAATCTTTGTAAGCTTTTTGAATTTTAGTTTTCAGAGAGAGAGGATGTGTATTTAGACCTATTGAGTACAATGTAAGTACTCAGAGGCTGCAAAATAAGAGATTTTATTTACCCAGGTGAGAGAAAAGCAGGAAATTGCCATATTATGTCATTTTCCACTGAGGAACCTCTGGTGGGCTTGCTGTTTCCAGGAGGGCGTAATGTTCCTAGAAGTGAGAATTGATTTAGATTTTTCCCTCAGCATTCTACTGTGAAAACAGAAACTGAACTTTTGCCAAATTCTGTAGGAGTATCTTTTCTTTTAAGTCATTATTACAATAAGGTCATGCTCCTCTTAAAACACACCACTTCACATGCATGAAATCTCTAACGCTCACCGGTTATTGTCAGCCTCATCCCAATATTTTACAAGTGTGCAATAATGATAGCTTCCTCTTTCATGCTGCATTTTGTACACAGATTTCAAAGCATTTTCCAAAGAATGGGAACTATAATTATGCATGTGTGAGAGATGGGGAAACAGAAACACCAAGAGGTAAAGCAATTTGCCCAAGGTGACAGGGCAAATTAGAGGCAGAGTCAGGCATAAATCCCGCGTCTCCTGCTTTTTGGTTCCTTGCTAACTACAGCCTAGTTTGCACTTGACAATGGTACCCCCAGCTTGCAAGAGCAACAGCAGTGGGAAACTGTTGTAGGGGTACTACAAGATGTGCCCTGATATGAAATTGATACAGGTCTTAGTGAGGTTCTGCCTGCAATCTCTCTTGGTCACAAGGGCAACAGACGTTAACTGAGCTGTGAGGGGCTTGCAGGGTAGTGCTGGGGTATCCTCGCTGAGCCCCAGGTGGGCAGACAGGGGCTGCTGAAAGGCAGAGCGACCTCTGCAGTTGTTGGAGAAATCCTCTCTGAAGCACTATTAACCTCGTGTTCCTGGGGAAGCATTTCTCAGAAATCAAGTCCACACAATTTGTTTACATCAGTAGCAATCAGAGTTGTTGTTCATGGAGACAGAGGCCTATGTAGCCAAGACGTAGGTGGTTTTGTCCCACAAGAAATCGTGCCTTGGGGAGACGCAGTGGCAGCCCTTGCCACCATGGTGCACGGCAGCAGGATTCCTGCTCTCCCACAGCACAGGAGTGTCTGAATTATACCGCTAGCTGTGGTTTACTTGGCATGTAAGTTTGATTTTAAATCATTTCCTGTATATTCGCAAACCCAAAAGTAGTTTCCCTTTAAAGTGCACCAGCTGTCACATTCGTTAAGTTCTGTAATTTTAAATGAGGCGCTAAGAGACTACTCCTTTCAACAGCTCTTTTTTTTAATGAGGGTGGGTGCCTGTTGCAATGAATCAATTAAAACTCTTCTGACACACAAGATGCGTGTTGCCAGACCTGTTTCACAGGTTTCTCAGGAGGGAGGATAACATGTGACAACACACAGAAGCCAAGAGTACTGGAGGAGATCAGAAGCCTGCATGAGTGAGCTTAGCTTTCCAAAACACTTTCTTAAAGCGCTATTCAAAAGACCACTGACCTCTGCAACAGGCGGCACCATGGTGGAGCAAGAGATGCTGCTGTCGTGTGCTTATCCTCAAGAAAAGTGTAAGTGACCCAATATGATTTTGTATAAGCAATGAAAACAGGACACTAGTGAAAGGAAATGAAAGAAATTATCTAGCCAGTATAATTGAAAAGACAGAGGGAGTAGAGGGGAAATGCTAAAATAAGGAAATAAGGAAGCTATTAACTTTATATTGTAGGCATGCAATTGAAATGTGATTAGTGTACTTATAAGCAATAGAAAGGATACTTGTATGAAGAACTCTGATATAAAAGCAACTCGAAGAAACTTGCTTTAATCTTTGACTTTCTGCTTGTATTTGCAAAGCGCTGTGGCGTGGGGCTGCTTGTGTGGTGGAGAATGTGAACAATGAGCTTTGATTTAGCAGCTTGAGTGGCAGACTGGAGTGCCATGAAAGCATTTTCTGGAAGGACATAGCATGATTAAAACCAGCGCCTTTTTGGCAATGCAAAGCCTCTTTTTCCTAAGGCATCAGCTAGCTTTCTAATACTTTATGAAAATGTCAGCTGAGAGTTACGGTATAGTGCAAATATTCCCTGATCCATCCCTTCTTCCCCAAACTAAGCTGTCACAGAACTTCTTTGCTAACCAGAAGTTTTATTTTTTATTACTAGAAAATGTAACACAGGTAAGAAATAACAATAACAACAGAAACACAAAAACAACACCACCAACAAAAACATCAAAAATCTGTATATGTCGTCTTTTAAAATGGTTAGGAATGTTTTGAAAGACTTCTGAAAAACACCAAGTCAGTTTTCCAGTGTGCTAAAAACGCATATGACAGAAAGGCAGAAATGTAGCTGACTATAATTAAGTCAGGTATCTACGTCTGGACTGGACTTGTCTGAACAAAATAGTAAGCAAAGGTAGAAATGGAACTAGTATGTCCTGAAGCCACTTCAATACACTGCCAGAACAAAGTTCAGTGCAAAAAAAAATTCTCTCTTTGAACTCAAGAAACTTTGCCTCATGAATGGCCCAGCTTGTTTTGCCAACTTCACAACGATGTTACTTAAAACTTATTCCAGGTGGAAGGATCACCTTTGTTCTGGATGTAAAAAAGTCACTTCGTACAGTGATTTATGTTGGTTATCAACAGCAGAATGGAAAAGGGGTGTCAGCAAAGATGCAGTTTACCCACCAAGAGATGTTTTATATTTTGTCCTTTTTTCTACTACCTACAGAGTCCCATATGCAAAAGGTGAAAGTTAAAAATCTTCCTATGTACAGTGTCCTGCTGAGCTGATTTAGGAGCCAGCCCACTCCTAACTAACTGATTTTAACCAAGTTTGAATGAAACCTGGAGTTATCATATATGTGTTTAAAAACAAGCAAACAAACAAAAAACCAACCAAACAAAAAAAACACAAACAAACAAAAAAACAGTGATGCTTTCCTGTCTGCTGTCTATTGTCTTATTAAAGATTTTTAGAAAACAGGATGAAAATGATTTATTTTTAGCTTTGCTGTAACCTAAGCAATGTAAGTGAGCAATTTTCTCTTTCATGGACTGATTTTTTTTCTTTCTGTTGTTCACTTTAATGTTAAAAAGAAAACAAGAGTCATACTGGGTTAAAGTCATCCAATTGCCTTTTATGGAAGACATAAAAGCTCACTGGAGCTCTCAAATGGCTCAGTTTGGTATATGAAATATAATTTTATACTGCATGTCATTTTTTTTTTTGCATGTGTGTTAAAGAGAAAGGGAGATTTTTCTATCTCAGTTTGGCCCAAAGGAAATAAATCCATAGGAGGAATGAAGCCATGTAATACCTCAGGATGGATGATCTGGGTACTCTAATTACACCTTCTGGTGACATGAATCAGCAGTGATCCCCCCTGAAGCCAATGGAGTTATCAAATGGGCTGAAGAAAGGACTATGTGGAGGACCAGCCTTGTTGCATTTACAGTACTGAGCACTTGCCAGGAACAGGTCGTGCTCATATCTGACATATTAAACAGACAAACTAAGTACCAAATGGTCCATTCCAGCTGTAAAGGGTCAAATTGTGCCTCAGTGGATGACAGATTTCAGCTCAAAACTAGGTGCTTTCTTGGACTGTTCCCAAAGGTCAACCAGCTGCAGATATTAGCTTTTAAATAAAAAAAAACTATATCTTTTTAGAAATCCTTTCTGCTAAGCAAAATGGGCATGGCACATCTTTGGGAGTCTGCAGTTACTTGTTGGGAGCCATTGGCTTTGTATCTCTTGCTATGTGAAGTCAACAAGAAATTCGAAACTTTGTACCTGAACCTATGGTCTAGCTGTCCACGATGATGCATTTCCATGTGTCTTCTGCTTAATGTCATTTGTCTCCCTAAATGTCTTTCAAGGATAAACTAAAACACTTATGGGGTATTTTTTGTTCCCCGAGACACACTGGGATGGTTACAAGATTGAAAAATTAGCCTACAATTAGTCATGGGACATGTTTTTTGTAGATCCATGAAGGTCCAATGCTGTAGTGCCAGGGTATTCACTCCACAGGTGAATACTGTTCCTTTATTGTGAATGTTGGCTGTGATTTTCTCTGGTCTGCCAATCTGTTTCACCAGACAGCTGGGGCAAACTAATGAGTAGTAACATCTGGTGTCAGGTCTCTCTTCAGGAGGCTTGTCTCATGACAGATATGACAATACCAAGAAGACAAAATGTCCAAAACGGCAGCACAGAGATCCCACTATCTCTTGCTACGGTTGTGGGGTATTTTTCCTGTCTCAAAAACTATTAGTTGTCAAACAATGTTGTGGGAGGTGTACATATCACATATAGGCACAGCTACTTAACTAGGCTCAGCACACCACCTTCCTTGTCAACCTTTCTGAAACCTTTTGAAAAGTCCCTCCTGGCAGAGATGGTTTTCAAATGAAAATATACTGCATTTGCTATAACAATGAATTTAACTCCTCTTAGAAAGCAAAATGTATCTAATAAATGCAGTTCCTTCTGGAACAGTGGTAAACAGACTTCCTAACTATGTGACACAGTCCTAGATATTCCTAAGCAGCTGCTTGCAAATGTAGATTTCAAAGGAAAATAATAGAAGCCATGTTTTTGCACTTCTGCCTCTGTGTTATTGTTTATTTTAATAATGGTTTCATAATTTTTCATGTATTTTGAATATCTTCTCTTAGTCTGCTCCATTTGGTAATATTTGTGTATTCCCAGAGCCCATATATATATACTTTTTCATAAGTCTAGAAGACCATATCACAAAGCACACAGGTCTAAACCTTTACAAAAAAAAAAAGCCGGGGGGGCGGGGGGAAGAAAATCAGTCTGAACAACTCTTTAATTATGTGTCACAAAATTAAGAACTACTGAAATTATTTTTTTCAGTCTTTCCAAAAGGCAATCACCTTTAAGCCGAAACCAAGCAAGGAAATTTCAACCCAAAAGGATTTTTGTTTGGGGTAGGGGGGTTGTTTCTTTCTTTGCTTGTTTGCTTTTTTTTTTAATTACGATCATGAAGTTTTCCCAGCCACAAAATGTCAAACATACACTTTCAGGATGGCTTACTTAGAATTAAGATTTGAGAAAGAATTCTACAAGTGATGTATTTCATTTTCACTGCTTAAGATCAGCACTGTGGTATTATGTGTCTGGTGATGGAAAAATGTGGGAGGTCTCTGTTCTCTCTGTGTCTTGAGGAGATAAAAATGTGGTGATTGTCTAGGTGGAGTCTTTAAAAAGTCCTTTCCTGGAACAGTTTTCCCAGATATTTGCTCATCCTCAGCCTCATTTCTCTATTTTCAAATCTAAAAATCTTTTGTTTGATCATATAAGAATGCATTTTTTTTTGATGTTGACCATTTTAAAAAGTGATCATTCTCAAAGTAGGTGATTTTTCCCTATTAATAACCTCACTTTTTTGTTTTTTTTTTAATCACCTACCAAATTTGTCAGTAAAGACTTCAGATTCTTTGGTTGGTTTGTTTGTTTATATTGTGGATTGCTATAGTAAAGCATGTCAGACTAAGAACTGGTCCCAGGTGGACCACAAGAAAAACAGCCCTAACTATCTCCTCATGGACAACTACCTTTTAAAGATCTACCTTGGAATCAATTCTTAATCCATCTAATGCACATCCTGTAAGTTCCAGTTAACGCACATTTTAAATCAAAATGTCATATTGTGTTGATTTTCTTGGAGAAATCAAAATATACAGTCCTATTACAGTTACTGTTATTGAACAGAGCTGTCATATTATCAAAACAGAATATTTATTTAAGGAATTTTTTTTCAGGGAATCATGCTGCCTGTCAGATTTTTTGTCCCTGATTTTTTGATAACTTGCCAAGTTAAGATATTAGTTTATGTCAATCCAATCTATAGCGGTAGTCAGCTAATGAGAAATGAAATCTGTACCACTCCTTACTTTTTGAAGATCAGATATGTCCAAAGGGAGAAAAAATAAACTGAAAACAAGCCACAAGTAAAACACATGCTCTTCATATGCTACTCATCTCAGCCCCACGTTGGAAGATATTTCCATGTGAATTCCTCTCTGTTGACTTATCTCTGGAAGAAGGGCTTATGCAATGCAAGGGTGGAGCCCAGTCAGAAATGTAAGAAGGACAATTGTACCAGTCAAAGGTTACTGAGGGGTATGATTAGGGAAACCAAGCTGTGCTTACTCTGAATAGATGGGACACCGAAATGCTTCTCTGAAAAAGACATGAAGTGGGTATAACCAGTGCTGGCTACTCGTTTTGCACACAATCTCAGTTGTCCCAGAAATGTGCCAGGCTCAGCAGGAAAAGGAGCGGGAGCGAACACCGGAGCTCTGCAGGCTGTTTTAGGGCCTGGCAGCTGTACAAAGGCTACTTACGAACCCAGGGGATGCAGGGACTTTGCCCACGCGGCATCTTTCTCTTTAATATTTTGCTGTGCCTGCTGCTGTGGTAACGTGGATGGGAATGCTACCAAGCAGCTAGTGGCGTTCAGCTCCCCGTGCAGGCATATGGTTTCTGAGGGACAATGAGTGACTGGCCTAGGCTGGCTTTACAAGGAAGGGAAATGACACTGAAGAAGAAAACAGCAGAAAGAAGTTTAAAATGGACTTGGAATATGTTTGCCATACCGCTCAGCATATACTTTGCATCTCAGAGGCACGTATATATATGGTCCACTGAGCTCTTAGGTCTGGAAAGGTTTCTGACTCTTTGGAGAGTTTGTCTTCATCACATCCGTGAGGTTTCTGCTGCACTGGATTTACAAGGGATGGAGGTTCTACTGGATTGGCTGTTGTTAGCAACAGATCTGCTTACTTGCATTTATCCTCATTATCCTATAGTATGGCCTTGCCTCTAAAAAAAGAGTTCTGCTGTCATATTTTTGGCCCAGTTATGTTGCCAATAGCATCACCACTGAGTCAAAGTTGTAATGGGATAATTGAGATGAAACCTTTGCGTAGTGTTTCCTTCCAGAGGGATGGAGCACTGCAGTCTGCAAGGTGCTCGATCCCTTGCTGCTCATATGAAAAGGAGTTAGGTGTCAAATCCATACAAGATTTTCTGATCTGGAACTTGACCCAACTAAGACATTTAAGACTAAAATTCCAACAAAGGTGGTGGTGATTAAGTTCAAGGACTTATTTGCTCTTAAGTTTGCCAGGAGCTTGGAGCTGTACTTCCGCACACATCCTGAGTTGTCTCAGTCTCGGTGGAGCTGAGTGAGCAACTGAAGTCTTGCTTTGTACACATCCCTAACTAAGCCTACCATAGGGAAAGTCAGTCCCACAAGTGTCCTCAGAGCACACTGAGCTTTCGGGGACCTGTTTCTCACCACACACAGTGGCTGTTGCTGTTTGCTGCTGAAATGTAAAATTCCTCTCCTCTGCCTGAGCACTACATAGTAGCCTGATTATTTGCTTAGAAGAGCTGGAAATTTTAATTCCCTATTTGAATAGGGAATATTCAAATATATTTGGGTTCAAATCCATTCAGTTTCTTGAGACAAAGCCTGGCCAGCAGGAAAGAGGCTATTCTGGCAACAGGCAGTCCCATTCCAGCCCCATCACCAGCCAGGTGGTGGTTATGGCAACTCACTCCACACAGAGCTGGACAGGCCTGAGTTTTACTTCCCCTGCTGGGACTCTTTTTTGTTCGCAGTTCACATACAACCACCCCTGGTTAAAACACAGAAAATCAAGCATAGACAAGGGCCAGAAACTTGGTTGCCCTCATGCCAGGTGAGTGTCCTGAGCATGAGGAAACATGATTCGGTTGCTTAATATGTTCTTTCTCTTCATAGACTAATGAATCTTGTTTTCTGCACAGTTGCAGCTGGAGGATGAAGAGCATATCCCTCCAGCCCACTCACACTGACCTAATTTAGAGCTGCTAACTGCATAATCTCTGGGGAGTGGGGAGGGTTGAAGCCCCCTTCCCACGCACACTGTGCATCCAAAGCAGGGAACTACACTTAGGACGTCCACTTCCCAGGTTACAGCTTTAGCAGCTGGGTGTTATAGGAATGTGTGGCAACTATGGCACAGGAGGAACATTAAAAAGTGTAAGGCCTGCTCAGTTCTCTGAAAGGGAGGGGGAAAAAGGCAAAAGTGAAAAAAAAAAATACGCTCACAAAACTACATTTTGGAAGGGATCTGGTTTGCAGATCCCAACCGAATGCAAGTATCTCCTTGCAGGTCTGTCAGGTGGGATTTAAGGTTCCTCTCTCCACCCAGCCAGATTTATTGGCTAAGTCTAAGCAGGTGCATGCTAAGCTGCTTGAGGTTGTTATTGCAGGCACCTAACACTCTTTGTGCACTTTATAGATCTATGGCACAGGATTCAGACTCTGCTCAAAGGCCTGACATCTCAAACACAGGGTATTACACCAGCTTACGCTGAGTCACCTAAGCCCTTTTATTGAATCTGGCCCCAGTGCATTTTTCAGGCTTATTTGCAGAGCGGTAGGTATTATTACCAGCAGTAACTGGGTTAATAACAGGGCCTCCAAGAGAGAAAGCAATTTGTAACACCTGTGATGCTCTGACTGAAACATGTTCATTATCCCTGTTCCCGGTTATGTAATAAGCAGAACAATAAAAAAAATTTAAAAAAGACTCCTCTTTGCAGAAATCTGTATGATACCTGCTGCCTCTGTATGTCCACTGTATCCCGTTTGCTCGGTACTTGCACAGTTATAGTTGCCTGGAGTGTACTCAGCAGAATGCCCCTTGAGTTTAAGTAACTAGGCATGGATTGAAAAAATAAATACAGCAAACGCCAAAAGAAAAAAAAAAAAAGATACATTTATCTTCACTGTGGACAGACAGTTGTTGTTGCACACTTGAAGGCTGACAGATGTAGTTTGCTGGCAAGTGGGTGAGAAAAAAGCTTGTTTGGGAGGAGGGGTGAGGCTTTTCTTCTTCAGTTTGAGAGAAAAAGTTTTGAAAAATTTCAAAGTTGTTCTCAGCAGCTCTATACACAACATATGGTCCTTCCTGAGCTTTTGACCATTCCCAATGTGGGACTCTGCCAAATGAAAGCTAAACAAAAGTTACCCTTACAAAAATATTTAGGAAGCCCTGTTTTAGAAGTGAGTGCACATGTTGGCTGTGACTCAGAGCACACCCACACACTGGGTAGACAGATTAGCATCTAAACCACTAGGCAAGTTCCAGTTCTCACTCAGAAGGTCAAAAAAGCCTGGGAAATGGCCATTGCTCCTTTTCTCCTCAACACAATCATTTTTTTCCAGATTACAAAGTCCTTTTGGATGGCACGGCAGCAATGAAGTCAACTGCTTTACTGTCATAAACAATTGCATTCCAAGTTGGGAACCAATTCTGTCATTTCTAGACAAGAGAATAAAGAAGGAATAAAATAAGTAAAAAAAAAAAAAAAAAAAAAACCCAACACACCAATTCCAAACCTTTTCCTTTGGATTTGTTTGGTTGTAACATTTGTTTCTGCTCCACAGAATCCACTGGGATTTGTAAAACATTCACTAGGGAGGCACATATTAGATGGAAGAGAGATGAAAGCCAAAAGCCTCCTTGATAATATGTTTGTTTTGTCCAGAACCAGAGAAGGTCAAATCTGATGTTGTTGTTGTTTTGTTTTGGTTTTCATTTGGTGTGATATTATCAGAACACAACAGCTCAAAAGACCAAGACTGCCATATGCATTTCACTTGGCTTCCATGTACTGTAGCTGGCCTATTTCCAAACCACCTGTGAATAATGTCCCTGCAGCTCTTCTGGTGTTGCCAGGAAGGTAACGGGTGCCCATCTCCTCTGTCCTCCTTCCCCCACTGAGAAAGCACAGGAATGGAGTTTGGGGTAGAGCTAATAGCACTAGGAACCTTTATGAGGTCAGAAATTAACTTGTTCTGAAGTCTGAGGTACCTCCTATCAAGGGGAGAAAAGAAAAAAAAAAGCGATCAACCAAAAATTTCTGTATTGATGCACATTTAATGGGTTGTTACTGGAAATGGTTTAATACAGCCACTGGAAGTGTGTGGGTTGTCCTGAAACCCTAGGTTTAGTATTTTCTAGAAACCTCAGACATTCATGCAACCTAAAACATTAATATTTGTAAAATAAAACACAAAGGAAATAAAGCTCAGAGCTTCTGGAGGTGAGAAAAGTACATAAACAAGAGTGAGGCAGAAGTAAGGTCAGAATCAAAACCATTTTCAAGATTCCCAGCCATGATATCAAATCGAAATCTGATTGCAAAAGGAACCTGGCTAGTTAGGCAATATACAACATCCAGTATTCTAAGTTAGCTCCAGAGTTTTTGTCTGTGCTTTTACTGTTCTGGTCCAGATAATGAGGAGGCAGATAACATATAGTGGGCATGGAGAGTGACAGTGGACTCTGAGTAGAAGAAGAAAGAGTTTTTCATTTTTTCTTTTTAATGACAATGCAGGAAAAGGATCAGAAAATCACAATGATGCGAATTTCAGTAATATAAAAACAGCTCAGAGATCTATTCACTGCTTCAGACTTGCTGTGACGGAAATAACAACAGATCTACAAGGTGCATGGCTATTATTAATATTGCAGCTGTACAGACAAAGTAGAGGTCAGTTAAATTTTTATTTGCAAAACCATGGGTGGAAATACTAAACTTGCTGGCTTGCGATTTGGATTTCTCTTCCCCCAGCATGGCTTTTCTCTGAGTTGCCTGTTGATCTCTGCACTTCAGAGGCAAATGGCCTTACCATCACCCTAGGGAATCCTCTGCCAATGTTAAAACCAGCATGAA
This sequence comes from Streptopelia decaocto, assembly GCF_964273445.1. Lineage (NCBI taxonomy): Eukaryota > Metazoa > Chordata > Aves > Columbiformes > Columbidae > Streptopelia > Streptopelia decaocto. Next base: position 68,843,327 of record NC_138655.1, read on the forward strand.
CAGAGAAAAAAATAAATGGCAAGGATGAGATATTTTTCTACCTTCATTCCTCCCACTGGTGCTGTGTTCGAGGTAGTCCAAGAAGTTGGACTGCAGCTCCCACTTAATTCGCATCTGTAAGACAAACATCTACAGAAGTGTTTAGAACTGATCCTCAGTAAAGCCTGCTTTTCTTCTGCATTTGCAGTGTCATTTCAACAAGCTAGCTCTTGTTCCCTCTTCCAGAGTAACCATCGTGTATTCAACAGTGAGGGTTCTCTTGTCAAAAAGTTTTTCTTATCAGGATGATGCTTTTGCAAGGAGAAATATCAAAGAATCTATATGACTAATCTTCTGAACTTTTCCTGTTAATAAATACAGAATTCTCTCTGCTTCAGAAACGTTTTCCATTTAACGCTTTTCCTTCAACATTGAGTGGAACTTTTAAAGTTTATCTGAATTATTTGGGAGACTATTCCTATTTGGATTTGGGGTTTATTTTGTTTTGTTTCTTTTTTATTTTAATTTAAAAAATCACCTTTCATTAAGAATATTTTTTATTTTCATTCAGTTTTACCTTATTAAATAAATGAGGGCAGATCCTTTCCTCCCATCATAGTTCTGCAGGAAGGAGCTACCCAGTCTTCCTATGAGCAGTAGTTCACACTCAGAGAAAGCAACACTAGGCAATTTCGTTATGCATCATTGAAGAGAAATTACCCGGCGTCGGGGGGGAGAAAAAGGCACATTTCTATAGGACGTGCTGTGCATGAGGATCATCCTCAGAAGCAGTGAGGGACCATTACTGTAGGGTGACATCTGCCATGGTCATGACACAGGATGGGCTGGCAGCGCCTGCCTCCCTGTTGTTTTGTAACCACCTGAGAGGACAGGAAGCTATTGGCCATTAAGTCTGTTTTAATAGCTAGTAGTCATGGCTTCTATGACTGAAAAGCCTATGGAAACTGTGGTTCTGCTCTGCCATTTCAGATTTTGCCTGTAGCATTTGCTTATATGTTGTGGGAGGGCTCAGGCAACTTGGCTTCCTTCCTTCCACACCTCAGTATCATAGTTCGTTTGCTGTTTTTTCCCCGCCTCCTTGTTAGCTTTTTCTTCCTTTGCAATATCAGCTTCACTGCTGATCACCGAGGGCCCCACTCTTGGCCATGGGAGAAGACCTGGGATGAGGGCTGGTGGCCACCTGTCTCGGCATCTCCCCTTCCCCCAGGCAGGCCAGAAGGATGAGATGCTGCATTGGGTTTGCATGGTGAGGTTTTGGTAGTGGGATGGCTAGAGGGGTGGCTTCTGTGAGAAGCTGCCAGAAGTTTCCCCCATGTCTGACTGAGCCAATGCCAGCTGGCTCCAAGACAGACCCACCACTGCGCAAGGCTGAGCCCATCAGCAATAGTGGTAGCACCTCTGGGATAATGTATTTAGGAAAGGAAAAAAATGCACAACTGCAGTCAGAAAGGAGGAGTGAGAATATGTGAGAGAAACAGCTCCACTGACACCAAGCTCAGTGCATGAGGGCAGGAAGTGCTCCAGGCACTGGAGCAGAGATTCCCCTGCAGCCTGTTGTGCAGATTGTATACGGCTGGCTGTCCCTCTGCAGCCTGTGAAGGTCCACAGTGGAGCAGAGATCCACCTGCAGCCCATGGAGGACCTCACAAGAGAGCAGGAGGATGTGCCCAAAGGAGGCTGTGACCCCGTGGGAAGCCCACACTGGAGCAGGCTCCTGGCAGGACCTGTGACCCTATGGAGAAAGGAGCCCATGCTGGAGCAGGTTATCTGGCAGGACTTGTGACCCAGTGGGTGACCCACGCTGGAGCAGTCTCTTCCTGAAGGATTGCACCCCGTGGAAGGGACCCACGCTGGAGCAGTTCATGAAGGACTGCAGTCCGTGGGAAGGACTCACGTTGGAGCAGGAAAAGAATGTGAGGAGGAAGTAGCATCAGAGACGTGCAATGAACTGACCACAACCCCCATTCCCTGTCCCCCTGTGCTGCCAGGCGTGAGGAGGAAGAGAATTTGGGAGTAAAGTTAAGCCCAGGAAGAAGGGAGGGGTGGAGGGATGTTGTTTCAAGATTTGTTTTTATTTTCTCATTGCCTGATTCTGGTTTGATTGGTAATAAATTAAACTAATTTCCCCAAGTCCAGTCTGTTTTTCCTATGACAGTAACAGGTGAGCAATCTCCCTGTCCTTATCTTGACCCATGAGACTTTTGTTATATTTTCTCTCCCTGTCCAGCTGAGGAGGGTGAGTGATAGAGTGACTTTGGTGACCACCTGGCATCCAGCCAGAGTCAACCCACCACAGATGTTTCTTTACCCCCAAAGGGCTCCCAGTGGGGAAGTGTGCCTGGCCTTCCCGCTGCCTGCAGGTTCAGCTGGAGGCATCCAGCCCCGATGCAAGCGTTCAGTCCAAAGCTGTGCAACAAACTTGGTCTTTATTACCTGTTGAACACTTTCCATCGTTTTGGAAGAAATGGGCCAGGCTGGAGTCCCACAGCTTTACCTGGACGGCCTCGCTGGTGCAATTCACTCTGATTCTTCATTAGAAATGACACTGTTACTTATCAGCCAGCTTTTGGTATTTGTAGCTAAAGTGCCCACGTCAATGAAGGAGAAAGATGAGCAGGATTCTCCCTAAGCATCTTCTTGAAAGACCTTTTGCAGCTTCAGCTCGCCTGCCATACAGGTCAACCCACAGAAAACTGTTCCTCGGGAGCAAAGTGAGGCCACCAAATTTGTTCCCTTGGCCAGCCCTGACCTGAGTCAAAATTTGTGGGGAGCTGTTAAGTTGCTAAGCCACAGGCATGTCAGCAAAAGGAGTGGGAGAAAGTACAGGCTCCTGGTGGCAAAGTAGACTGGACAACTGCTTCCAGGTTCCAGAGGGACTATTAATTGAATATCACTGTTGTTTGATTTGCTGTCATTTGTTTTTCTCTGCTGTGTAAAGAATTAGCAGCAGCAGCAACTACCAGACAGAAATTCTGTCTCCCAGCTATGGCTGAAAATATATAATATTCATGTGTAAAGTGAAATTTCTTCAGCTTTACAAAAAACAAGACATATGTGTAGTATCCAAAATTTTTAAAACAAACAAACAAACAAAAAAAAAAGAACCACAATCATTTTAGCAACATGAAGTGTCCTCTCCTTAACACTGGAGCATGCCATTTTCTTAAGTGTATTAGATTCTGTTAGGCCGGAACAGACAACACATTTAATGACCCAGGACTGCAGTGATATTTTGAACAGTAACTTTTACTGCTATTCTGGTATTATTACTTGAATTTTTAATGAGGCCAATGAAACTGTATTCATCAGATTAATTTCTTGGAAGTATTTTGTCTATTCTAGGAAATGAACAAGTTACTATATAAAAGAAAAACACTGTGTATATGAGACTTGAAGCAGAGCACATTAGCAGTAATCAAGTTCATGCTGATTATCTTTGCAGACCCATAGGTATGTGTGGTGCTTTGTAAGCAAATATTATGACAAGCCTGTGCTTCTTTTCAGCAGGCAATAATCTATCAGATGACTCATTCCATCATCTTGATTTTATATGCTCAGAAAATCTAATATTGAAAACCTGGAAAGATGCACCAGACTAGTTACTGTGATGAGTAAGCATACTGAATGCACCACATGTTGTCAGTGAAAAGGCAGGGCTGCATTTCCATCTCAGATACACAACTCGGTATTTTCATACCATATATGTTTTAAAGGTGGTCACCATGCATTTTACTAGATTAAATCTTGTTTAACCAAGGGAGGAAAACAGATCTGCAAGGCATTGTTTGAATCAAGTACATTGCTATATCCGCTGAGACCATGTCAACACTACAAAAAAACTCTTGCAAATTCTTCCTGCTGCCCCCATAGCCACGGTCCTTTCCTAAACTGGGGTGCAGATATTTACAAAACATGAGTGTTGATTACTAACAGAGTGTTAAGAAAGAGAAAGAAAGCTAAAAACCAACAGCAAAGTGCAGCTACTTGGCAAGTTCTGTGAGCTTGAAGGAAAGACAACTATCAAATGGAGTGGATATACTAGCTTCTTCCCTCCAGAAAGATGCTTGCATCATTTCCCACAGTTACTTCTCTGCACAGAACGTATCTGTTGTGTTTTCTGTCCGATAAAATGAGTTAAATGGAAAGCTGATTCATGAAACTGGAATCTTGAGAGGATAAGCTTCCTGGCAAAAAGGACTTCTCTCTGGTCTGATTAACACTGATGATCCTGCTGGGAAGGAATACTTAATAAATAACATACTACAAGTTATAGATATATATGGGTGTAGTGGATGTTGCCACAGCCCCCTGGGCACAGTGGCAGCACAGCCTGCATGTGTTAAATGAAACAGGGCAGTTCCCAGTCTGGCAGATTGTGTAGCTGTGTGTATACGGAAAATTTTACTTTATAAGGATATGGCAAATTCCTTCCTCATTTTCTGTGCCACTGGAAGATGTGTCCAAGATGGGTGTAGTGATTTTCCTGAGTCTGAGCCACAGGACATCTGCTGGAGAACTAAAGGGAGGAGAATTTCTGCAAGTAATTGGTGGTGACGGATGATAACAACTTCTCCAGGGCTGTGGCCTCTCCACCATGGGAGGGGACCAGACTCAGCGGGCAGCTGGGTCCCAGCCCAGCTCAGCAATACCACCTTCAAATCAGGCTGTGCTGGTTTCTTTCCTCGCACCTCCAGGTTATCACCCCCACACCACTGCAGACCTCTTGCCAGCTGTGTGCTCTACCCATCCCACAGTGAAGGAGCTTATGGCTGGAGACCCCTCAGATAGTGCTCCATATGCAGGTTGGCCAGCTCGGGGATTCATCTAATCTACTGTCAGCCAGCGAGCGTAAAACATACAGAGTTGAGTAAGCTTTTTCAAGTTATAAGCTTAGCAAAAGTATCTAATTTTTAAAAACAAAGGACAGGGAGCTGGCTCTACAGTGGTTACAAAATGGAAATGGTTAGCAGCTTCTAAAAGAAAATCCACTGTGTCTGCAAAAATACACAGAAAAAAATAGGAAAGAACAGGTAAAGCAAACGGAAAGGTGAGGTGAAAGATACTACTTCCATTTACTGGTAGGATGCCAATTTGCAATTGCTAGATATTAAGAAGGTGAAAGGTGTGAATTATAATGACAAAAGAGTCATTAAGCCAAATTTCAAAAAATATCTTCAAACTTCGCCTTGTTTCTGATGTAACATAATCTCATTTTAGATCTATGTTTATGTTTAAAGGAGCGAATTAACCTGCTTGGTAATTGAAGACCAGTTTATCGTGCTTTTGCTCACGATGGGGGAATAGTGTCACAGGGCAGTTGCTACAGAGCACTCAGTACACCTGAGTGGTTTATGTTGCCTTGCACAATCACACTGTCACTTGGCTCTTTTTTGCCTCTAAAACTTGCAGCCGCTCCTAATGGGATCCCAGTATTGTCATAACCTCTCTGTCCAGTTCCCAGAAAAGCCCAGCTGCATTTGGAGGTTTAAGGCTGCTTCTATGGAAGACGATATTAGTGTTTTACTAATAACCTATGAACAGGTTTTTTCAAAATATTACTGATCCTTCTACTCACATGCACAATACGTTATAGCAAAGGCTGAAACAGGTCCATTTCCCTATTTCTGAATGTTTCCTTGAAAACACACATATGTTCCTTTCAATCTAAATCTCCATCACTGGCTAGGAACAACGTGCTCTGTGATGTGGAGGCTTTTTCTTCTCTTCCAGGGCCTGCCTCACCATAATTGAAACTCTTCCATAATACTTGCAGATGATTTGGTCTACCTAGATTTCTAGATGCAAGATACAGCAACATTTTGGGATCATCCTCTTGTTTGGTTGGTTGGGTTTTTTGGGGATATTGTTTGTTTGGCTGTTGCTTTTTGGCTTTTTCTCTTTTCTTTTTCTTTTTTTTTTTCTTTCACTGTCATGCATTGTGAGAAGACACCCTTTTAGATCATTCCCAGCTGAGGGCAATTTCTCAATATTTGGCTTCCCCATTGTTTCTTCAGAACCTTATCTTTCTTCCTATTTTGCTGTTTCTTGTTTTTTCTTTAGAACTTTTCGTTTAACACTATGTATTCAGCCAGGAGACCATCATGCAGACAGCCTGAACTCCCCAACACTGGTAACAAGTGGTGGGACCATAATGAGAAACTCTGGTGCAGATTCTTCCACATTTAATACAGTGTATATTTTTTTTCTACCCTTAATGTTTTATTAATAGTATTTCTTTTCTGCCTTTACTCACCACCCTGCTTTCCTGAGATTGTAAGAACTGCAGAACTTTCTGGCAGATGTGAATAAAACAAGGTTCAAAACCCTTTGGGGGTGTGGGAAGAGAGGAGGAGGACAGGCAAGCAGGGAAGCACACTGAGAGCATCGTAATGTATTCCTTATTTCCTTAGGATGAGAGACGGAAGAGTATCACGGATAACTTTCTCCTCCTCCGCAATATTCCAAAATAAAATTTTTGTAAATCCGAATAAAATGTCAAAATTTGAGTTTGTTGAAGGGAAACATTTCAATGAATCCAAAACAAAAGTTATTTCAGACTGACTTTTTTTGAGAACTCAAGAACATTGCAGCTTTCTGTTCTTAAGTAAAATAACAATTAAAAAAAAATAACCCTCTCCAAAACCCTGCAGCCCTTCATGGGAAAAACAAAAAACACCTTACTATTTTTTTTCTTTTTTTTCCACTTCTAGTCCCTACTAAGTACATAAAGGAATCTAATTCATGTATCAAGTCAGTTCAAAAGATAAGCATATTCAGTTGTTGTAACAAAGCACTAATTGCTCCTACAAGTTCCAAACATCTGAACAAAGGCAGGTCTAGCAGATGTTGGGGTTTTTTTTCACATCATCTCAAACCTCTTGACTAATTCTTCATCCACTGGCAAAGACTCAAGGAAAGCACTTAGATGAAAAGCAGGGAAATACTAAATCTTTAGCTTATGTAAGTTAAGGGATCAAGACTTTTTTCTTCTCATTATAATGACAAAGACCATTGCTGTTCCTGTTCATCCATGTTTCCTATGCAAAACTCTTCTGGGTGTTGCTTTTTCTAACCCACAATTCAATTCTGCTGTCAGGAACAAAAAGTTCCACAGCTTTCCCACGCAGGGGATGTTACTGGGGCTTGGGTTTTTTTTTCCTACTTTCCTACTTTCTTTCCACTTTTGGACTTTGGTTGAAGCTGTTTAAAATGAGAATCTCCATGTTTATTGGGAATCCAAAGATTCTGAAAAAGGACAAATGTTTCACTGTAGAGGGAAAAAAAAAATCACAGTGTCAGAAAAAAAAAATGTTTTGGAAACAATCAAAATGTTTTGTTTATGAATGAAATTGAGCTTGAAAGTCAATAATGAGATAAAAGTCTGGAAACCAGTGCTTGAGTCAACTGGGATTTGAGGTTTTCAAGCTCTGTATTACAGAGTCTAAAGCTAAGTATCAGTGAAGATAAAACCCCAGGGTTACCAGACCTTTGCTTCTTGGGCAGGAACACGATGGGGTTTTTATTCCATGTGGAAAGGCTGTGCAAGGATCCAGCTGAAAAGCCCACAAGTATTACAAGCATTACAAGCTGTGGGAGCACCATAGTCCATCAGGTGTCTTCTCAAGTTATCTTGTTTCATTGGTATCTTTGTGTAATTTATTTTTTAACAGTTACACTTTGGAGAAACATTTTAGTTCTCATAAGTGGAAATTTCCAGTATAAACATTTTGTTGGAAAATCCCCACTCACCCTGACTTTTGCTGCCTTTGTCGGACATATTCATTCTTTTAAGATTGAGACAGGATTTTTAGGAACAAACGGAGTGTGAATGTGGTGGACCTGGGGAGAGATAGAGGGTTTATTAAACATCTGGAGGTTGCTTTATATGGGTGCTGTCCTACAGGGTGCTATGACTACATCTTGTGTATTACACAGGTTTAGTCACATTTTTGTGAGCTATTATTAATGCTGACTTGCAGCATACGCCTTTGGAAGCAGTACAGTCAATGCATACCTGCTTACAGTGGGAAACTAAAAAGCCTCAAATTTCCTCTTGGCTGGCTCCTTCCTCCTACGCCCAACTTGGTCCATGCCATTTGAAAATAGAAGTTGACATCAAGTCATTTTCTATTGTTAGAAAAACACTCATAAGAAAACCCACATCCCCTGTTTTAAAGGCATTGGAAGGTTGTAGAACAGGTAAATTTGGAGACTTCTCCTTTTTAGATTGTTTGGACATGTGTCATCTCCATGTTTTGCCTTCATCTAGTACTGTTTTAGCAGTCGTAGCAGGAATGGGCACCTTAGCCACTTTGTAATAAAATTAACCAGACCTCGTCCCACTCAGGTGGAAGTCTGGTCGGATTTTCCAGCTTGGATTTATACCCTATGGACATGAGTTTAGAGGCACTTTATCTGCTCTCATGGCTTTAGTTGCCTCGTTGCTGAAGTATAAGTACTGCCGTAGTTATCAGTGTTACATTTGCATGGCTGCACAAGGATGGATGAGCTACTGTACAAAAAATTCGAGCTATTCAGCTCAGCTGAGATGATACAACTTGTTATTAAATGCAAAAATTGGACTTAAAATCAGAAACAGAAAACAGGATAGTGAAGACTGGCAGGTCAACAAGGAAAATGCCTGATAGATTTGGACTGGGCTCATTTTGCTATCAGGAGGAGTCACGTGGAGTTTGAAATTATCCATAGAACAGGCAAGTATCAAACTGCAGTTCTGTTCTACACAGAAACCCTGATGGCTCAGGTGCTCTGCTGGGACTTATCAGTACTGCTCCAGTTGTTTCAGTGATACTTTGATACTCCACAACAGTTAAGGTATTTTTGGATAAGGTATGTTTCATTGCACAGTCTTAATTTTGCAGATAGGAAATATTATTTTCAAGGAAGTGCTTACAGTGCAAAGTCTAATTTCTGCTTTGCTGGTATAACCAAGAAGAAAAAAAATGGGACTTTCTATTTTAGATTCCAACAGCTACTTTGTATCCAATTTTGTACTAAAGTTATGCTAATTTCGAGCTTCATTAATTAATAGGTGCCATTAATGCTGCATTTGTAAAAGATGAATTTTCTAACGTTCCCTTTGGAAATGGTCCTTCTTAAACCACCAGGTATTTTAAGCCACCTCCCTGTCCAAGATCGATTACCTTTTGGAACAATCCGCGAGTAATTAAAAATTATTTTTGGCTTTCTTATTTATTCATCATTTTCTAATGTGTCTGAAACTCATTAGGATGCAAGACTTCATTTCTTAACATATCCTTGAGCAGGAGCAATAGCAGCATGATTTGCTTCATTGAAGACAAATGTAATCCTTACAGTAATTGACCTACTGTTCACAGCAAAGAACTTCATTAGCCAATGTTAATTTGAGGCAGAAACCTGCAAAAATAAAATAAAGATAATATTAAAAAAAAAAAAAAAAAAAAACAACCAACAAACCCTTAAAGTGAAAGTTACTAACTTTCCTTTGTCCACCTTTCCATAGTGGCTTTGCCATTCTGATGTTGTCTTTCCACATATCACACAAGATGAAGCCATGCAAATTAGCATGGGCTTCAATAAAGCTTTCATGGATTATGGGATTATGTTAGTTGTACATCTAATTACAGCTGTGGTTTTACCTTTGGGAAGACTGGTGATATTGTGGTGATCACTGAACCAATGTTAGAGTCATTGTGTAAATAAATTCATCTTTTTTAAAAGAAAAAGTAGCTGTTGTCTTAAGGCTACTTATGGCCTACTACAATATTTCACAACAGTTCATCCTGAGGATCAAGTCAGATGGGCAAGGTAAAAGGTGAGGTGTGCTTTGCACGTTCCATTCCCTGCTTTGCTTCAGAAGTGCTGGAAGCTCCAGCGCTGTAGTCCCCTGGGCTGCACTTCACACATCCTGTCCATCCCGCTCACTCCCTCCAGCACTGGGGCTGAGCTGGTGCAGGGCAGGAGGAGGAAGCTACAGGCTTCCTTGCAACCCAGCCCTGCCAGGTTCATACCTTGAAGAATGTCCTTTCATGTCTAGAAGGACAGGATCTGGTACAGGGCTAAGTCCCAGTTTGCTGCTGCTTGCACCACCACTTTACATCTTTCAGTTGTTTTAGGGATGAAGCCACAGGGCTACACTATGTCTGTGCAGCACCTAGATCATCATTGCCCTCCAAACCCACTCCTCAAAATCACATATTGCTTACTGATTAGCACTGATGGTAAATCTTAAGGAGATCCACCCAAGCCTGAAGAGAACAAGTCCTAAAATACAGGGTTGGGCAAGTCCACGCCAAGCCACAGGTTCCATCAACAGAAGTTTACACACACCTGCATGTGATGTAACAGCCCAGCATCCAGCAATGCTTTACCATACTCAGTTGAGTATTTCTAGTGGACAAGCTACAGATTAGCCAGACAGCTAAACATTTCTTCGGTGACCATCCTTTCCCAGGACAGTATTTCATAGAATCATAGATACTAATGGTCTCCTGCAAGTTATTTTTCTTCATTTTTTTTAGCATGATGTAGAAATCCAGCTGAGTGACTGCACACTGTGAATATTTCTTTACCAATGCTTTCATACTGCTACAAATATCAGCAGATTACTAAAAGTTCAGCGTGGAAAATAAAATTATAAGAGAAATCCTGTTCTGATTAATTTTGGAGCTCCAGCTTCAACAGCAGCAGGTTTGAGATTTGTTATCACAAGGTGTGTTTCTATGATTGAAAGCTGAAGACATTTAGCACCATAAAGAACTGGAAAAAGGTAAAGGCCCTGAAACAAAGTTGTGCCTTACTCTTATCAGGCCATGTATTGTGGTGAGGAGATACCAGATCCTGTCCTTTCATTCCCAAACAAAAGCAGAGAGCATTAGAGCCTTACGAGTTTTGAGAACCAAGGTGCAAGATGCTCTTATGGATTTCCCTTTCAGCTGAACACAAAACCACTGAGGTTCAGAAAAAATATAAAGAAAAAGAAGAAGTAAAGGACAGCATGTTTCAGTGGCATCTTCCTTCAAGCACACAGTCCCTAAAAGGAGATGACATTTACATCTCTGTTGCTTTCTGAACTTCAACTGCCTTCGCTATTGCAGCTCCCTGTGACTCATGCGATTTATTTATCTCAGGAGACATTATACATTTGATACTTAGTTCACTTCTATTTTGGATGGAGTTACTATTAGCCTTTCAGTTTTATAAACAGCTGTATGCAGATGATGAGCTATCCAGGCTCATTGTTGTTCTACGTGTGTAGGGCAGCTCAATGCTCAATCACAAGCCCAGTGGGGAGGCAGGGCTCATCATGGAGGGATGGCCAACACAGCAGTGCTTAACATGGGATTTCAGCACAGCTGTTGCCAACAAGGCTCCCGGTTGGTTACTGGTTGATAGGGATGACTGGGAGCAAAGACAGGTTGCTTGGTTTTTTCTTCAGAGACCATTGCTGCTTAGATGCTGACAGCTGATTGCAGCGCTTGGTTATCTGCAGCACATTCTAGACGCTGTTGTGCATAAAAGCATCACAGCTCTGGGAAGCCACAGGTGGCCACGTCCACACAGGTCACCCAGAGCTCAGCAGCAGCAGCAGCTGCAGTGACAACAGTGCAGCCAGGGTGACCAGCACCTTTCCAGCACGTCGTCTGCGTCTGCAAGCAGAGCGCAAGCAGGCAGAGCTCAAATCACTGCTACCACAGGCAGTGGCAGTGCATCCCGGGAAAATAAGGGTAAATCCAGACCCAGAATTCATTTCTCTGGAAACAACCACATTTCAAATACTACTGTAAAAAAACACTGGGAATGGCATGAGCTGACTGAAACGGAAGTTATAGTTTGCTTTCCTTCTCCTTCTCCAGCATCAGAGCTGGAATAATACACTTTCTGCCTGTGATAATGTTTCCTATGTTATTTTTTCCACACTGTAATGCACTTTAATACATTAATTTTCTTGAAGAATGTAATGTTTACTTCCTTCCTGCATTTGGCATTAGAGAATGAAATGCAAGCAAATGCTAACTGAATTCTCAAAGATGTGTATCTGTTCTTTCCTTTTTCTAATTAAGGTTCAACACAGCCAAATGCATGTGTGGAAAATCTTATTCTGCTGCTGGAAACAAATGCAAGATTCATCACCAAATAAATGTTAATTTCAAAGATATTCATGGCTAAAAGTAAGAGGAATAACTGTTATCTCAGAATCAGCAACTGGAAGAGCTTAAAATTGAACTTCAATCTAAAATCCAGAAGTCAGCAGGGTAGCAACCTTCAAACTGCTCATGTCTTTGCCATTTATCTCAACCCACATAAACAGACTTTGTATGCCTTGATATTTGGGCATGGATGAAAACAAGTGCGTAGGAGAGGATTAAGAAGAAATGGGAGGGAACTTTCAGGCTCAGGGGATCTTGAATGACTTATGTTGAAAGAAAGCAGAAGTATCTTTGGTATGGGGATACATAAAGCACCCGTTCACTATCCCAGTTACTAATGTTTCTTTATTTCAGTGCTTAAGTAAGAATCAAAATTACAGCTTTGTTGAAGTCACAGGCAAAATTCAGCAAGAATGTTTGAAGTTGACTGTGTGAGACTTACGATTGAAAGATCACTTCATCAAAGAGATAGTCATAAATTAACATCTAAAACCCATACTAAATTAGTGGAACACACTTTTTTTTGAACAAATAGGATGTTGGAAGTTTGTGCTTGTATTTACCTTGTTCCAATCCACTTAAACTATCTCAGGGAAAAGTGAAAATATAACTAGAAAATTACAGTGAGTGTCATAAATACTTGGTCAAGCCTGTTGTTGATACCTGTTGCTGATCCATCTGTGCTTCCTTAAGCGTCATGAAAGAATATTAATTTTTTCTAGCTGTGATTATTTCAGTGCTCAATGGTGAAGAGCAACTGCTTAATCCAGTTTTGAGGAGGGAAAATGCTGTGAAAGAACGTGTGGGGTGTATTTTCCCTCATTTTGCCTTAGCTAGATATATGTAGCCCCTTTGCACTTCTAGTGCTGTCAGGAAGAAGCTCTTTCTTGCCTTCAGAGGAGAGGTGAATCCAACCCCAAGCCCTCAGTCCAGCAAGCCCTTATGCATATTGAATGCTGTGTTTCTGATCAAGGAGCCAAATGGTTATCACAGTAGGAAATGCCAAGGAGAGGCTCAAGGACTCAGTCAGCAGTTGGGAGAAAGCTAAGAAGCTATTATATCTTTTGGCTGGAAGAATTACAGCCATGGACACTTTCTTGGATATGGGCGTGTAAGTCAGGTCAAGTCTTCACTAACACAAGCAGTTACAGCTTGCAGGTCTTAGAGTTTCTGCTCTCAGCTTATAGAGGATACTGAGGTTTGGTGGTGTTTCTTTGTTGTTGTTGTTTGTTTTTTCCAATATGCCTTATTTGGAGCTAGGATTTGAATCTCCTCAGAGCTACAGAGGATGCGAATCCTTGGTCCTACCAACAAGGTGGATAGAGCAATAGCCAGCCTTGCAATCTCAGTGTGTGTGGCAGAAGCTGAACTGTGTGGCATTGCCCAAACTCAGGTGATTTACATGTGACTCATAAGTTGCTTTTTTTCCTCAGGCTCTGCACGTGTATAAACAGTAAGGAGACAGAGACAGGGCTATCATGCATATAACCTTCAATTATGTCCGTATGTGTCCAAATATACTGCTGGATTTCTGAGAGTAGAGAGGGTCACCTCATGTGATGGTGTCTGGGTATAATGGTATCTGGGCTGCAGCACTGAATAATTTAGACCAGCTTAACACAGGGGCTTGAAAACTAAAATTAAGACTTTACTGCTTTCCAGAGAATTCCACTGAACTGCACCTGCACAAAGGTACTGCCTGTAACAGAAGCTATAGTAGCATTGCTCATGTCCAAAGGGAGGTGAAATCCTCTGTGATAAGCTTGTGTGTGCACCTATGGGTGTATCTGTAATTATAGGCAATAAGAAAAAGTATGGCTTGCTCAGTAACATTCCTCCTCCCATCATGCGAGACACAGACAGGAACATGCCACATGATGGAGTGGTCACACTCTGATTCCTCCTCTTTCTCTCTGTGCTCCAAGCTCTGCTGTCTGCTATCAACTCCTCTCCTCTGTTCAGTCTCGGTTTTGAGCTCTGCTTGCTGCTGAGCAGCCAGCTACCTTCAGCAGCTCAGTACACAACACGTATCGCATGCTTGTTCTTCCGTTTGCCCTCATCTTAATTTACATCACTTCCTCTCTGCAGGGAATCTAATTTGATCTACATTGTAATGCTCAAACACGCTTATAAGAGTGCATCATCATAACAAAGATAAGCAGTGAAAGAGATGTGGAGTGTTTGGGAGCATCCTTGGGAAACCATAAGCTGCTTTCTGTAGAAAAAGGCAAAACTCTTGAAGATAACCTCAAAAGAAAGAACTGTGCAGTGGGAAGGTTGCAATGAACAGTAGAAAGGGATTTGAGGAGAGATGAAAAACAGAGCTACGGAATGAGATCCTTAGCGATGGGATTTGTATTTTGTGTTTAAGTATTTTGGTTATTACTGCACATGATTTCAGTGTCAACACACCAGAAACCACAGGAGCACAAGCAACAACAAACTCTTAGGTCAGTTTACCAAGGCTGTTGCAGCTGGGAGTTCCACTGTTTTCTTTACAGCTAATGTCACATGGGTTAAAAACAACAACAACAAAAAACTCAACAAAAACAAAAAGCCACCCAAATCAAAACCCCTTCATTTCCAGAAGTTGTAAATGATTATTACTGTGCTGTAACCTAGTGTAAACAGGTTCCTGGCCCGTGACTAAGGCTGGTAGGCTGTCCTGCAATGCAAACAGCAGCGTGGAAGTCTTCCAAAGGCGTTGGACGCAAGAAGGGCTGTGCTGGGCTTGGAGTCCCAGGCATCCAGTTTCCAGCTTCTCGTTTGACTGAGAGCTTCAAGACCGGGACATTTCTACAGGAAATGGAAAGCCCAAGGGCTGCAAATTTGCAGCTTCATGAAAGCTCCTTTGTTCCAAGAGGAACCGGGGACACTCTGGTCCATTTCCACCTAAAGGGCACAACCACAGCAAACGAAGGGATGCGTTGCTCAGGAGGTGCAAGTCTCTGTAAGTACCACCCACTGTGAACCGAGAAGGACGGGCAGGATCAGCACTTTTGTGTAGCAATGGTCGGGTTTTGGTCCTTTTCCCTTCGCCCCCCCCGGGCACCGCTGCCCCGCGGAGGGCGCAGCTGCGGGAGCCGGACCGGGCTGCGGCCGCCAGAGGGAGCGCAGGCCCTGCGGAAGAGCAGGGGAGCACGGTTCCCTCCGGCAGAACGGGGGCAAAAACAGCCTTAAAAAATTGATAATCGTCAAACAGGAAATAAGTGTCCAATTCTATCAAAGCCAAGCTACAAATGAATCGATTTTTTTCGGGTTAAAAGCTAATTTTATTTTTATTTTATGATCTCAGGCCTTTTCAACAGAAAAAAAAAACCAAAAACAAACAAAAACAAACTAAACAAACAAACAGCAAACAACAAACAAAATGCAGCAGCGTTTCCATAACCTTATGGACTCTCAGAAGTGCTAGAGGTTTGAAATATTTTTGTTGTTGTTTGTTTTCTTTTTTATCCCTCCAGGTCTTTTTGAGAATGATCATTTTGTTTGTGACTTTCTTATGTGCTTTTGGTAACTTCGGGCCATTTTTACAGGCTTGGCTCTTGTGGTCTGACTGATCTCAGATCTCTGACTTGTGAAGATTTTCTTTGCTGTGGATATGTAGAGTATTTGGTGTCACAGACATACATCCCTTTAAAGGCAGTTTTCATGTGAAGGGTTTATGCGAATTACACTTCCTGATGGTTTGTCACGAGAGTTGCTCCTGACTCATCCATGAGTTGCTCACCTGCAACAAAGCACTCCGCTCTCCCAGCCAGCACATTCACACACCAAGTTACTCAGAAATACCTACCTACTGTTGTTCACACCCTCTCTTCAGTTAAAGTGTTGACTTTACTCAACAGGTATTTCTTTTTGCATCCAAAATGAGATTGTACTGTTCATTATTTCTGCTAGGGCAAGAAAGTGAGCAGTGCTGAGCAGGAGCCTTATCCTGGTCTCCTTAATCATCAAGCACTGTAAATTACTTGTAAATACGGGGTTAAAAGCCATGTAATGCAGGCAGAAAGGGAAGCAACATCTTTTAGGTTTAGAAAGACACTACACACCTTGCTGGTATAAGCTATAGCCATGAGATTCCATGACCAAGCACAGCACACTTTGACCTAATTTATCAGTTTATCTAATAAAATCTTACTTCTCTCTTCAAATTCTACCTTCTTGAACTTTACCCTTCAGAATCCAATAGAAACCTGTAATCTTTGCAGCTGCCTTGTACAGGCATTTGACTGGATGTCCCTGGTAAGTAATGATTACGAGAGCTCCTCTGTCTCCACTGCACCTCTGTGCCTCAACTATCCAGATCATTAGTTTTTAGCATAGACATTTACTATAAGTACTACTTGTCAATTAAAATAAAAATCCATTATTACATCATGTGAAAGGTATTTTTGGCTTCCAAGGAAGCAGCGTATTGACTCATCAGTACAGTCTGCTGGCCAAGTATAGCTTTATTTCTTACCCTTTAGTTAAATTACTGAAAAGGCAAGTAGCCAACAGAAAGACAGGGAAAATATGGACTGACACAAACCTAGAAAGACAAGGTTGGCAGAAATCCACAGTATTTTTGGCTGTAAATGACTAGTGGCTTTCCTGGCTCAAACTCCTTCAACAATATTCAGGACACCTCGAGATTTGTTTCATTTTTTTTCTCTTAAATCTTCATGTACTTTTGATGCCATCATAGGAAATAATGTGCTACAGTTTCACACATTTCTTAATGGTTTTTTGTTTTGTTTTGTTTTTAATTGCCACACTCTTCCAGTAATTTTCATTCCTTAAGGTATTTTCCATCCTTTTTCCAGGAGGCAGTTTTCTCAAGGACAGGCTTTTCTGAAGGGTTATCACCTCATCAGATTAATTTCTAGGCTTTTTTTTTAGCCATTTGACTGAATATAAGTCAAACCTGCAACCAACCTGCCACCAAGTGAATTAACAAGAAAATAAAGTGATGGTTGTAGATTGTGACCCAATACAATTCTGCCATTATGCATAGAAACTGTGTCTTGAATTTTGAACAATCTTAGCTCCTATTAAACCTTACATTTATATTGGAACTATAAAACAAAATCACAAGAGCCTCTCTATGGCAAAGGAGAAGCTGATGGGAAGAATGGTTTATGTTTGGGAGCAGGGAACTAGTCCTTTAAAGCATCATTCTTTAGATTAGACTTTCAATACAGATCACTTTAGTAGGCACTAGAAATTAGGACAAATGACTTTCATATAGTTTTACTTCAATTTCTCCGTATTACTGAGAGGTCTTCAAACTGGGGCAGAGTCAGATAAAATATCTCTCTCCTCTGAGATGGCTAATAATAGCACTTTAAGGGATTTGTTTCTGAACATCAGTCCCAGCCACCAGAAAAAAGCATTCTTTAAATATAATCTATTTTCTCATTCTCAGCTAAATGTATGATCATATTAAAAGTGTTTTCCCCTCTTCCATACACTCCAAACAATCAGGCAGCAGTTTCAGAATGGAAAATTTTATTAGGTTGATCATACCACCTTATATTAACTATAAGGTCCTTTCCTTTCAGAAAAAAAAAAAAAACAAAAAACAGAATTAAGTCTGGAACACCACCCATCTATGGGTCTGACTGTCATTTTTCCTTTCAAGCTATTTCTTCTGTAATGGTCTACTTCTGCAAATGATAAAATAATTCAAAAACACAGTTTGTGGGCAGGGATGGTCTTCCACCTGCCTTTTGAAGTGGGCTATTAAATCACAAAATCTCAGTCTTCGATGTAAAAGGAGATTTTTGCCATTACCAGAAAACCATAACACATGCTGTTGGTTTTTTTAACAAAGTAGATGATATAATCACGAAACAGCAAGGCCTGGTTTCCCAGGCAGTCAACATCATAGAAATTTTGCTCTGATTCAGGTAATTTGAATTCATCCTCGATTTATTTTGTTGCATTAATCCTTTTCAAGCTGTCCTCAGATGTGACTGACAGCCAATGCTTTCCAGTGCTCAGAGCCCTGGTGTCACTTTCTAAGCTTATATTCTCATATTGTCCCCTGAAATCCAGCCTGGAGGAGTGGCTTTAAGGTATTGAAAGAATATGTCCCACGGTAAACTTATGTACAACTGAGCTGACAGTGATTTTTATTTCCTGCATGTCATTTCTTGTCCTATGATGTGTAGAGTTACTGTGCAGGTTTTTTTCTGCTGACAAAGATATAAGATACGAAATGTTCTTTTCACTGGAGATATAAGCGTTAAGAGGAAAAGGTGATGGATCCTTAATGTGTTTATTAAACTAGCCCTTCAGCTTACAAGTGCTTAGGAACATGCTTTAACTTTACGCACATGAACAGTCCCCTTCAGTTTCCGTGGGACTCTTTATGGGCACAGAACAAAGCACACAAGCATCTGCAGTTTAGAGTCCCTAAGTCCATACTGTGCTGGTTTAATATGCATTTCAATACAAAGATATTAGTTTTGTCACCAGGGGTCTTCTTATTCCCTCCCTCTATTCGAATTGAAACAAAAAACAAGATTTAAAAGAGACTAAAATGGTTATTGATTTCTGGTATATACCAAGGTCTGCCTGTCTGAAAAATTTCATGAGAATTGATCTTCATGTCATACTACATTTTACATCCTTGGCAAAATATTATATTCAGCAGTAAAGTATTGCATTGATACAAGTTCTCTTTGGCACACAGAACAGAAAAAAGATATTTTTAAGGGTTCTACTTTTATATGAAAATAACATAAGATTCTCTCCGATGTAAAATAAATTACTGCTGTCAATTTTTTAAAATAATCCTTTAAAAAACTTTACCAAGCTCCCCATAATTACCCCATACCGTTATAATATTTTACTTAAGACATTTCCTAGGTCTTTACTATAAAAGATAACTAAATAGTTCTGAACATTTTCGTGCTTTTGATGTGAAAATCTGTGCTACTACCATTAATATTTTGACGTTTGATATTGAGGGTATCAACCAAACTTTTCCATCAAGTTTGGCCTTGCAAAGATAGTGGCGGTCTACAATTAATATCCCACAAAACAGTTCATATTCTAAATACTCCTATTCTAGCATGGACTGCAAATCCTATTTAATTCTACACTAAGCTGTGAACAGTATGAAAGCAGGTTATTTGAAAATGCATGGATTTAAAAATACTAAACTTTTCATAAATATATATCTAAATGTATAACACACATCTTCCATTGTGGCAATTGCCTCAGTGTGTGGAAGAGACAATAAGAAATTTAACTGCGAGGGATCCCTGCATAGACCAATGAAACTCCTAAAAGGCATGCCCAGCTTACAAATGAAAGGATGCATCACTCTGCCACAAATCTCCAAAGACTCCCAGGCACACGTGACTTGCTGGAAATGCCAACTTGTTAGGACTCATCACATAAATAAGCACAGGGAGATTGCAAGCTCTTCATCAATTGCTTCAGGCCTGCTATCTCTCTGCCATTTCTCTGACCTGCACTGCCAGAATTTCACAATAGATGGGAGAAGATATTGCTATGGATGTATGGTCTGTAACCCTAGTGCTGGACATCCGCACTGTTGCCAGGGTTGATTTTATTGAAAATGCTAACTCAAAGAAACTCTGTGCAGGTTACAGTTCTTTTGCTATTGACAGGAACAAATTAGCCAGACCTGCACATTCTCACGTATAATACTGTTATATTTCTGGACTACTTTTATCTATGAACCTCCTATTTTTACATCTATGTTTTCATTGTGAGGTTCTATGCACATCAGATGATCCAAATAGAAACAAAGGACAAGTTAAATTCAGGTACAGTTAAAATTTTCCCTCTTAATTACTCCTTTGATGTCATTATAGCCAATGTAAATGGTGGTGTGCTACAAGCTACTGGGGAGTTTGTAAACAGGTTGTGCTTAACTAGGGATTGAATTGCAGCTTAAACTCTCAGCTCTATTGCTTTGACAGGATGAGCTCAGGCAATAGTGTGCAGCAGTCAACCACACCGGGAGGCAAGCCCTGTGTGCTCATCCCATGTTCACTCTGAAGAATAAGCCAATTTATTTGAGCTATAGACACGAGAAAGGCTGGCTGGGCTGGGTTCTTAATAGCTTTTAAATACCAGATGCTTTTTGTGGTTTCATATCAGAAAATTAGGCCAAATTTTTACAGGGAAAGAAGGCTGCTCTCTATTTTATTTATTTTGAGAAATAAATCGTTGTTTAAGTTTGTATCTATGAACGTTTGCAGAACAGTGGCAATGAAGTTTCTTCCTCTTATGTCTTTAGGAGTATGCATATGTGGTGCAGGAGAGGGAAAATGGGAAAAAGAAGAAATAGGTTATCATTTCTTATCATTATTTTGAAGTTTCCTTTCACTTTTTCAGATGTACGAAGAAAATGTCTTGAAGTGGTGAGATGCTCTTTTGTATATAAGCTCTCAAAAGCTCCTTGTAGCAATGTGTGGTCCCAAAAACCCACAAACATTTTAGCAGGCTATCTGAATTTCTTCCTTCATGGAAATTGTGGCTGAAATTAGAAATGACCTTCAGAGACAGCACTGCAAATGATAGTAAGAACATTTGCAATATAGTCTCTGGGTTTATGTTTCCAAAGGACCTTGTAAAATTCTTCACTTCCTTGCCTGTGCTGTTTTGGTGGCCAGCAGAGCAGAGGTCATTTTGTTTGTTTTACCCCTCTCATGACTTTGCTTTGCCAGACCTGTGTCTGTAAGACACATCACAGTTCTTTAAAAACAAATTGTGTCATGCAGTAAAAAAAACACTCTAAAAGCATTGTGTCAAAGGCTATTTCTGTTGCCAGCTGTTAAAATTGTAGCACCTCTTTGCTATTTTCTTTGCCTTTAGAAAGTTGCTGATCTTATATTAGCAAGCGAGCCTAACTTTACAATTGGAACAACTGATGAAATACAGTGAAATCAATAGTGACGATGTTAAAATAAATATTGTGCAGAAAAATAAATGTTACTATTTATGAAGCAGAAAAGGTCACAGGCTATAGAAAATAATGAGCGCATTTATCCGAACCACTGTATCACAGTCAAACTGAAAGCCCTCTGATCAGTGAGTCATCCCTTTCCAAACATTTCTCTCTTACATCACTTACAATAGAAACTACTTGTGCAGCCTCTGCCTTTGCTGTCAGTGTACGAATCACTGAGGCATGACTGCAGGACCCCATCATATAGCCCTTGTTCCCCTTTAATTCAAGTGGAGACTTGTATGATGATAAAACTGTTGCAGCAGGGAACTATATTTAAAACTCAGTGACTCATTATTCTTATGGCTTTCTGTGCAGTCATTAGTGGGTCATATAACTATATATAATTCATTCATGTTCCCATTATAGTTCCTACTTATAATTGTAGTTATTTTGCTCTAATTAATTCTCTTAATAGAACGGCAGTCTCTAACCCACTGTAAGCAATTCCCCCCTTTATATTGTTGTCCATTCTTTGACAGTTTTTTTGACAGCATATAATCTGAAATTTCCAGATAGTAGCACAGGGGTTACAGCAGTGTTTGCTGTTAACTACTTGGAGCTATTTACTCATAAAGAAACATCTGGAGGAGAAGCATCAGGAGGGGTACAGTTCTGCTGTAGTGAAACAACTGAACTTTTATTTGCATAAAGGCCAAATAGACTAATCTTATCATCTTAATTTGTTTCTTTCCATACTTTAAATAGTCTTTCAGCAACCGAAAGATTTCAAAAATCCTTTTGCATTGCCATTTCCATCCAGGGAAGAAGTTGCTATCTTATTTTTTCTTATTTTCTTTTTCCTTTTGAATAGATATGAAAACTTAAGATATGTTTCAATAACAAACAGATCAGTTTATACAGAATCTCATAATGCCAAAACATCTTTATGTACAAGCATCAGCAATGAGATCAGCTCTGCTTTGAAAACAGTTTTTGTTAGCTATCAGGTTTTACAGAGATAGTAATGTTACCAACGGAAGTGTTGGTGGTTACGTCATATTTGTAATTCTAGAATATGTGAGTGGAAGGCAAGAAAGGAAGAACATGTGATGGTGTTATACAGTTGTTTATTTATAGAAATGGTAGTTAACCAAAAGTACCAAACTGTCCATATCGGCAAGCTAGCTCCACACAGGATCCACATGCACCTGGGTATCAACAGCTGCAGTTCCCAGTGGAACTAGATGCCTGGTAGCCACCCAAATCCTTGACTTGTTCCTGCATTTCCTAATAAAAGTGGCAAAACATCTATATGTGATCCTTAACAAATGAGTATGCACTCCCCCACCATCCTGAGGTTTTCAGAGCCATTAGATGCCACTCTTACCATATTTAGTCTAGAAATGCTGGCCTTGATCCTTTACTAGGAAAGTAGGAAATAATGATTTTACTTCTTTCTCTAACTAAAGCAATTCAAAAAGGTTTCTTAGGCATCTGGTCACTCTGGGGAATGTGTCTTGCTCTGCTTGGAATAATTAGGAATGAGAGCACCTGATTGCAGTCCTGGGACCTGGATAACAAAACTCATTCCTCCTTACTGCAGAAAGGAACAAGTCAATCTAAGGATCTGAAGTACAGCACTAAGAGTCAAAAATAGCAGTAGGGTACTTGCATCCCTTGGCCCACTCCGTAGAGAAGAGCAATAGAAACATTCAGAGCAGACTAAAACCAACCAAGCCTCTATTACGCATGAATGAAAGAAATAGCCAGTGGAAAATAACATCAAGAACATCCCCGTTCCAAATTGTTTACTACAAGAAATTTCAAAGGCTGTTATCCCTTCCTCCTCTTTCCTGTCCTTGCCCTCCTACTACCTCTCCTGACCCAACAGACTTCAGTATCCACAAACATTTACTCAGCACACAGCCAGGGCAGCCAAGGCCAATCCAAGGCAAGGCTGTGACAAAACCATCTTTTCCTTCTCTCTGGACATGTTTTCTTATTTTTTGTCTTGTAAGGACACCAGTGTCACCACAAACCCCATGAGGTGGTGATTCAGGAAGAGGAAAACTAAGCACTGCTGTCTGGTACTGTTCCAAATTCTAGCTTTTGAGAAATCATGTTGAATTTGAGACATGGTTTTGCAACAAAGATGAAAAAATCAGGAGGTTGTGTTTCTTCTTAAAACTGGACTATATTTCAAACAGTTCAGTAACCCCCCAAAAGATACCTTTGTGACAGGGAATATGCAACATTCCAATAATACATGGGAACCTGTAATTGAGAACTTTAATAGGAGGGCAGAATTATGAACCTGTGAATGATTTAAACACTGATATTTCCTAGCTTGGGGGTGCATAACTATGCAAGCTGCATGCTGTCTTTTAATTCTTCTCTGTGTGTAATCTACAGAATGATGACAGCCTTTTCAGAGCTTCAGACCATTTCTCATGGGAGTCAGGATAAGTACGAACAGCGTGAAAGGCCAGATACAACATGGGTGTTTAGGAAGCCTAGGGTGGGACTTGAAGTAAATTTAAAACTCCTGCATTATAACCCTTAGTGTTTACAAGACAGCACATCAGAGACTTTAAAGGCACCTGATTCTAGTCTATGTCCCTTGAGTTGCACTCCTGCAGAAACTCATATTTGCACCAACAGGGCTGTGAAACCACAACACAGGTAATACTTGGTCCCGATTAGAATCCAGGAATAAGGGACCCAAATTTCACTTGTGTTCAGGAGCACACTTCCAGGAAATAGATCCCAAGTGAAGAGAGATGCCTCGCTGAAGCACCTGAGGCAGAAGTATCTGTGTAGGGAGCAATTCCCATCCCTAACACTGGCATCTTTCTGCTGAAGAAGTTGACCAAGACCTCCCGATCCAGTGTGTTGGCAGTTCCCTAACACAACATGAGCTGGAAAACTTTTCCTACATACTCTGTTGAAGCAGCCCAAGAGCTGCATGTAGGAGTCCTGATTTTACTCCAGAACTGGGCATCTGGAAGTTCAAGGCTACAACATCCAGTATTTTAGTCCTTTGACACATACTGCTTCTTGTGCATGTTACAACCAATAAAGCCAGACATATAGAAGATATGTTTGGAGGGCTCACAGGAAGAAAACTGCTCTAGCTGCTTTAAATCCTAAATACCTGGAACACGAGACCTCATAGTAACTGAAAGTTTATCGCTAAATTTAGAACTTCTTCTCCTCCTTCCAAAACAGGGCCTCATTAGTATTTTCACTGTATAGATTTTTAAAACGTCAGTCTGGAAATCAATTAGTCTACTCAAGCTGCTGCCTTCCGATCCCCAGACTCCAGACCTAATTCTTTATGTCTTCTCCCCTTAGATACATTATAACCCTGTGTGCTAGTGGACTGAATTGTGCTGAATGCAAAAATGCTGAGGCATTTGTGCATTTCATTAACCACCTCTTAAAAGAAGTATAGTTAAGGTTTTATTTTTTGCATTAATTGTGACCTTCAGAAAGAACTTGCTCTATTACTGATCTCCTGAAACATATGGTTTCCTTGGCAGGGGGTGGGGAGTGGGTAGGAAGAGGGACCTGATTTGTTTTTTCCATTTTTGAGAGCATTAAGGAACATTGCTGTATGATAACGCAGGCAAAAAGGAATTCTATTTGTTCCATTTATGTAGAACACCATATAATGCAGAAGCACTAATGTCATTAATTGGCCTATATGCCATCTGTTGGTGCTTTTGGTTTTCTTGATGGTCACAGCAGTACTACCAGCAACACAGCAAGAACAGTTACCCAGTGAAACAGTCTGGGCAGAAATCAGAAACGGTTCACAGAAAAACAGTAAGTGTAGAGTTGTTTTTATTTTTTATTTTTTTTAAAAAGAAATTCTAATTGCAATAAGTGTGCATGTAGCAACAAATTAGGAGACTGATTCAACCCCTCTTAAATAGAATGATTCAACAGAAAATCAAGCAGCAGCAGGACAAGGTGATCTGATGGTAACCAGGTTAGTTTGGCACACATTGCAAAGTAAAACAGAACAGTAAAATAAGCTTTGTATTTTCGTTTTCCTCTAGGGGACATATGAAGTCTCATCATGAAGGCTTGTTGGTTGTCTGTTAAATTCAGAGTAATATTTCTCACGGAATCAGGAAAGTAGAGTGTTAAGTTTAAAGATTTTTCTTCCAGCTTGTTTATATACACGTGAATCAGGAAACCAAATAAGAGAAGGCACTTATTCAATACAGGAGACTAATGATAATGTATTACTGTATACAATACTCTTAGTTCACTTGGAGTATCACACTTTTTAAAAGAGTGTAAATGACACGATTTACTTACTTTAGCCTGCAGTGGTGTCTGTTCTAAAGCTTGTATGCTTGCCCCTCTCTTTAAAGCAGAGCTCGTACTTCAGTTTGAAGTTGACACAACCAGTACAAAATTAAAATGGACAGCCTGATCAACAACATTCCCCACCCACATCATGCAAATCAATCAACCAGAATGACAAGAAAAGTGCCCAACACTCCCTGAAGGCTCAGTTCCATATCTTTCAAGCTTCAATTAAAGCAGCTTTCTTCAATGTTCCATCTCAAATTCAAATGACACAGAACTTAAAATGGGCTCCTGTTATACTTTAGGGAGTGGTAATTTTGAAAGAAACAAAATATGTTTTATGGAAAATTAGCATAGTGCCATGTTGTTTCTCTTGTGCAGCTATATTAAATATATATACTGCGTTCATTTAAATAAGATCCATTTAAATATGCTTTTCATGGTTAATTGCTAAATGTAAAACATTTGCAAATTTTAGACAAAGAAAAAATTATTTGACACTCCTTTCCTATGAATCATATTTTTTTTAGATTCAAAAAGATATGTCCTGAAGTAGGGAAATAGTGTTATAGGTGAATGCAAGGAAAATATATGAGTTACAACAATGTGTCTCCCTCTCTCATAATTTAAAATCATTATGTGGCTGATAAAAGGAAATCATTGACTAACCATAAGGGGGAGTAAAGGAAGACCAAGCCAAAAAGATAATTTGAGATATATGCTTGTCAGCGACAGAAAGGCCAATATTCATGTGAATACATATTAACTATATGACTGATCAGATAATCAAAGTAAAGATAAAAATGATTACTTAGTTTTCTATACCTGTATGCACAGAGTAATTTCCCAGCAATACATTTAATCAACAAAGTTCTGCCCAAGTTGAAATTGTTGAGTTGATTGTACTTTCACTCTTTCCCTTAGAAACATATTTTTCCAGTCTGGTACATTTTCACTGCTTAGGACTAAGTGCAACCTTGTAGGTATGCCCCCAGTGTCAATTCTTTTCTGTACCCTCCCACTCTGTTTAACCAATATTTCATGATGCATATTTCACGAACTGGCACATAGCATGACATGCTTCATACATGCCTGTGAGTAAATGTAGGCATTTTTGACAATTTCATCTGAAGTGTGGGAGGAGGATAAGACCCTTGAGCACTGTGCAAGCACATAAATTACTTTAGCCAGACAAGGCACTGCTGAACTGCTGAGCAACATCCACTGCCCATGTGGGTACTCCCAGTCCGTGTTCACTTAAATCAGCATTTTGTGATAGTGCGAACATACCTCAGGTCACTTGTTGGAAAGTTCACTGTTGTTTTATGTTTTTAAAAGATAGAGACTTCAAATATATCTCATGAATTTGAGATAAGGACAGTTGTTAGAACTTCTGTGTCTCTGAAAGTGGAGTGAAGCTCATTTGGTGCACATGTATTCGGATCTATACGGCAGAGTGACCACAGTGTCTACAGCTCGGGTTGCCAAACATTTTCCTTATGAAGATCCAGTTTCAGTTACAACTGTGCCAGAACTTATTTGGGTTGAAGTTTACCATCATGAGCTTCTGCCTCAGGCTGAACTGAGTTTAAGCATAATTTAGCCTTTTCAAGAAGAAGAGCTAGGGTAAAGAATTACTAACTAAAAACAAACACACAAACTCCCTCTTATTATCTATCTATTGAGAAGCTTTAGCATGTTCGTGATTCCGACAGCAAGGAGTCTTTTGCTGACTTGAAAGAAATCCTCTTAAATTTGACTGATTAACTTCTGAAAATCTCTGTGTGTGCATATACATATACATATATACACACACATACAAATATATTTACTCAGTAGAGGCTTGCTGAGCTTGACAACACAAGTCTAAAGCTTTCTTCATCCACAGGCCATACAGACTACAGACATGGGTTGATAGAGACCCCAGGAAGTCTTCACTCCTTTCTAATAAGATATCAGTTCCTAGATACAGGTTATTTACTTAAGCTGCACTTAAAACATGCAGTGAAAGTGTTTCTGCCATTTGCCTTGGTAGCTTGGTTTATATCTAGAAAGATTTATTCTAACATTTAATTGTAATCTTCAGTTTGAATTGAGCTGTTTGCACTTCAGCCCAGCCACAGGGGACATTGTACATGACTGGAGACAACTATTTTGTTATCTTGTGCCCAACCTTACTTCCTTAACACTTAGCCCGTCCAAATCTTTAACTTTTCACAATTAAACTTGTTTGCTAGATCAGTTATTCATACTTCTTTCCCCTAGGTTGTCTAAAACTGGGCACTAAGTATAGCAGAAACACTTTATACCTCTCTTAAAACATGCTCTGTGCTTTACCTCCATCTAAGTCAGAGCTGAACAGCAAACAGGACTTTTTCCTGCTATTTTTTCCATGGCTACTAACACTAGGAAAAGAAAGCCAGTCTAAACTGTGAAATCAGGCTGTGGATTTTTGAACTTGCTAAGAATCACAGAATGTTAGGGATTGGAAGGGACCTCGAAAGATCATTTAGTCCAATCCCCCTGCCGGAGCAGGAACACCCAGATGAGGTTACACAGGAATGTGTCCAGGGGGGTTTTGAATGTCTCCAGACTAGGAGACTCCACAGCCCCCCTGGGCAGCCTGTTCCAGTGCTCTGTCACCATCACTGAGAAGAAGTTTCTTCTCATATTTAAGTGGAACCTCTTGTGTCCCAGTTTGAACCCATTACCCCTTGTCCTACTGTTGGCTGTCACTGAGAAGAGCGTGGCTCCATCCTCGTGACACTCACCCTTTATATATTTGTAAACATTAATAAGGTCACCCCTCAGTCTCCTCTTCTCAAGATAAGGGGTAGCATAAGCTGGCTACGCCACTCAAATAAGCATCCTTCTCCCTCAACTTTTTACAGTGCTACACTCTTCCTCATATCACTATGAGTTAACCTAACTGGAGAACTTATCTATATTAATAGTAACACTACCCACAATTTGTTTCCTTATCTAGTTTGAATCAGTACCTGATCCCCAGCTAAGTAGATGCACAAACTGTGATCTACTGCCACAGCACTTCTGGGTGATGCTGAGGAATTAACTCCAGCAGGACTTCTTCCCTCAGAAACCGAGCACTTTCCTTGTCTGAGTAAACTGAACAGAAGTTCAGGTTGTGGTGGGTTTTGTTGTTGTTGTTCTTGTTTTGTTGTGTTTGTTTTTTTTTTTTTTTAATTACGTAAAGAAGTGTTCGGAGATGTGACTACGCACACACGGGAAGTGAGAGTTGAAAAACTGTTTCATAGAATCATAGAATCATTTTGGTTGGAAGAGACCCATAAGATCATTGAGTCCAACCATAACCTAACTCTAGCACTAAACCATGTCCCTAAGACCCTCATCTATGTGTCTTTTAAACACCTTCAGGGATGGTGACTCCACCACTTCCCTGGGCAGCCTGTGTCCTAGATGCCTTCAGCTGGATACTCAACAGGATGAGAGTAGCCATCCATTCTGGAGGTGTCAACATGTGCAGTGAAGGCAGCTGTTAAGACATGCAGTGAATGGGAGACAATCCTGCAAACACTAGTGAACTATTGTGCTTATGTAATTACAGAAAATAATGCTGCCTCTGCCACAAAAGGTGAAATTAACAGACTCACAGGTAGTGAATTCATATCTATGTAATTTGGCACATTTCTAACAAGTAGGTGATGTGTAGGAACATAATATACAGAAGTGTTTTTGAAGCATAGCTGTTTTGTTATTAGCTGATATCACATTTGGTGGGAGGAACATCTGTTGGTAGGAGAAGTTCACTAGTGCTCCTATGGTATCCTGTGTGTGGCCATCATAGCTATTATATTCCTCCTTGTCTTCCCTGCTTTTAATCAGTACAGGATTCTCTGCCTTTCCATGCAACCAAGGAATTTGTGGAAGTGCTTTCCAGAAACAGAATTTTGGAGCTGTAAGTAATTGTGTGTAATAGAAAACTGTTGCTTGTTGCCATAAAATATGCAACTCCCAGTCAACAGAGTGGGGGATACTCTTCTTCACTGGTATGACTGACAGTACTTGATACAAGTAATGGTTTTAACATACAGGAAGACAGGGATTACTGATTTCCTTCAAGGTCCATCAGCATAATTTCTCATCTTGTAATGAAAGAGTTGTCTAGCTGCACAGCTTTGGTTCTGTTGGAAACATAGGAATTGTACAACTAAATCAAATGCCTAATACACACATTTAATCTCTGAAAGTCAGCAGCTGGGCCTTTGACCATGTGTTAACTTCATATACCTGCTATGTAGCACATTTTACTGCATTCCCTCTAAAGGAAGGGGTGATGACTATTGCTTACAAAGTACTTCCGCTGTTTGGCAAATGCAGACTGTAAGTTTAAAGGAAGTTTAACTTCCTTCCATGGCACACGAAGTGTTCGAGGTGTCTAATCCTCACTCATTAAGAAGCAGAAGTTCTGGTGGAAACACACTGACCTAATGGGCTGATCTTGGATGCCAGCGCTTTTCTACAAACTGTGTCATTCCAGATTTAAATATTCTGACACTTCCAGAGGAATGTTTACAGTTAACAAATGAACTTATTCCTACTTTAAGTCTCAGAACCAGGTAACTAGAATGAAGCCGGTTGTCTTTGAATACTTCATTAGGATTGAAATGTGTGGAAGATTAAGCCTATGTCCCTTCTATAAATGAAGAGGGATTAGATTATTAGATTACTTCCTCAGTCGAGTGTTTTGGGTAGATCACACTTCAGGGTAGGTATTGATGAACATGTTCATGAACGTGAGACAGAACTGTCTGGACGGAACCTGCAGGAAACTTGAAAGACCCTGTCAATCAGCCATGCTGAGCAGCAGTGTGCATTGTCCCTGGTGGGAAAATGTGTGATACAGCTATGCTCCTCTCAGTACTCAACTTTAGATACGTAGTATCTGGAATTGCCACCTTCAAATTACTTAAGCAAACTAGCCAGCCCCCTGTTGTACCAAGGAATGGCTGAGTATATGAGCAGAACAGAGCAAGCAGACTGCAAGAGCCAAGTTGCATTTTGGAAAGCCACATTTCCACTGCAGGCGTATTTATTCTACGCAGCACAGCAGTCCTCAAATTAATTTTGGAAAGGGTAACTTTGGAATTTGAAACAATATAGGTATGTCAAGGAACAGACTGATATGCTTTCCTCTGGTGCGTCTCTGGTTTTCTCTGGATCTGTGTCTCTTGCACGAAACTTATGGCACAACAGATCACTTTCTCCCTGCTCCCACACCTGCCATTTGTGTTAACAGAGATGTCCGAGGATAGAGTCCAAAACACATCAGGAGAATAATGTCTGGATTTCGCATATTTTTTGGAGAATTTTTGTGCATGTTTTAACTGGGACTGTCCCATCGATCTAATTTACAGTTGCATCAGCACAACTGTGCTACGAGGGCAGGAAAAAGCATCTGGAAATTTCTTTAACAGGCTTTGCCACTGGAGAAAACACACCACCAGATTGCTTGGTATTCTGCTTCAGTTAATTAGCTCTGCTGAAAGACTCAGTTAATTAGCACGGGTATTGAGTTGCCCTGACACAGTTTCACCACTTCCAAGACCCGAGCTAATCCCTCCGCACAGTGCTCTGTAAGAAGCAGGGAAGCGGGGGGAAGCAGGAGGCACGGCACATCCACCCCGCGACTTTTGGGGACCTCGGACCCCGGCCAGACTTGTCCACTCCCTTCAGGAGAAGCGAGGGGTGGCGGGTTCGTTATAAACCGCTTTCTTTGATGATCCTTCGCGCGTCTCTGAATTTGCCTCAAGCGGCTGAGGCTGGGCTCGTCAACCTCGTGCTGCAGCTCCGTACACAGCCGGGAGGCACAGCCCGCACGCCGGGCAGCGCAGGGACCGGTGACCCAGCGGCACCGCCATGGCCGCCGCCCGGGCAGCCCCGCCGTGTGGGGACAGGTGCCCGCGGGGCAGAATGCGCATGCGCGCCCGCCGCCGGGCTGCCAGAGGGTGAGGGAACAGCCACCCCCGGGGTGACTCCGCTCCTATTCACCCCCCGCCCCGCCTCTCGCGTTCCCCTTTCCGGAAGCGGCGGAAAGGGCCGAAAGAATCCGAGTGAAGCCGAAGCGGGGAGTTGAGGTCGGGTTGTGTGTGGGGAGAGAGGGGGTTGGTCCCAGCCTGTGGCTCCGCTAGGGGGCGGAGGCGGACGGGCGGGCGCGCTCTTCGCAGCCCCGCCCCGCCCGCCCAGCCCAGGCTCGGGAGCGGGAGCCGGCGGGGTCGGTTCCGTGGTCTTGCGCTCCGCACCTGCTCGCCTCGGTCTGCACGGGGGCGGTGGCCGCAACGGCCGTAACGGCCTTCCGCGCCCCCTGGGGCAGCGGGGCGGCGGCGGCGGCAGGTACCGGGCGGGGCGGCGGGAGCGGCGCGGGGCGCGGAAGCCGGGCTTGTGGGGAAAGTTGGCGCCGCCGGGGCCGCCCCCGCGCCTCCCTCCTCCTCCAGCCGGCGGAGTGCCCGGGCGGGCAGCTGGCCCCGCGGGAGAGCGGGGGCGAGGGCTGCTCCCGGCGGCTGGAGGCGCTGGAGCGGGAGCGAGGGGGGAAGCGAACGGGAAGGTGAGCGGTGGTGCCGGGCTGGCTGTCAGCCTGTAGCCTGCCGTGCCGTACCGTGCTGTGAAGTGCCGGCGGGGAACGGGCGGCTCGGGGCGCCCCGGGACGCGGCGCCGCCCCGCGGGGTCCCTCCGTTTTCTGCTGCGCTCCGCGCCCTGTGTTTGCAGTGGGGTGCGAAGGTGCTGCGGCTGGGCAGGTGGGCACCGCCGGCCCCCGGGAGGGAGACGGGGGAAGGTCCCGTCCCCGCTCGCTCCTGAGCTTGACTTTGCTGAGTCGTCTCATAGGGCTCGTTTGACTCCTTCCCTCATCCGACCTTTTCTTCCCCCAAATCTTTGGCGGAGCACCTCGCCTAAGGGGTTTTTTTTCGATCTCGTCCGGGTGCCTTAGGCGGGTTTAGGAGAGGAACGCCGCCGGCTCTGCCTGTGCCCCTGTCCGCCCGGACAGCCGGCCGACCGGACAGACAGACGGCTGCTCGGCACGGGTCTGCCAAGGCATCAGAACTCAGAGAAGTGTTATAGTTTGTGGAGCTATCTCACCCCAAAGGCTACGGGGTCTCCACGGTAGTTACTTTTAGCATTTTGGCTACAGACTGATAGTGTGGAGATACAATAGTCTCCAATATATAGTATATCTATATCTATAATATATCTAGCAAGTATATAAATATATATGAAGTGTGAAAAGAAGTTATTTTATTGGTGTCGTGAAACAGACACAACATCTCTTGATATAAAATTCCCATTAATCTTGCAGCATTTCTCATTTCCTCTCTTTACTGAGATAATCTCAAGTAATTAGTCAGCGTCGCCTTCTGTTGCTCCTCTCTTTCAAAGATACAGGGTTTGGTTTGGTTTGTTTTTGTTGTTGTTTGTTTGGGGTTTTGTTTGTTTTGTTTTGTTTTCCCTGCTAGGATAGTTGCTTCCGTCGTGACTGTACAGCTTGTCATACAAATTGCTCCTGCTCTAATACCTATCTGATTGAAATCAGAACAAATTAGTGCTTTGATAGTATTAAATACCGGTACTGCTACTTTGATCATCCCAAACATCTTTTGGTAGAAATATATATTACTGAAGTACTAATTTTGCACAGTATTGCATAGAAAATTGTTTATAAAAAGTGAATTTAGATGTGTAGAGTACTTAACTTTGGAGGAGAGTTACACTTTCACTTTTTTTTTTTTTTAATTAATCTGAAACTAATATGTAGATGAAAGAAATTGTCCCTATCACCTGGGCAGTTTTGATTGTAAAGGAAACCATTTAAAAACAGGACTGTGGGGAAGAAAAGTCAAGTTCATTACCATATCTGGAAAAACTTGCTAATGAAATACAAATATTAAATTGTTATGATGCTGACATTCTCAGGCACAGTCTTGTGGCAAAAATGTCTTGATGGGTTGGTGACAAATGTTTAATCTATCTTTGCTTTTTAGTTCATAAGAAAAATGTAATATTCCACATATTTCTAAGTACACTTAGCAAAACAGGTCACCTGGAGAACCAACTTATGATTGATTTTGTTGATTAAAAACCCTTATACTGCTGGCAATAGATTCCTGGAAAAACTCTTAACCCTTGTCATCTCTGTGATTTAATAAGTGTTTCTTATATGTCTGTGATCACCTTTTTTGCATATTCTTAGACTGGGAAAGTTAGTTCATGATTTCAGGAGAGATATTTTGGGTAATATCGCAGTGACATGTGGTACTGTAACAATACTTAACTTTTTACCCCTACACCTCCAAAATACTTCTAGTACAAATAAAGACTGTAATAAGACTATGGTTAAGTGAACTTTTAAATTTAATTGCATAACCAGAAAGCTCCATAATTGCTTTTTAATTTACCAATTCTTACTATTGGTATAATATGCTTAATGCAGAAGATGATAATGAAAAAGCTAGCATGGCAGTAACATCACCTTCTTGCATATGTTCGTGACTTGTCACGTGATAAATTTTGTTATCATCCACTTCTGTGATCTAAAATAGCAACTCATTTCCAAAGATCCTGGGTGGGGATTTTTAACAGTCAGTATTATAATAGAGACAGTTGTCCATACAGTTGTCTATATAGCTGTCTCAGAGACCTTATCTCCCTCTACAACTACCTGAAAGGAGGTTGTGGAATGGAGGGTGTTGGTCTCTTCTTTCAGGTAACAATGATAGGATGAGTGAATAGCCTCAAGTTATGCAAGGGGATGTTCAGGTTGGATATTAGTAAAAGCTTCTTCACTGGAAGGGATTGTCAGGCATTGGAACAGGCTGCCCAGGGAGATGGTTGAGTTGCTGTCCCTGGAGGTGTTTAAAACACGTGTAGATGTGGTGCTTAGGGACATGGTTTAGTGGTGGACTTGGCAGTATTAGGTTTATGGTTGGACTCAATGATCTTAAGGGTCTTTTCCAACTTAAGTGTTTCTATGATCCTATAAATTTTTAAGCTGTGAGCTACTTTTTGTACTGATGGGTAAATAATAGCTTTACATGGACACAAAAAGAATAACTTCACATAGTAATGACAGTAAAACTGGTGCATAAAGAAGCCGTTAATGTTAAATTCTCCAAGGTGGACTAAATGCAAGTACAGTGAGCAGTTCTTCTATTTTGTCACTTCGTGTGTTCACAAATAACACTTGCCATGCTGGCATCTATACATATGGCTATTTGTTCATTGCAAATTGAGCAGTTAAAAGTAAACTGAAGCTTAATGGTGCTGAGGACCATTGTTACCAACCATATTATTGTAATTACGGTAACTGTGCATTATAAGGTTTGTAGAAACCTTATGGTGTGGTTTTCTGAATGCAAACCAATTCCATAAGCTTTGTAACCGTGAAATTGAGAGCTGTTTGCTGTCAGAGGCATGAACATGTGGTCATCTACTGAAAAGTTTGCACCAAAGTGGAAAAGTGAGAAAACAAAATTTTTCAGTTGTTCCCAGGACTACAGCCTTGAATATATTAGGCAAAGTTTATTTGTTTTAATTTATCCTTGTATTAGTTAGTGTTAGTTTATACCATTGGTTTCTCTTCTGGCTGCCTAGGTATAGCAATGCAATGTATATTTTGTTCTGCAGTGTTAAGTGCATGAGGTCAGTCAACAACAAGGGGGATTTGGCACAATATTGATAAGCACTAGTGCATCCAGCTTGCAGGTGTCTGGCTTGTGGTGAGAATCCCCCTGATGGGAACATCAGGTACCTTCGGCTAGAACATAGGGTGGCTCGCTCCTTAGTAGGAAGCTACCCAAATCAGTCAACAGGTAATTCGAAGCTGGACTTGTATCTTAAGCCTACAGGAAAGGTAGAATTTAATCAACTGAGTCCAGGCTATGTGGAAATGTATCAGCCAGAATCACTCTGCCTGCAGTTTTGTTTTGGAGCTGGATGCTTTTCATGAGCTATAGTGTTTTCTTGTTATCAAGGCCTAAAAATCCGAAGGTGTGTACAGTCTTACCTCATGACAAGTGTGAATTAATGGGAGGTAATCTATTCTTCTGTTGGGCTGTTTACTGAGGGGAAAGAGCAGGCGCAGAGGCAGTTGGAGTGGAGTAACAGATGTGCTGCAAGTTCCATCCTGACTTATCTTGAGGTAATTTATTCTAATCTCTCCATACCCTAAGATACCATTGCCTTCATATCAGCATGCACTGAACCTTACTGTGAATTCTTATTTCTATTATTAGCATTGTAATATGAAGCTTAGTCACGTGTCCTGTATAGGACTTTGTATTCCTTTTCTTTCTTCCTTTCATATCCTTGCACAGAAAATAATTCATGAAATGTTAGGAAATGGATAGTATAGAAAACATTATCCAATAACTTGCTTTATAAAGCTTTTTTTGTCTTAATTTTCACATTACTCCTGTTGGTGAACTACATTCAAAATCTTGAAGAGTCTTCTCCTAAAGGAAAATGCTGATGCTTCCTTGCGTAATTCTGTCACTTGAGCTACGTTGAAATCACCATGATGCTGAAGTCTGGTCATGCCTATCTTCTAGATTTTATGTTCTAGGTTTCTAGACACTGCAAATAAGTAATGGCAACAAAAGGTTCCCATCTGCTGGGCTAGGAAGATTCAAGAGAAACTTCAAAACATCATAGGTGCCCGAAGCCCTGCTGCACTGTGGTTCATCTAATGATTCCCATGTGCTCTTGGCTTGCAACTTTGAGAATTCTACTCAAAATCTGGGCTCTGGGCATACATTCAGAATACAGATGCTCCATCTGGCCCTCCTCAATGAGACGTGAGGTATTTTTTAATCAGGTTCCAGAGAGAAGTTGAAAAATATACATGCAGAAAGATTTTCACCATTCTGAGAATTTCTCTGGCTTTGGCTCACACACTTCTGCAGTTCAAAGGCCTTCTCTGCTTCTCAGGTGGCATTGTTGTCTCATCTTGGCATGTGTCTTTGTCCAATAGTAACACCTTTCCTTTTATTAAACTCAGTTCCTCTGTCCAA
Source organism: Streptopelia decaocto (assembly GCF_964273445.1). Classification (NCBI taxonomy): domain Eukaryota; kingdom Metazoa; phylum Chordata; class Aves; order Columbiformes; family Columbidae; genus Streptopelia; species Streptopelia decaocto. Next base: position 68,879,758 of record NC_138655.1, read on the forward strand.
GTATCCTCACCACTGATGTAGCAGGAGAGTGTATCACTGCATGAGGGATGTGGTGGATCTCTCCAGGCTGTAGGCCCCTAGTCTGAAGCCAGAACATTATCCTAGTTGCCTCCATTTGAAATGAAGGTCATTAGGATTGGGCTAATCTGGTTGATTTCTGCAGCTAGATTACTAGATTCCCCTTGTTAAACTTCCTCAGATCATTGATATGAGGATTAAAGAATAGTAGAGAAGAAATGCAGTTTTACAGACAAAACAGAAACTACAAGAAACAGTGAAGCTTGCACATAGTATAGCCAGCCATACATTAATCTGCCATGTTGGCTGTGATTTCATCAGCTCCCTCTTTGGGCAAGTTTAGGTTTCATACAAGCACTTATGGCAATGTACATTGAGGATAGTGTGTCCCAAGCTTTAAAGTATGACTAAAATCCCTGCTGAGGAAACCATATTTTTTGGAATCTGAAATTCAGGAGAGCTCTTCAAGCTAAGTGATCATAATCCCTTTCCTAGCAGAAGGAATTTGAGGCTTTTTGAAAGGTGTCACTTTCCAAAAGCAAAACACATACTTCTCCTTGCATCACAGAATAGAAATACAGCCAAAGTGGTTTGTTGCATGCTTGTGTCTGTTGACCAATTCAGTATGTTTCAAGAGGTAGTGTAGAAACCCTTGTCACAGCCATCTACTTTGTATCATCTTTATCAACAGCCATCTTTTATCTTCCTAATTTGACCTAGTTGTCTGTGCACTCTGAAGCTGGTTAGATAATTATTCTTAATCAATACTCTGCAGTGTTAAGTTAGTAACTTACCAGTCATAGGGATCTTTTGTTTTTCTTTTTAGAACTTCCACACTAAGATTTAGTGATGTTGCTCATGGAAATTAATGAAAAAGGGGAAAAACAGCCAGTCACTAGTTCAAACCTGTACATGTATGTTATCATAGTGGGTGGTAAAGTTTTACAAGGGGTCCAAGAGGTGTTTCATAATTCAAGGTGAAAACAAAATCAATAGATTTTTAAGTTCTCTGAAAGAAAAAGAAAACGATGTACAGAAAGTGACTCTAACTCTACTTTGCTCTTCTATTGTAATGTAATATGAAACTAATTATGTACTCTTCCTTTAAATTCACATAATATTTCAAACAAGCTAAAAGGTTTCATTTCTGAAATGGTAAGGTGGACAATAGTGAAGTGTGCTTCGTTTTATTTTTTTCTTTTTGAAAGAGGAGAAATAGTAAAATTGGTGTGAAATCATACAGTGCTTCAACCTTTGTAGCTGGCAAATGCAGTTCCAATGGTTTGGTAGCAGCTTTAATTTTAGTGCTTCTGGCAGGTGCCAGTAGTACTAACCAAGGCTGGATGTCTTGATATGTTTTAAGTATTAATATAAAGTAAAATGTAACATACACAAAGTGAAGCTTCCTTTGAATTTTTTTGTATATCAAGAAACAAGCAGCTCTTTTTCTTTTGAATCATGTGTTATTTACACTGTTTGTTTTTTAATCTAAGCAGGACTTTAAAAAATAGCATTGGAAAAAGAGCAGTTGCAAGCAACTGATATCAACAGTATTTCATTACTAAGTAAAATGCTCTTTTGTTTGCACTTTAAAGTACCAAAGTAGTTGCAATTTGACATCTTGTTCATTGATTTCCCACTGTGTTCTCCCTCCACCCCCAGATAGATTCTGATCTTGTGTGTGTAGTGTTATGGAAAGCAGACGGTTCATAACACCAAACTGTGATGAGTAACCATGGCTATTTCCTTAGCAAGTTATGTGATATAGTTACGCTTTGTGGAATGACGCATTTTATGAATCAAAGCTGGGAGCCTGAGCTGTGACTTGTATACACGTGGGATTTTGTAATGTACTGTTGTTCTTGTGTTGTTTTGCCTACAGTTTTGTGAATATGGATCCTGTTGTTCAACATTGGGCATCTCCTGGGGACTGGACCCCAGCATGCAGAGGTCTGACTCTGCTCTTTCACTGAGTTTTGGTGGTTTCTTTTAAAGCTTAATATTTTTATGCCAAGCATTGAATTTATGTGCAGTTGGCTTCTGTTTCTACATCTATATCAGTGTAAAACGCTTTTAGTAATTTGGGCAATTTTCTGCTTTTTTTCTTTTTTTCTTTGAATACTTACATAGATGGGGATAGTTCTTGAACTATAATGGTATAGGTAGAGGCACAGCTTTTGGTTCTCGGCAAACTTGGACATGTACCTGAAGTTAAGCACATGCAAGGATTTTTTGAGTATTATGGTTGCTTCAGTACCAGTGGTTTGTGTGGAAGAGGGTAACTTCTTGAATGTGTTGCTAATGTTCTAAATAACATATTAAATATCTCTAGTCTGTAGATAAAGCAGGTTGTACTTTGGTCAAGTTGAAGATCAGCTAGCACATGCTAAAGTACACCTGGCCCTATCTTCATGTTGTTATTTCAGAATATGTTAGTCTATGTTTACTATAGGACAGAAGAGTGTCTTTGAGCAACTTAGTGAGCACAAGTTGTCCTCATTTGTGTTCAGTGGTTGTTATAGGATGGGACTGTTTCTAGTTTTTGCAGGTACTTCTAGTGATGTGTGTGTGTATGTGTGTATATATATATATACACACATACACACACACATATCAGTAGAGATTTATTAAATCACCTTGGAAACTAATTTAAAAAACTTGGCTAACATCCTGGCCTATAGTGTGGATCAACTCCACAGTTATGGTATAGTTTGAATTTGTATTGTGTCCCTGACTACTTCTTTTTGGATCCAGTATATCAATGGATTTTGTTAATTATCAGAATGCTTTAAGGAGATAAAGTTCTTGAACTCTGCTAGTTTACTTTCACACAGCACGCTCTAGACTACTCTTGCTTGATTAGGATTTCCACCCTTGCATAACTCAGTTTTAAATCTTGATTCTCTTAATTCATTTATCAATCGATATAATTTTATTAGACCTGTCCTTCTGTTGACTTGAATGATATGTGGAGCCTGGTTGCAATTTTAGTCTCTGTTCTGTCCGTTTTCACCTCCAACAATGGCTTTCTCAGATGCCTGGTAAAAATGGCATCACAGATTTCACTTGATGGAAACTCAATGATGAACTTCAGTTTGGGTAAAGCATAAACTGCTCTCAAAATCATCTTCTCTGGTATTTTATTCAAGATTTGTTTGAAAGAAGATTGTGTCTTTTGGGAATACTTTTACAGGATCATAAACATTTTTCGCCTTCAAAATATGTTTCTGTAAATATAATTTGTTTTTCTTGACATTTAAAATATTAAGAATTCAGTCATGTGTGAGTTTGAATAGCTAGTTAAGAACTAAAGCTGTCCATGTATTTAATAAAATAATTTTAAAATGGTAGAAATGGCTGATCATTGAGGTATGCAGCACTTGATGGCTGTTTGTTACTGTTTTGAAAGCCAGTGATATAATCACAGATTTTTTTTACAGTATGTAATCATGGGGAACAATTTTGGGGAGGGAATCAATACTTTCCATTTTGCTCCAGAAGTAAAAGCAATTTGAGGTGTCACTGAGAAAATTCAGATTTGTAAATATTGGGCAGCTCGTCATCTGTGAAAATACTTGTGATACTGTACTCCATGTATGAGTAGCTTTTAATAAGACTGCACACAAGTGTCTTTTTATTTTTAATTTTTATATATTTGCAGCCATAATGGAGCTCTTTTTTTTTTTTCATTAAAAACCAAAAAAAACCTTCAGCAACTGATTCTTGCTTTCAGATTTGTTTGACTTTAGCAACACAGTTGTTCTTTGAAGTAGCTGCCAGAAAATTTCATAAGCTGAGGGAAAGTCTGTGGGACCGCGCCAGTCAGGGCACACCACTGATGTGGCGAATGACCAAAAATCCCGGACAGATTTCAGAACTCTCCTGCAATAGTCTTGTAGTAAAGCAGCTGACTTAATTGTGGCTTTCTGTTCATTAAATTCAGTGGAATTTAAGTTTATTCTCCAGCTTTGCTTATATATGTTTCCTATTCACATTGAAAATGCACACCTGGAGAGAAAGATATCCATCTGAAGGAAGCTGGTGGTTTGGCACCTGGGAGCTGATAAGGCTCCAGCATTAAGGGGAACACAGTGTTTTCTTGGTAACTAGGCAGTGATTCACTGTTTCATAATGAGAAAGATTGTGTTTTCCTTTGTCTTATGTCTTTTCTGAGCAGATATGACTTTATTATTTTTCAGATAAATATTTAAACTTTTCATTCTATCCTGATATGTGCTACCTTTGACCCAAGATATCAAATAACTGATGGAGCATGTGAGAGTGCTGTTACTATTCAATTAAGAAACACTTAATTGACTAAGAACATTCTGCTTCTAGCCAGTGCTCTGTGAATATCAGGTAATGTCTCCCTTGAATGAATAGGGAGCACAATACTTGAGTTGTGGCTGAATGCACAGGCTTGCAACATCAAGTTGCTTCAAAGCGTGAAACTAACACCTATCTGCTAGTGCAATGGTAACAGACAACTTTTAATAATAGCATGTGCTTTTCTGGTACAATACTATATCAATTCACACCACCACGACCTCTCCCCCACAACTGCCTATTTATAATTATACAGTTGCATTTGGTCATTATATTATTATACAGTTGCATTGCTGGCTTTGACGTCTTGGTGTAGTGAAACTGTCTATGTGTTTAATAGTAAAGGAGGACTGTGTGTTGTGATACTACCCTTTTGACACAAGTTTCACATGTTTGGTAAACACTTCAGCACAAATACAGTGCTTTGAATACTTTTCTTCCCCATTTCCTTAGAGATTTAATTCATTATCAGTGTATTACATAACATGAAGGTGAATTTACATACTTAATTTCAAACTCCTTAGGTAAAGGTGGAAGACCCTGTTTTTTCTTTTCTATTCAAGTATTTCACTGAGCATTCTAGGAAGTTTGTTGCCTTTTTCCATGGATCACTTGTTTTGTTACCAGAGTGTAGAACAAAAACTGCTGGAAGGCCCACTCCAGGTTTTCACTGTGACCTGGCTGCTGAAACACATTCCTGCCTCTCTCATTGGGGGATTTTTTTTTTTTCTTTTCTGTTATTAATTGTGAAATTCTTTTGTTTTGGTGTGATGGAAGTGCTACACTTAACTCTGTTTTGTAATGTAAAATCAGTTCTCCTTATCAATATGAACAGATCAACACAATTACAGAGTTGTTTAAAATCTGTGGTAAATTGGTAAACCCTGTTTTTAATTTATATTGAGCTGAGTATATTGGCTTCAGATCCTGAGATAGTGGTACATATGGTTTTATAGTAAGTGTCACTTACCGAACTATACTTGGTTGCTAAACAGATATATCTGACTTGTGTGGAATCGAAGGTTTTGTGGTAAACAAACAGCATGAGTCAGTGGAATATGTAGCTGGGTATATTCAGAATAGACCTAGTAATAAAGGTAATTCATCACTAGAATAACTTGCTGTTACTTGTGTTGAATTCTTGATTCTGAAAACTTCAAAAAAAAATCCTCTGGGAGCAAAACGTACAGGATTTTTGATCTTTATGAATAAGGCTGGTTTCCTATATAAAATGTGTTACCCATTTTCCTTACATTGTGAAGGAGGACTCTGACCCTTTATTAAAAGGAATTTTGATGGATAACATACTTTTCCTATAGGATCTGCTGATGTTAATTAATGAATTGAACTGCAGTCTTAACAAGTGAGCCTGTAGAGTCAGATGCACTGGAGTCTAAAGTTAGTGCTGTCATTGGGTACTCTCCAGAGCAAGAGATTTTGTTACTATTATGAGTTACAAACTCTGTTACTTGTTAACCAGCGTGTGTTATGTTTGACTGACTTGGAGTATTGTCATGTTGTGTGCTAGTGTCATCTGTGTTTGGTTTTTCTGTTTACCCAGGAACTAAATCTCTTCTAGTATAAGAGAACTGGTTTAAAATTTCTCCTTTGGGTGTCAAAGCAAGCAGCCAAAGACAAATGCAAGCTGTATTAGCTTGGTATGAAGAAAATAAATCTGCATGTTGCTTAGTCTGCCAGGTGCCCAACGCTGTAACTTTTTTATCACCTCATTTACAAAAGGCAAACGTAGTTTTGTGTGTATGTCCCCTGTTTTTCCCTTTCCCTCCCATCCCCCAAACATTTGCAAACAGAAAACATGAACAGAAATGCCAGATTTGGTTTTATCCACTCTACTAAATAAAACTACTTCTAAGCCCAAGATAACATGCTTATCCTTATAACTTTCTCTGCAAAAGGAGATTGTAGGCCAAATGTTATGGCTGCTCTGTGAAGAAGGGATTCTCATTCTCCTAAGTGTCACCTCGGTTGTATGGATGGTCACAGCACTGGATCAGTCCTGTGCATATCGACGTTCCTCAGCTGCCAGGTACACGTACTCAGAACTGCCTGATGGCCCCTCTTGGTTAGAGACAGCTTGCGGTGTTCACTGAAGCTCATTTGCTTTTCTTTCTGGCAGTGAGGAGAAAAACTGGCTTTACAACCATTTGCTGAACGTAGTAAGGCAAAGTTGAACTCTTAACAAGGGTAATAAAAGAAAGCCTGTTTTACTGGATTGATTAGATGGTGGCTTCAAGGTGATCGGCAAATGTGCCTCTTGCCAGCAGATAAGGCCAGACAGTGTGACAAGCCTGGCTTTTATTAGTCTCCTTCTTTTCCATCCACTGAGATCCCTTTTGGCAGTTGATGTGTGACAAGTAAGCAACGTGAAAGATTCTGTTTCTTCAGTACTTTTAACTTTGGTGTCAGGTGACCTAAACTAACATTGGATCAAATGAATGTTCAACTCCTGAGTCTGTTTTGTTGTCTAAACAGCATACTGGTTGTCCATCCCTACTCCAGTGCTGTCTGACTCTGCTGATTAGTTTCAACACATTTTACAAAAATAAAAAAATAAAATGAGATGTCTTAAAGACATTAAGCTGTGAACTATATAAAAAGGTTAGTCCTTGCCCTAAGGACAGAGCTTGAGGGTGAGGCTCAGCAGGTGTATATATTTTTTTGCCCAGGGGGTAATGAGTGAGCAGTCGCTAGACTTGGGTTCAACCATGACCTACATTCCCTCACTCTGCATCCTCTAACTAACGGCTGGGCAAGACAAGAGAGGGAATGGGTGGTACAGAGCCATATGTGGGACTCAAAGGCTTGGGATCTGGGAGCAGAAGAGAAGAGCTCAGACTTGGAGAGGTGGCAGCCTAGAATCCTAAGGGATGACAGCTATAGTACATTACAAGATCAGAGACATCGTGGTATGCCTATGTGGGCCTCAGTGGGACAGTGAGTGGTGCTGGAGGTAGCCACCAAAAGGGATCACTGATATATTACCAATTTATTCAATATTAAATAAATAACTTAATTAGTTACATATATCATAAACTGTAGTTACTTGAAATAAATACTCTGCAGACGTTAACTTCTAATGCTTGTTGGCTTCTGCTGCATTGCTAGTGCTAAGACATGACAGCTGTCCAGTGTTGGATAGTTTCTGCAGTCATCATACTTAGACTATATTATTGGACAATATGCTAACATTAGGTTAGTGTGTTGAAATTTGAGGATGAAATTGTTAGTGTACTAAAATACCTGTTTATTTCTGCTTTTATGTGGAGGGATTTTGTGCTGTTTTCTTTGTTTGTGTATATGGTTTCTGGGTGTTTTGTTTGTGTTTTTTAAATTAGATTCTTGGATATAAGGGGAAGAAGAATCTTTACCTTGAACTATTAAACCCTCGAACAAGTTGCCTAGAGAAGTGGTAGAGTCTTCCTTGCTGGAAATAATCAAGGTTTGACTTGATGGGACCTTGGAAAAACTATTTTAAAGCCCTGCTTTCAAGAACAGTTAGACCAGATGATCTCCAGAGATCCCTTCCAGCCTAGATTTTTCTATGATTCTGTGATCTAGGTCATATATAGCCACAATTTTCTAAAATATTGGTGATAGCTTAATGAAGATAACCTTAATCTCGTTAAAATAATAGATTTCTTTTTTTTTTTTTCTGCTGAAAATAAATGTGGGAAATAAGTTAGTCCACCAGTGCAAAACTTTACCACCACACAATGATACCCATATTCAGGGAGCTGACACTGTTTTTTCTATATTAGAGAAATAGCTATAATACTGATACTCAGTTATTTTTATTTACATGAGAGCAGAGTCTAAAATGAGGAAAGAACTCTCAGGTTGCCTCCTATAGGATTTTACTTGATGTACACCATGCTGCTAGGCTAGTGTTTAAAAACCTAGTTTCAAATATAATCAGAAAGCATTTGACTAGTAGACCAAATACCCACTTTTCTTTGTTATTGGTTATATTTAAATGATGAATACCTTAATGAAGATTATGTTATGGCTGAGTGTGTATATATATATATATATAAAAATAGACACATAATATTGATATATTTGTTGCAGAACAAATTGAGCATGTTAAGGCAAACTTATAAATAGTGGAGATATATGTTTCAAGACACTTTGAAGTAGACAAATCCTGTTGGTTTTGGTGTGTGTGTCATTTTTTTAAAATTTATTTTTCAGATTTATTTATTTATTGTGGGTTTTTTTGTTTTTATTTTAATTTTTTTCCTGTTTTTTTCCTCCCCCAAAATGGCCAACTGTAGTGGTCAAGCTTCCTCCATCAAGTCTTTTCTGTTTTGTCCCGCCAGTTCATTGTAGAAATCATTCAAAAGTCTGTGTAGTCTTTTGAAAATCTGTGTAACAGCATACTAACTGGCCTTTCAAATTGAGCCAAGGGAATTCTGCTGTGTACTGGTTCAGGAAATAATCCAAAAATCTGTGTTACATGGTGATGCCTGCCTATATAGTACATAAAATGTCTACAATGCAGCAAAAAACCTAAAAATTTCGACCTGCTTTTCAGAATGGAACTTCAGTGTCTTTTACTGGAGATAATGAAGTCCTGTAAGCTACTTCATGGGAAAACATATTTAAATATTCAAAACTTTGTGTGTTAACCTGTAACTGACTTGCATGTAAAATTAAGTGTAGGGACTACTTGGCTTAGCTATGATTTGGGTTGAATTTATTTAGCAACTTTTGGATACTGTTTCAAAGGCTTCGCAATCAAAGCCACATACATATATATGGGTATACTTTATAAGCCTGTTTTATAATGACTCCTTCTCTCTGACCTCTGAAAACGGCTTGATACTCTCAAGCTCTCCTTTTTATTTTTTTTTTTAAGTTGTCTTAGCTAGTAAAAACATTTTAGCAGGGAAAGAGCAGTTATAAGGTCTCTAAAATTAAAAAAAAAAAAAACAAAAACAAAAACAAAAAGCTAAAAAACTCTGTTTTTGTTTCCTGTATTGTTGCTGTTGATTTTTTTTTTTCTTTTACTGTTTGATATTTTTCTTTTTCTTTGTATTTAGATCAACCATACCTTTTCCTTTCCCTGGCACCTAACCACTTTAGGACCTGTTCTTGAGGTGGGGAGCAAGGTGTTGCCATTGTACTTGCCTGTGAGAAGAGATGTTGGATGTAGCTGTTTCTTGCTCTTTCCTGACTCCTTAGCATAATTGCAGCCATCACAGGCAGTGTTCAAACAGATAGAGCTGCTTCAGGCACTGCTGGGCTGTCACTTTTCTGTACTGATAGCTAGATGTATAATTAACTGTTGTTTGCACAATTACAGATTTAATGATGTAGGTGAGAGTTTTCCTTGGCAGGGTGGGGAAGAAGGGGAGAAAAGATCCTCAAATGGACTAGCCCTAAAATAAAGAAGTTGATTTTAAATGCCCGCTACTGGCAATGAGTCCATTTTCTCCAGGTGGGTAGGACACAGGAGTCCCCTGGGGCTTGTTCTCAGCAACAAGGCTGCGAGTCTCCTGTGTTAGCACATCTTCCAGGTGCTCTGGGAACATGTCTCTTGGTGTTGTTCCTGAAGCTGCTTCTCATGCCCTGGTGGGGAGTTGTGGCTGTGAAGTTAATGAGTTGCTTGAACCTCCACATTTGGTTTTGGCAGTGGGTTTGACAGTGTGGGACTGCTGCTGCGGCGTGGGTGGGGATGTGCCAGGGTTTAGGGCCCTGGAGCCACTCTCTTTGGGGGGATGATGGGGGCCCAGAGCTGCCACGGCTCACTTCCAAAGCTTGGTTTGTGATCCATTTTTGGAGACATGTATGGCCGGAAAGCAGAGGCAAGTGACCATCTGAAACCTGCATTTTGAATTTTTGAAAATGTGTGGGTTTTTTATTTTTCTTTTCTCTTAAATAATGCTGCAAATGAGGTCTTCAGTTGGCTGTAATAAACCAAAATTAATTTCTATCTTCCTTTAATTTCCTTTATTTTGGTTTTCAGCATTATTCCAAAAGATACATGACTCCTTTGCTTATAAACATTTTAAATCTCTTCTTTACTGCATTTTTAATGAGAATTGTGTTCTGATACTGAATTTCTTAGACTTGGTAACAGTAGAGTTGATGAAGAGGGAACTGGAGTAAACTACAAACTGGACTCAAATTTAGGAAAAAGTGCTACAGCCTCAGAAAGACTTCAACTGTTTTGATATCCTGCTCTCTTGGCTTTCTAAATGTTTGATTAATCCATCAAAACAATTATATTAACATTGTGTTTCTTATGGAGCATATTACAGTAGGACTCCTGATTCAGCCTATTCAATTAAGAGTGCACATAGTCCACATGTATCTACACACTTCTTTCTTACAGAACTAGTACACTACAGTACACTACTTTAATTTTGTGCATCTTTGATAATACTGACAGTTTTTTCCTTAATAGTTTAATATTGGTCATTGAGCATAAAGTTTTGGATGCAGCAAGAAGACAATTTGATAAACTGTTATATGCTGAAATGTGCTTGGAAGCTTGGGGTGGAAGAAAGTATTTAGCATATTCTATGATGATGATGGTAATAATGCTGCTGCATAGAGTTGTTATCTTTGTTCTTCTGAGGTTTTAGTTTCCATCTTTTTCTGGGGATGGTAATTAGATGGAGCTAAGGAGTTGGTCTGGAAGTGTTAAAAGTGAATGCTGGCAAAATATTCTATATTTCAGCAGGTCAAACCTTTTTCTGTTTAGAAAACAAGAAGTTAAGATCTGTATTTAAGTGTAGTAGTTCATGTCTGGCACAGAGAGTAATGTGCATATGTGGTCTCTCTTAGTCAGCTGTCTGTACACTATGTATTTCAGTAATGTTGGAGAAAAGATGACAAATTTGTCAGTAAGAGAATGCCAAATAGTTGAATGAGATGCATCAGACTCCTTGCCCAACTGTGCAGATAACATTGTTTGAGATTGGCTAAGACTAAAAAGCAGTGCTGTCAAGGAAACATTTCAGGCTCAGCATGAAATCATACTATCTAATATTTTATGAAGGGAAACTCACAAATGATGATGGAACTTCAAAGGACATTTAAAAAAACAAACAAGAAAACCCCCAAAACACAACAAAAAACCCCACCCCAAATCCCTGTCTTGTATTTCACAGTAATGATGGTCTAAACCTTTTTTTTTTTTTTTTTTTTTAATTATGCTAGTAGGAATTTGTACAAATGAGAACATCACCCATCCTAAAACTTTTCTTTTCCTTGCTTTGATCTAGTTCCTTAGGAACATACTTTATTCATTGTTTTAAAGACACCAAATAACTATCTTATCTAATTTCTTTTTTTTTTTCCACTCTTCTGCATTGCTCTCATACTCTTCATACTGTTTGCTTTGTTCCAACCCATCCCATTATGCTTTTATTCATCCAGTACTTGTTTTCATGTCTCATCTTCTGCTTATTGTACTTGAAGCTCTGTATTCTTCAGAGCCTGCACTAATCATTGATTCAATTAGCCTTATCAGTTCTGATTTTTTTTTAATTTGTTTGACCATTATCTGATCTAATGCTTCTGAAACTTAAGAAAGGGAAGCCCTTTCTTCATAAATGCAATAAGAATCAAGCCAGGAGGTGTTCCCTTTGTGACTTTTCCGCAAGGTTTTGAACTGCTTTCCAGCCAGAGCTCTGCTCTGAAGTTCTGTTACCCTTCCCTTCCAAGCATGCTGCTGTGCTGCTCTTCGACTGCTTTGTGTTTGCTGGCTCAGGGTGGCAGCCAGCCTGTCATTGCATTCAGTCCCCAACTAAACTCTTGTACCACTTAATTCTGTCTAGTCTTGCAAAGTATCTTTACTTGGAATGGATTTCTGTTCTTGTTCTTCTGTACTTCAAAAGGGGGACTGTATGCTCCTGCATTAATTTACCCATGTCAAATATTATATACCTTGCTTAACAATTTCAGTGAAGTTTTGGCTAGATTTGGCCATTTATTTCCATTACATACAAAAACTGAATCTCCACCCCATTTTTGAGAGGGACAAACTTGCTTAGGTGAAATTATGGATTTTATTAATAGTAGGAAAGTGTATATAGCATAGGCCAGAATTTGTACTTTGATTCCAAAGATCAGGTGGGAATTGAGTGCATTCAGCACGTGTAAATATTGATGTCACATTCAGAAAGCTCTTGTGGCAATCAGACCACTTACATGGTTATAACAAGGTACATTTTGCACTAGGAAAGCAATTAAGATTAAATAAACTAAGCTAAGTATTTTTTATAGCGGTGTAATTTAGGGTATGCAATCTGCAACAGAGGTTATTACCTTTGTTACTGATCACAGCATACGCTTAAATATTAGAAATCTCTATAAAAGCTAAGCTAATAGCTTTTAAAATCAAGTTGTTAATCCACTTTATTCAGTTACTGAGGTAAAATAAGCTTGGCAACATTATTTGAAGAATTTATTTAAAAATAATTTCTCCTTTAAAGCTCTAATTACAGTCATTTTTTTCCAGTGAAGTGGACTATTTTGTCATTGATTTGCCATATCATAGAATCATTTTGGTTGAAAGAGACCCTCAAGATCATCGACTCACACCTTAACCTAACACTGTCACTAAACCATGCCCTTAAACACCACATCTACATGTGTTTTAAACACCTCAATGGATGGTGATTCAACCACTTCCATAGGGCAGCCTGTTCCAATGCCTGACAACTCTTGCCATGTACAAATTTTTCCTGTTATCCAACCTAAACCTTCTGTGGTGCAACTTGAGACCATTTCCTCTTGTCCTATCACTTGTTACTTGGGAAAAGAGACCAACCCCCTCCATGCTACAACCTCCTTTCAGGTAGTTGTAGACAGCGATCAGGTCTCCCCTCAGCCTCCTTTTTTCAAGGCTAAACAGTCCCAGTTCCCTCAGCTGTTCCTCATCAGACTCATGCTCCAGACCCCTCATGAGCTTTGTTGTCCTTCTCTGAACTCTCTCTGGCACCCCAAAATTTTTCTTGCAATGAGAGGCCCATAACTGAACACAAGAGTTGAGGTGCAGCCTCACCAGTGCTGAGTACAGGAAGACAATTGCTTCCCTGGTCCTACTGACCACACTAGTTCTGATACAAGCCAGGATGCTTGCTTTTTGTCAATGGACTTGTCTTAAGCAAAACCACAATATTGTGTTTTCAAGTACTTTTTGTTTTGATGCCTTTCCTTTACAATATATTTCTAGTGTATTGCAGAGTTGTGAGAGAAATGCTGAAGAAAGAAAACATTTATAGTTCTGGACTTCTGTCCTGTTTCTCAGTCCAGCTGTACTGTGGTCATAGCTCTAACCTGATAAGGTGCTACAGTCAACTCCCTCTTTGCCTTTCCCAGCTCTTCCACATTAAGTTTTGAGGAATTTGCCTGTTGAGAAGCATTACTAATTATCATTGCCATGCAAAAGCGCCTAAAGGTGGGGGAGCTATGAGAGGGATACTGGATCTCAGCACTGCAAGCAAAGCTATCCCCTTTTTTTGTTCCTGTTTCAGTATAAACCAGTAACACTGGCCCAGTGCCTGCATTCCTCTGTAATCGGTTGCCACAGCATGCTAAGATTGCTTTGAGGGAAGTAGATAAATATTCTACCTGCCAACTAGGAATACAAAAGCTGAAATAAGAAAGATTGGGGAATGTCAGATCTACTTGGCAAAATTTGGTGTGTGTGTGTTTAAGAATGCTTGGCATTGTCTTGAGTATTAAGTGATTTGAAACTTAAAAATGAAACTAGCCTCCACGTTTAAATCTCTGAAAAATAGCAGCGGTTGATATATGGTGGATGGCAGTGATGCATTCTCAAACTAGGAGGTGGTTTAATTCTGTAAATTATGTGAGCCTGGCTGTGCATGGGAGCTTTAACAAGCTTGTATATAAAGGGCTCAAGAGACTTGCATTACTTCAGATAACACTAGGAAGCTTTGTTATAAACACTGATTCGTTGGATAGCTGTGTTAAAAAATGAACAAAAAAAGCACCTAAGTGGGCTTGAATTACTTGTGAAGACACTATATGTTAGTATGAAAATTGAAGAAAAAAAAAAACAAAAACAAAACACACAAGAAAAAAACAAACCAACCCCCCCAAAAAACCCCACAAAAAACAACCAACCAATAAAACAAAACAGCAAACCCAGAAAACATAAAAATCCCTAAAACAAAACAGCAAAAAAACGCACCCAAAGGAGTACTCCACTGAAGACTAAGCAGCTCTTCACCAAGTCATCTTTCCAAGATCATCCTCTACCCTGCTCCATTTTCCTCCCTGAAACTCCAGTCATGGCTTCTGTGGCTCCTGCTCACTGAGAATGCAGGCTGCCTTCCTTCGGCCTCCTGATGTATCTCCTTCAGTATCTCCTGCACTGGCCTCAGCTTCCCAGTATGTTCTCCTTGATGTGGGACTGGACACCAGCTGTCAGAACAGTGCCAGTTCACATCATTTGTATGCGCTGGAATAGGCAGAATTACCTCTTTGCCAGCACTGTGAATTAAAAGCTCACACAACTGAGACAAATAAGTGTATCACTTTGGTAGCTTCATGGTGGTAGGTTTAGCATGTTGGCCCAATATTCTCAGCCACTATTTAGAAAGTTGGCCCAATATTCTCAGCCACTCTGTGATGGTGGAAGGGTGTTCTGCCTGTCCCGGTCCAGGGAGGTGTTCTGTGCTGCCAGGGGCCCGGCTGTCCAGCCAGCCGACAGCCTGCGGCTGAGTTTGGCACCCGAGCTGCATCGGATACCAACAGAGTGGCTGCTTTTTGACTATTTGGGGGCTTAAACGAATTAATTTCTTGAAAGAAAAGACTAAAGGCAGCCACCACTGTATGATTGAGGGAAGACACAGGAGCATCTGTTTTAGATGGATCCTTTTCGGAGCGGTTTCTGTGTGGTACAGTACACTGTGGTCACTAGGTGCATGTTAATTTTGTAAGGTGATGAAAAAATTGCCTAACAGAAATGTAAAGAGGTAAATGTTTAGATTTCAGTGGTCTAAAGCATGTACTGTTGAAATGCTGATGGAAAACCAGCACAGATTGTTTGCAAGCTATGAAGTATTCTGCTGTATGTTTACTCTTTTTTTTTTTTTCACTATGTAGTAATTGCTTTCTTCTTTTAAAATAAAGACACTAGCATGTGTGAGGATTGGAAAAATGGTTAGCTGTTTTGAATGGCAGTTACTCGTTGTTGTTGTTTGTTTTATTTGCCTAATTTCTTCATGTAGGAATAGGACTTGTGCAAAAACTATGCAGTTAGTGCCACTGCAGGTCCTGGCAAAGAGTGTGGTCTTGTTAGATAGAAGATAAGAAATTTACGTGATCCTAGATGTTTTGAAGTCTCTGCAACAATCCAAAAAGAAAAAAAAAAAGGTGTGCTTTGGTAAGTTTAAAATATAAATTTGTCAGCTAGTTGTAAATGGGGAGGAAGATGAGATGAAGACAGAGAGGAAGGAGTAGCAGAAAACTGTTCTTTCCTGAGAGTTGGTTACAAAGTGCAGATGTTCGTAGGTTGGCTTTTCACAGTGTGCATTTGGGTTTTTTCTGAAGACTTACAAAATATCATCTTTGTAAACTTTCTTCCCCTGATATGGCAAATAAACTTCATATGTGAACACCTTCAGATTTGCTTATCTGAATATGTAACAGGAGGTATTTTAATTTCATCATGTTGTTTAGATTCTGGCTCTGAGTTACAAGACTTTTGTGACATATTTTCAAGCTCTTTCCTGTAGGTCAAGAGGTAGAACTTTGTGTAATTCCTTCAAACAAACTAGTTTTGTGACACTTTAGGATCTTCTGAACTTGTGTCATTTTGAACGGTCCTGAAAGGTAAATTCAAAACAACCATAATGTCTGCATTTTTTTTTTCTCTACTTATATTTCAAGGTTGTCAGTTTTAAGTTCCCCCCCATAACATAATTCCTATGACTATTGTGTCCTTTGCTTTTTTAAAGGAAGAATTGCTGTGGTTAAGTTATTCTACCATCTTATCATTTTCAATAGTATTCTGTGGTTAACTGCATGATTTTCAGTGCTTTGTTGCAGATCCCTTTGGGGAACTTTTGTGGCTGTAAGCTTTATAGCAGAGGAAGTCCTCCATCATGCCTGAGGGAATGTATTTTAAAAGCTCATGGCAGAACATGGATGATAAAATATATGAAGCATGAATGTATAGAAAACAGTTCCATGAAGTCTGAAGATTTAAGGTCTGAAAGAAAAGTCTGGGAGTAGAAAGACGATTCACAGTAGTTCTAAAAAGTAGTTCATTAACACAGTTTATGGGACAGGCTTTCTTCAAAAAAGAATGTGATCTTGCAGAAAATATGGACTGGTGTTAGTTTATTTTTTTTCTGCTGCCAGTGATTAAACTTTTTCTTCCCAAGTTTGAATAGCACATAGACCTACGTTGTTTTGAGAAACAGACTGAGTAATGGCCACCAATGCAAAATACTGGGTAACAGTGGAAAACTTTAATTTGGGTTTGTCTAGTATAGGATCAAAAGTTCTGATCTAAATCTAGCATGTCATTAGAAGTTACTTAACCTGTTTGAGTTTGTCAGCTGACTACCATTTGTAGCAGAAAACTTTTGTCATTGGTCTTGGTGGCTGTTGCTTGCCTGATTCTGGGGTTTGTGAAAGCAATAACTGTTTTAGCTAATGTTTGGGCAACATTAGAAATCTTGAACAGTAATGATGGGCAAATATGCAGTTTTGTTTTTGATATTGGGAGACCTTCTGATGGTGGATGTGTGTAAGCTTGCGAAGACATTGCTACTAATGGCTTGCTTTGTTTTATATCTGATTACTTCAAATTACCTCAGGCAGCTGGAGATCCCAGCACTTCCAAACTTTTTGCAATTTTGTTGATTAAATGTGTAGATGAGGTAGACTTTTGCTGAAAACACAAAAGTATTCTAAGGTGGGAACTTCACCAGCGCAGGCTTTGCATACTGCTGTGTAGGATGCTCTGAAGTTGTTCCACTTGCTCTTTGTTTTCTGTTTGCTTTTCATCCTATTTTCAAGTGGCCGGTAGATTTCACCATCTTGATCTACTAGTCAACTGTGCCAGGCAAGAAAGAAACCTCAGTCATGGGTAAATGGAGGGTATTTCTCAGGTCTTGTAACAATGTATCACTGAAATTCATGTGGAATTTCCATTTTCTTTAAAGGTGGAGCTAGCTTTCTGTGGCATTCATACTCTCACAGGCATGATTAAGGTGTTTGTTCTCCTTCCTCTGTTGCAATGGGTGGCAGTCACTGCTGTTGGCAGCATCATCGGATATATTAATAGCACATTTAAGCTCTGTTCAGTTCTTTGTAGAAAGTCTTGCTATGGAAGTTGTTAGCACTGTAACAAGCTCTTAAGTTGTTTATTCACAATCTAGTTGCCTAGAACATGCTGCATGCTCTTACAAGTTTTTAAAAAGTATTCTTTGGCAGTCAGTTTGGAGTCATGATCTGTGTTCAATTTGGAGAGGGGAAAAGTGACCTGTTCAAAAAATGCCCTTGGTGAGGGCATTTAGATTCACATCTTGTGTTGAATCCACTACTCTGTTATGCTGCATACAGGCTGCTTCTTTCCTGCGGTTTAAAAAAACAGCTTAAACCTTTTTTTTTACCCTAAACAAAGGTGATGAAATGTGATTAGAGATTAGTATTGACCTGTGAACTCTGGTGGATAGTGTGACGTTTGTGTGGATAATCTCTCTTTTACTCTAAGGTTTTTTTTCTGTGTTTTTGAAATCAGTAGAAGTAGCACAGGTAGTTTCTAGACTGCTTCACTAGTATCATGCTATGGATATAGTAAAATAGTAACATTTCCCCTTTAAGAGTGTGTTTTGGACATACCTATTTTAATCCTTAGAGAGCTTTTGCTTGTTTTTCTACATCTTTTCCTCAGTCTGTAATGCAGATAATTAAAAATCTTCTTAATTATCACAACTTCACTTGGCACTAAAATTGACTTGATGGTTCTCATCTGTCCTACAATAGTTTAATGAAATACAGCTTATTGCCTGCTAATAGAATATGAGGTATTTTTGTATTTAAATTTTATTATGGTAATTAACTTGATACCTGAGGTTTCAGAATATTTTAGTAGCTTGTCTTTGTAAAATTCAGTGGTGAATGCTTACTTATTTGGTTTTGAAAATTTAAGGCCATAAATTATTTATTATACATAAACTAATGACATTATTTGTTAGCCAAATACTGTAGGTGTGAACACAGCTTCATATTTGATTATTTGATTTGACAACATGACAGTTAATTTAAAACAAACAAAACCAAACCAAAATTACCTTCATATACTTAACTCTGTCCTGAACTGTTTATGGGAATTGTTGGTAGCTGGGCACTGCAATTCTAAGCTTCCACTTTAACTCATCTTTTCATGTTCTTCTGCTCTTCAGTGCCATTGACATAAGACACTATCAACGTGAGGAATGTGAACTTAGACTTTGAATGTGCAGTTTTTAATCTGAGTTCATGCAGCACTGTTTGTTGCCCCCAAAAGGCATTATATAGGAAATAAATTAGTGATAGCTCTTGCATTTTTTGGTGAGATGGTTTTCTTTTGCGTTGCGGTGCCATTTAAAGCTGAGGCAGGCAATACAGGAAGCTGTAGAGTTCCTGAATTCTTCAGTTGGCTCAGTGCAGGAAATGGAGCAATGAGCTGTTATTGCCCTAAACACACTGGCTTAAGGTGTTATTTTATAAATAGGTTTTTAAAAGTAAACATCATCAGTATCTCTTACACAAGTGATTAAAAGCTACTGAAAACGTGAAAGCATTACAAGCGTGTCTCATTCTCATCTGTATTATATAGTACTTGAGCAGTATCCGCTGTTACTTCAGTTGCTTTTTCCGCCTATTTGTTTTTCTTCTCTGACTCATTCTGCATGCAGTAGCTGGTATCTCTGTATTAGTGCTAATCCAGTATCTAAGATCTAACAGTAATGCTTTACACTTTAAGATGACACATTGGATCCTGCCATGACTTAGCCGTGCGGTTTAATTCTATGTCTGTGAAGTAGCATCAGTGAAGTTGCCATGACCAGATTCACACCTTTGAAGTTTGAAAGGTCATTCATACAATCTGGTTTGATCCTTTGAAAATGTGACTGAAGTATTTTCCTCAGAAGCTGGATTAAAGCTTGTTTAAGAACTCGAGTACTGAAATCGATGGTCAGTATTGTTTTTCTGCCAGCAGGCTCTTCTAGAATTTAATTACCTTTAGGTTATCCAATTTCAAGATTAAGCTTTCAGGTGGCCAGTCTTGCTGTTGAACATGTTGATGAGAGGCTGGGGTATTAATAATTCCTTGTTCCCCTACATGTCAAGACTATGACTATGTAAACAATATGACTATTTTGGCCAAATACTCACTGTTAACCTATAGCAGCATCCTGTCATGCTTTATTGATAACCAGTCTTTATCCTCTTCAGTCTTAAAGCAAGAACTTCTGTTATGCCTGAGCCTGTGCTCATTTTAAGACTTTGCAGGCAAAAATCTGTAGGTGCAAGTAGTGCAAACCTTTGGAAAAAAGGAAAGGAGGAAAGGGAAGAAGTATCTCAGAAAAGTTGAAGTAGAGTATTTGTCTGTAAAACTTCTTTCAAAGTGAATACATATATATATATATATGTATAATATCTATACAGAAATGACATTTAACAGAGTATTTCTTTTTTTAAGGATAATTAATTTACTTTGTGTTGTTACTCTGTAACTGTAAATGCAGCTCTGCTTTCTGTAACTTAACCAATATTAATGTATAATTAATAGTCTGGAGAGAGTAGAGCCTTTTCTGTTACACCTATACAGCATTTTGAGGACACTGAGTCTGTCATCAAGTCCCTCTCTGCCATCCATCGAGAGGCTGGGTGGTCCCTGACAGAAGTGTTGTCCCCAGTCCAGCTGTATGAGTGTACATACACACCAGGCAGCCGAACTGAATGAAGAGTGGGTGGCTTACTGTGCTGCATGGCTTATCTGCACCAGGTATTTGCAGCTTCTCACAGTGCTTGCATTACCTTTAGTATGTTATTGACTTAGTGGGATCTTGGGAACATGTCAACCAAGATAGTATGTAATGCTAGAATTGAAATTCAGGCTTATTTTCTCTCCCACCCACCTCCTCCATTCTACCTTTGACATTCATGTGTGGTCTTGCTGAATCCAGTGTTCAAAATAGCTGGATTTCTCTTAAAAACACTTTGCAATATGAGTTTACCAGAGATACATTACAATGGAAAGCTAAATGGATTGCAGGGAAGGCTTGCAAAGCACTTAATAACTCAGTCTTATGTGCTAATTAGGCACCTGGCTTCTTGTAGTGGTATGGGGATTTTTTCAGTTTCTTCAACTGCATATATTGGATTTTTCTCTTAGAGGCACTGACTACTAAGCAGTAGGTAGGCACCTGATTTCTAGACACAGGAACAATCTAGTTTGTCTACTTATTGACTTTTAAAAGTAAAATTTTAAGTTCCCATTTTGTGGAGGTTAGCAAAGGAAAGACTATTCAAAATTACTTGTGGTTTTGCTTTTTTTTAAATTGAGGATTTTTTTTTCCATGTAACTACCTTCATTGAAACTAAAATGATTTCAACTACATTCTAAATAAGCAAATAGAGATATCAATGTGTATACCATCTACCCTGCAGTCTTATTTGTGGATGAACTTCAGCATAAAGAGCTGTCAGATGAAAGAAGAGGGACCATATTTTACTATGGAAGACTTTTTCTTTCTTTATTCTGTACTAGTTCTGGTAAATATTGGGCTGGCAATATGTGCAAGAATATATCTTAATATAGGTACTTTCATACCTATTTAAGGTACAACTTTAAAACACCTACGCCTATAACTATTTTTTTTTACTTAATGGACTCATTTTCTGTAAAGAATGTCTGTATGATCTGTTTTTCTGGAAAACATAAGATGATAACTGGAATGATTGAAACCTTGTTCTTGCAATTTTTTTATAACAAATATTCTCAGAATGCTTTGCTAGACCTATTCATTATTTATATAACAGGTAAATAATTTTCTTCTGGTAGAATATATTACAAATGTTAGCCACTGGAAACAAATATAAGAAAGCTGAATCTTTATTTTTTCATGTTGATTTTAATTTTGGGATGAAAAGCTTCCATGATAAAGATATTGCAATCAGTCTTAAGAGTGACAGCTGGAAAACGTGCAGCTAATGCTTTAGAGATTACTTGTGTGTCTACACACACACAGACTTTCAACATAGATATTAACCTTTATTCTCATTCTAAGTAAGAAAATGCGGCAAGATTTTATTTTTATTCTTTGTACCTCAATTTGGAGGTATTTTTACATGATAAGCTGTAATGCTTAATTGTCTAAGGCCTTCATGCTTGCTAATATTCATAGTTTAATTGATTTTTTTCCAAGTGCTGTGAAGTTTTATCACATCATTATGCTTCTGGCTGTCAAATTGACTTTCTGTATGATTTATGATCAATATGTCAGGAAAAGCTTGTGGTAAATAACTACAAGGACCAAGTGATAACCTGGACACATTGCTCAAAATGAAGTTTATCTTTTATGAATACTTTGGTTGCTGCTTTAGTAATGCCCCATAATTTGTATAGAAACTTGCAAATATTGTATTGTCGTTAAATACTTCATGGGGTTTTCCTGCAAAATATCAATTGCATTTTAGCTTAATGAGGAGACATCTAGATTCTCATTGGGAATGTAGAAAAGATGGTGGGTTTCCTCTGCAGAAGGTGAAAACAGAATCTGTTTTTCATGGGTGTTGAGTTAAATTTCGGTCTTCTATTTTGAAAACCTGGCTGGATAATATAACCCTCATTAAGCTGCATTGATAATAAATACGGCCTTGAGGTGTGTAAATAATTCTTAAATACATGGGAAGAATAACCAGAACATATATTAATTACTACAAAAATTTCAGGTTCACTAGTGGGTTTTTTTTCTGATGATAATTTGGGAGATTATTTTAACTAGCAAATAGGGAAAGCTGATGCATGCTGAAGAGCATTTCTGTTGATTGTCTTAGGGCTATATGTTGATACAAAGACACCTTTAATTTGTTCTACGTCTTTGTTTTCTCATTTACTTTATTTTGTATCTTCTAAATAAAGCAATAAGTAACCATAAAATGTAACTATTATTGAAAGTACATTTAAGACTTGACCATGTCTTTAGTACTACAGTTGTTCCTTTTGTTGACGGGATGGTCACTCAACGAAAGTGGGTTAGAAGCACTGTCCTTTCATAAATGACATTCCCACAGACTCTGCAATATTTTCCATTTTCAAGAGCCCAAGTTTCAGTCCTGACTCTAAAGAAACTCTGAGAATACTTATAGTGTGGCACTCCCCTTCGAGAAAAAAAATGAGTGCAGCCACTTGCAGGAGTAGAAATATCCACATTAACACAATGAAATGGTGATAAAATGAATGATTTATTTAAAAAAAAATCACAGTTATATATGGTATGATTATATATATAGAAGATCCTTGAGTATGTACTCAGCAAATCTCTTGATTTAATTCCTTGGTAACGAACATGTTAATGGTAATATACCAAATGGTATACTAAGAATCAGGCCACAAGTTTCTTTACCAACAATTCCTAAGTGAGTTGGAAAGAAACTGGCACAGAAAAGGTCTTTTAAAAAGTCAGTCTTCAATAGAAAAGATGAGGAAAACATGTTATTTTTGTTCTGCTTGACTGCAGCATTACTGTAGGAGAAGGCATGCATAACCAAACTTGTCCAGAAATGTGTTTAATGTACTTGGAAAACATTAACTTCTTTCTGTAGCTATATTTGTTGCTTCTGTGAGTTTGATTATGGGATGGAATTCCATGTGCTTGTTTTATACCTTAGGGTGAAAATAACTGTGTTTTGGGGGTGGGTTTGTTTATTTTTTTGTTGTAATTAAAACATAACTCAAGTTTCTGGATTGAAGATGTTTATTGTAGGGAAAGGGGAATATTGTTCAGGTATTCACTTACTGATAATGTTCATATTTGGTCTTATTTACTACTTTGTTTTGTTAATTAGCCTCCTGCCCAAGGCTACAAAGTGGGAGCTGAATTTGCATGTAATGGCTGGTCCTGGTTGCTCAGGGCTGGAGGTTGATTGCTGGTGTTGAGATCTGGCATCTGGTCTTGCCTGAGATCTCAGTGATCCTCTGCCTATTCCAAAAGCAGTTGCCAGTGCACTTAATGTGCTTCCATATACCTCTTTATATTGCACGGGCTTGACAAGCCATTTCAGTAATCCGGGCCCATTTAAATACAGCTTTAAGCACAGGTCATATATCACAGAATCTCAGAATGGTTGACATTGGAAGTGGCCTCTGGAGATCATCTAGTCCAACTCACCTGCTAAAGTAGGTAGACCTAGAGTAGATTGCATGGGATTGCTCCAGGTGGGGGACTCCGGACTCCCTGCAGTAATTCCTTGTCCTTCCTAAACTGGTGAGCTGAGAACTGAGACACAGTACTCCAGATGTGGCCTCACCAGGGCAGAGTAGAGGGGTAGGAGAACCTTGCTTGACCTGCTGGTCACACTCTTCTGTATGCACCCCAGGATACCATTGGCTTTCTTGGCCACAAGGGCACATTTTGGAGCAAAAGTAGTAGATCAGGTGCTAATAACTCAGCTGCTCACCTCTCTTCTGTTCTCCTGCCCTTGCCCTTTAGACTAGGTATTTGCAAAGTTGTTTCCTTACAGACTTAGTGGGAATTTGGCATGTTAAGCTGGGACATACAAAATGACTTAGTCTGGTGCCTATGGTGTGACACTTATTAAACAGCTTCCTCAGGAGCTTACTGGCTGCAGAGTAATGTTGAAGGCCATGCAGGTGGGAAGCAGAGAATCTGGCTTTCTCTGCTCAGAACTCCCAGCTGGTGGTGGTTTTCTGGGGCTTGAGGTGGCCATTTGAGCTCTAGTTGACTAATGGCTGTGGTGTCCGAACACTCAGCCCTTTATCCCAGCCTTGGCACAGTTTCCATCGTCAGCTGGCTCTGTCAAGGGCAGCCCCAGCTGGGGCTCTTTGCACACGGTAAACACGAACTGTGAACTGTGACTGTGTTAGTGGTTTGATTTTACATAAAATTGTAAAAATCAATGGATTTCAAGTTTTTATTTGTGAACTTGAAGCGAACTGATCATACTAACAGGTTTCAAGTTCTTGTGATGGGTTTCCGAGTTACTATTTCAGTTGGGTCATCCAGCATGTAACCTGAAGGTATTAAAACAAATGTAACTGTGAAGAAATAGCATAAAAAAACAACCATGACTTTAATGTGAAACTAAGCACCTCTCAGATTGTATAATGAACGGCAGTATGTAAGTACGTGTTACTGTTAGTTCTTGGATAGCTTCTATGGATGCTGGGAAACAGACCATTAACGGGCCTGTGGTGTAGAAAAGAGCAGGTCTGACTTGCTGGAGGACATGTGGAAGTTCAGCGACAACAATGCATAATGTACAATCTCTTTGATAGCATTCACAATTTTCATTATTATTATTCCACAGTCAGTTAAATAAAAATAATAAATTTGTTTTCTTCAGGTTTATTTTTTCCCAGTCAGAGGGCTTTTTTTTGTTGATTTGGTTTTCTTTTGTTTTTTGTTTGATTGTTTCTGGATAGCAAACACACGTATAAATGTTATTGATGTTGTTTTATTGGTTTCTGTATTTGAAGCTTGAGCAGGTGAGAGGCAAGACCTAGCTATAATGCTCTGCTGGAAAGTGATTAGGATTAGCCATCAAAATTACTGCAAGGTCTCCAAGCATGGCTTGACCTGCATCATACTCTGCACTAGGAGTTCAGGGGCTGAACATGATTCTTTTGATTTCTCCGGGAAGATCTGGAGGCGAGTGCTGGAGACTCCTGTGATCATTGTTCTCTGCTGAAGCCTGACCAAGGTAGAAGAGAAGTAGAATGTACTTAGAAAAAGCCAATAGCGCAAGTGTAAGATAGGAAACATTGGGGGTGGCAGGTGAGAAAGGTTGAGGAATGTGAGCAGAAGGGTCAAATGGCATCTTCCCAAGAGTAGAGAAGTCTGTAAGTTCCAGAAGCATTGGGTGTTGCAATGCAGACTGAGACCCGAAGGCCAGAGCATGAAAGACTGCCAAAGCTTTGAATCTGGCTACCAAAAGCTGTCCCACAGCAAAGAATAACGTTCTCCTTTTACCAATCAGTGGACTAGTGTGTAGAGAGCTATTTCTGCAAGTGAAACTTTTTTTTTTTTTTTTGACCTCTGAGGGTGGAAAGGGTAGAAAAGACTGCAGTATAATTCAATTAGTCAACTGGCTTTCTGGTAAAAGATAAAACAGTGCTGAATAAACAGTTTAAAATTCAGCTGCTTGAAAATTAGAGAATGTGAGAATGAAGGTTTCACATCCAGTTGCAGTCTGTCCTCACCTTTTTATATGTCTTTCATAATTAGATAACTGCATGTTTTCTTTAGCAATAACCATTGCTGAATAAGAAAGCTCATTTTCTGGATAAAATATTAACTTACTATAATTAACTGCACAGTGTATATCAAGAACAATTTCAAAGCAATAGGCATGTATAGTGTTTTAACTGGAAATACTGTTCAGAATTCACCTAAAGATCACCTCTGCGTTTTTTCCCCTCCTTTAAAAATAAAAGAAAACAGAAAAAACTAACCCCTAAACTCACACCTTTGGGAAAGAATGGAAGGAAAATACTGCTGATCTCCTAGGAAAAAATGCAATGTGATGGCTAAATAAATAAGTCTTGACAACTTACATAATGTTTTGATTTCAGAAAATATACAGTAGCAGACTGTCAATGGGCTGACAAAAAAGAACATGTGCGAGACTACTTGTTGAATGGTTTTGTGTGTCTGACTTCTGAATTTTCTGTGAGAAGGGAATTGCTTTAGCTGTTTCTATGTATAGATTATGCATCATTAAACAAGGATGGATCCCTGCGCTGTTTTGGCTTTGGTGCTCTATACAATCTCATGGCTCGTCATGCATTTCAAATTTGCTTTTTGTAGTGATGTGTGAATAGATACAATGTTTCAGAATTTTAAGTTATTTTAATCTAAATTGTTCAGTTTCTTTAGCTGCTGAAAAGAAAAGCCACCCTATATTTTAAGGCAGATACATAAATAAGAGGAGATTGCAAAATAATCCTGATGTTGATCCTGTCTAGCTTGGACAGCTGTCTGGGAAACACTTATACTATGCAAGTCTCTTTGTAGTTAGCCTCTAATAAGTGAGGTATGATTTGGTAATTGGTATGGTAATTAACCTGGAAAACTACCCTTTGCTTCGCTTGCCAACTGGCTTTATATGATGTGTTGTTAATTGGTAAACTGATCCAGTGAAGGGAGACTTGAAGTGTTTACAGGCTTGACTGTATTTAATTCAACTCTTATTTCAATGAATGGCTTTTTCTGTTTGATGGGATTCTTTTTTTTCTATTTGTGAAAACTCATTTTCAGAGTTTTGGTGTTCATGAAGGTTTTTCCAAAAGAGAAAAAAAGCTCCAACAAAACAACTTTTTGGGGGGAGGGATGTTCTTCTCAGATATAAATTTCTTGCTTCAGGAATTTATGTATGCTAGACTGTAAAATATTGACATGCTTTTAATGTTGATCCTGGCTGCCTTACATATGATGCTTATGTGCATATATATATATTCCTGAAACAAAATACTCTTTGACATAACACAATCTGCATTAACTCAAGACTCTTGTCAGTTGAGAGTAAACAGAATTGTTTCATTGTAGTGAAACCTGTGTGGTAAATGTAGAAATATGTAGGAAATGTATGAGGGTGAGGGATTTACTAGTTAACAGTTGATAAAAACTTGTCTTGACACTGCCTTCCTGTTTTACAGTAGGTGTTTTAGTTTTTTACTGATTTAAACTAAGAGAATGTCCCATGCCTAATCTAAGTATATATTGTGCAGAGGTTTCTCTTAAACTGGGTACATTTAGAACATGGAAGCCCCTCTATGTATACATTGATGTTCTGGTTTACAGTTTGCTAATTTTAAAACTTGTTCTTTTATATGAGAAGCATTTGTTACTGTAGGTATTTGAGGTGTAACGAGGCCTTCATGGTGTTGTGGATTTCTCTGAAAAAAATGAAGATGAAACACAGTGAATTATAAGAACTGTTATTAAACCTATTTTTTGTTTTATAGGTTATTCAGCAATAGTTATGAACTCCCGTTTACGAGCCTTAGGTGGGAGGATTAATAACATACGAGCATCAGAACTACCAAAAGAGAAAACCCGATCAGAGATAATCTGTAACGTCCACTTTTTGGATGGCTCAGTACAAAGCTTCAAAGTCAATGTAAGTTTGGAAAACTGCTTTTTCCTAAATACATAAAAATTTGTTTACACACTGAAGATCAATTGTGGGACCCTGAGGCATGGGATTTCCAAAAACTGTTGAAGATATAGCTTTGCCATTTACAAATTGCAAAATTACTGGTTATGAAATGTATTTATAAAGTGCTATTTTAATTTTCTTTAAAGTCAACCAACTGAAACGTCATAAAATCATGGCATGCAATTTGTATCTGGAAAAAGGTCTTCTGTATGATATGGAAGCCATGAAGAAACAGATACAGTGACGGTTACCAGCTATGTATAAGTAATTAATTTTTAAAGGGCACTCCCAAATTTTGATGTGCTCTTCCCTTTCTCCTATCGAAGTACTGGAAGTACTAAAAGGAGAAGACCTTGTAGATTCCTGTAGTGATGTCAGTACATATTTTCTGAAATGCAAAGATTATGTAAATAGTGAAGGCATCATGGCTTAGTAGGACAGTTTGTTCAGTCTTTCGTACTTCAGTGTAGTCTCTAACTAGGAGCGGGGAGGGAAAGGGGATTAATGGGGGGTTTGTACTCTACATTTGCACTGTATTTTATTTTGTTAATATTTTGGTTTATAACCTTCAGTACTGATTAAAAAAGTATTAGTCCATTTTTAAATGAAAACAAAGGAAATACTGTCACTCAGTCAATTTTCAGTAGAATTATCTGATCATGCAGAAAAACTGTGGATGAATTTAAGTATAATTGTGTGAGTTTATGTATATGATACTTGCTTTATCCAATTTACCCTAATTGAGAAGCAGCATTTTGCTGAGGAAGCTGTGTTGTTGGATCTTAGACCAGGGCCCTTTGAAAGCAACCACAAGACTGATGTGGCCCCTGGTGAAAATGAGTTTGACACCCCTGCCCTATAGGATTGCCTTCTCTGTCAGTGAGCTAGCATAATTGCCCTCCCCTCCCCCACAAGGACCTTTGACAAATGAGGAATTTAAAACCTTTTGAAATCCATGCAGAGTGGTATATTCTCCTTTGTAAACAAGCATTTACACAGCTTTAGATTTAGCGCTTGACCTGAAGTCCAGTACTGTACGGGTAAACCTTGTGCTTCACATTTCATCCCTTAAGAAGTGAGTGCAATAGGATAAATGGGAGCTGTTTTGAAACTCCAGACCCAGCTGATTTCTCTCCCTGCCTTCAGCATATCCCCAGGGTAACCCTGCTGCCTCCAGCTGGGAATCAGAAGGGCCTCCTTTACTGCAGCTGTGATGCTTAACTGCTGTAGGGGTGATGCAGGACCCGTTATTGCTTTACTGAAAAGAAATGGTGAGCATGGCTACCCCACCATGTAATGGGCTAACACAAGGAAGAAGTTTACCAGAAGATTTATGTTCTTTGAGTACTGAGCTTTCATACCAGTACTTAGGGAGCCTGTGCTTATCTGCCAGGATGGCCCTTCCTGATTATCTAACCTTGACGACTACCTAGGAACAGGCTTTGCCTCTCTCTGGTTGTGTCACAAGGTAAAGTTCTCAAAAGGGTTTGAAGTCAGCTGTGGAAAATTTGCGTCCAAGTTCTACTTACGTTAACAGAAGAATTCAGCTTACTGAAGTTTATGCCCAAATGTGTGTGTTTTTATTGTAATTGCCAGCATCATTTGGTTTTATGTCTGGAGCAAAGACTAACTCAGGTCTGTGGTCAGTCTGGGAACCAGCTAGGCATGGATTAAGGGAAAATAAGTTTTGATCTCAGCACATTTTCCCCACTAGTGAAATCTTTCTATGTTTCTGTAGAGAAACTTTTTCATATCAAGACAATGATTTATAGATCTGATTTTGCTTGATGCTTTATTCATTTCTAGATGCCAGATCAATTGATACTTGTATTTTTAAGACATTCAGTGTAATGTGAATGCATGACATGATTATCTGTATGACAAATAAACAGAAACATATTCAATAATGTAATAATGCTTTATTAAAATGAAGTTTTTTTCTGAAATGACTAGATATAAGTGCAAGATACATATTCAGAAGACATACCATGTCTTTTAATCTGTTGTAAATACATTTTCTAATGTTTTGCTTTCTCATTTTTTACTGTTATTGCTGAAATCTGTTCAGTTTTTGCTCCTGTCTGAGTTTGGAGAACTGAAACAAACAGGATCACCTCTTTCAAAGCAAAGTGTGTAGCATTTTCTCTTTAAAAGAACTGTATTATATCTGTGGAAAATTAAGATTGGGAATTTTTTAGTGTTGCATGTTTGTAGGCTAGTGGTTCCTGGTTATGATTTATGAAGGCTCTAAGTTTGTATGTATGGCTAATATTCATGTATGCATATGTATGCTTTATGTTCATAGAGAGGATTATACTTTTCTGCCACAAATAGCAGAAAGTGAATCGGAAAAAGCAGAAAACAAAGCTTGGCCTTCTTCCATGTAATAGGATAAATGGAATTGAAGAGTCTTTTTGTTCCAACACAAACTAACTGGAAAATAGTGAGCATCGCTTTGTCATGTAGCAGCTATCTGAACACAGAATTCTTACTGTGAGAGGATTTCTTTCTTTCGAAGGCATAGGGGCATTAAAGAAGGAAATAAAGTGCCAAAAAAACCCATCAAGGATAAGAAAGTGCTTGAGAGAATCTCGCTTTGAATTTAAGCAAATAGATATCCCTAAGTCATAATTTCTAATATTTTTGGCACTGCACAGATGTTAAAGAGTGAATGTGAGATAAATTAAATTTAATACAAATATGGTAGATTGAATAGTGTAAGCTTACAACCTATTCACACACTGAATAGAAAAATTCATGTATTTTGAAATTTTGGACTTGTAGTAAGTGACATCTTTAGAGTGATGGCAGAACATTAATGCTATCACCAAATACTGAACCTTTTAGGGAATAGGGAGAGGAGATATGATTTTCTTTTAATTCTGTAGCAACAGGATCTCTATAAAGCCCACACAGTTGATTTCCATCAAACTTTGTTAGCAAATTGCATGGGCTCATGAAACTTTCCCATTGGTAGCTGTAGGTCTCCATCATTCTGCTAGATGGTACTTCCCAGTGGTTGTATCTGTAGCACTGTGAATGAAAACTGATCATCCTAAGACTGGGCAAAGGAAGAAGGAAGGTGGATTTTGCTTATGGAAATAATCTGAGGGACTTTTTATCTACTGAGAAACCAAAAGTCAGCTGCTTAGTTTGATTCCTGTGAATTCGTTCTTATTAAGCACTTTTCCCAAAGAATATCAGTACCCTGACCAACTGTAAAAAAAAGATTTAATTTCAGGAAAACAATGCCATTTTTCTCCTGCATTTTTGGATTTGGTAGAATAGTGGCGTGTTACCGTTTTATGTTCATTGCTTTCTAGTTTTGGTGAATCTGAAATTTGTATTGATGGTATCACAAAGAGTTAATCACTATAGCTTATGGTGTGTGCTTTTCTTAGGTCATCATTATCAAGAAAGTTCACATGAGAGTACAGACAGATACATTCCACTACATTGCTTTCAGTTCAAATAGAAGTGTATGTTAACTCCACAAGCTTCAAATGGCCTTTGTTGTCTTTCCCTCATTATGGGTTTCAGTATTTAGATGGAACATGTCCAAAGTCCAGGGAAAGAATAAAGATGCATGTAAGCTAAGAGTTGCAAACATTCTTGTTTCAAAAACTCATTTGAGACAAAGGCTAGACTGCACTTGGTAGGGAGGCTTGCACTTGACTTTAATTA
Organism: Streptopelia decaocto; assembly: GCF_964273445.1. Classification (NCBI taxonomy): domain Eukaryota; kingdom Metazoa; phylum Chordata; class Aves; order Columbiformes; family Columbidae; genus Streptopelia; species Streptopelia decaocto. The sequence continues at coordinate 68,911,192 of NC_138655.1, forward strand.
TAACCATATTTTCTTGAAGCCTCCCAATAAATTTCAGGTGTTTGAATATTCTGATATGGTTAATTCACTTCTGTCTCTGAAGTTACCTCTACCTACATGGGGAAAATGTTAGTTGTCATTCTAGCATATATAGAATGTGCTCACATACCATGTTTAGGTGTGTTTAATAGGTGTATATTGAGCAATAATACAAATTTATTTGCAACTTCTGGTATAAACATGCAGGAGCTTTCCATTCTTGTTCTGTTTTGACTCATTTACCAAGAATGACCACTTGGGAAGTATGTCTTTCCATTTCCCGCAAATTGAATTTTGTGAAAGGTTAAAATTTACTGTGTCAGATCATTTCTGTATTGCATCATCTTTCTGGGTTGACACTTATGTCTTAGTACCTGTGATTTTCACGTTTAGACTAGTTGGCTTTTAGTAATAGTTTCTTTCTAGAAATAAAATGATGAGGTAGTAATAATGAGAAAAGCTGCACAACTTGAAATGCAAATAGTAAGGATTTTTTTTTCTTCCCCACCATCTCAATTAAGCTCCTTCTTCCAGTATTTGAGAAGGAACATGATGGTTACAATTAACACCAACAATTACTATGAGTATGTTTAAAATGATGGGAAGAGATACAAGTCTTAAAGGTTTTTTTTAATTGTTGGTGTGAGTTTTATAATTTCAAACAGCTTGTAATAAAATACAATTATGCAGAATTGTTGTATCCTTGTCACTATGTTTTCCTATCAGATATTGTTTGATAATACAGGACAGTTTAGTGCTAATCTGTGTCCCTGTATGCTGAAAGAACTGCTGCATGAAGTTTCAGACTGGCAACAAATATTTAGTTTTATATTGAGGCAGATCAGTATATTCTGTGACTGGAAAACAGTAAGACAGTATGAAACTTGATGATGCCTTTGAGGACAGTGAGAAAGTGATCTGACCTACAGCAGCCTTGTTAGTCTTAGCCCTGGGGCCTGACTTCATAATAAATGCTGAAGGAAAGAATTAGTGGATGGGAGATTTTTCCAAAGTTAGAACTGGGATGACTAACCTCGTGTATATGTTTGTTTTAAAACATTTTTGAGGCAGGGGAGATGCAGTGGGTCAAGACTCTGTGGGCTTAGAAAAATATTTCGTGTGACCTTTATGTAGGAAAATACTGTGCTGGAGTGTATGGAATCTAAACGAGTTACAGCATGGGCAGGGAGTTGGCTCAAGAAGTGGAAGTAGATCTTGCTGAAAAAAGAGATGTTAAACAGTGCAAGGACATTAATGGAGTTCTCAGCTATCAAATTTCATTAGCATGTTGGTATTGAATATTTTTCAGTACATCAAAAATGTAAGGTGTGAGGCATTATTAACAATAAAAAAGATACAGGAATTTGAGGTAGCAGATAGGTTATCTTGACCAAGGAGTAATTGCTGTGAGGGAAATCAGTAGTGTAAACTTTCATAAGATGAGGTAATGTTTTTTTAAGCTCAATTTTCAGTTGCAAACAATCGAGGAAGAGAACACTGGTAGTTTACAGGCCAAGCTGCTCATGTGTTATCGTTCTGAAAAAGGTGAGCGCTATTACGCACCAGGCAGGAATCTTCAGCCAGTGTCAAGGAAACATTAACAGGGTTAGTCTTGGCATTGAGGCCACCCTGCGGGGAATGTCACATGTGGATCCTGGCTACTTGCAGACGAAAGAGGGAAGTTCCAGTCAGGCAGTCACAGAAAGTACAACTAGGATGCTCTGCAAAAATCTGGACCTAAGGAAAGAAGAGGCTGTTCTGTTTATTGTAGCTAGACAAAATCTTGCATGCTCTGAATAAGCATCAGGTTACTAAATAAATTCCAGGAAGAGAAAATGACAGAGTTAGCAGAAGAGAAAATAAATTAGCTGTGTCTAAAATTAGTGGGGAAATTAAAAGAAAGTGTAGCACTTTGTTCAAACTCATAGGCATATTGGGACCAAAGGACACAAGCTGTTTGGTGGTGGATGACTGTTACAGGCTAAATTAGGAAAGGATGACCTCAAACAGCACATGAGGGGCAATGGGTATTGTGTCCAAAGTGACACTAAATTAGCAAAAGCTTAGGTGGTGCTTAACTGTGAGGTTATCATTGCCAAAAAGTGGGGGCAAAGCTCTTGCAGAGGAAAGGGACAGGGACATGTGCTTTATGTTGTGCTGTCCTCTTAAAGTGTCACTCTTTACTACTTACCTTCTAGAAGTTAACAAACTGAAAAGATTACTTTCTGGTTTACCACTCCATTCCAAAGAACTAACAGCTTTCATTTATATGTTCATGTAGTTCTTAGGACAGTGGGTCTTGATCACCCCAACTTCTAGGCAGTACTTTACAATAAAAATAATAAAGAAATTATTTCTCTTCAAAATCATATAGCTTACTAGAAATTAAACTTTACTTATCTAAATTCCCTAAATATAGCAGGAAATTATTGTAGCATAGGTAGAACGTTAGTTCTGAGTGTTAGTGTTAGTTCTGAGTTATGACTGCTTTAAATATTAATTTTTGGCCTACCAGACTTGAGGTGAAATATATTTCAAGGCAGATTTAAACAGAGGTGACTGGTGTGTGGTTATGAGGTGGTTGATGCAAAGCATTTAACAGTCAGAATAAGGATTGGTAGATATCAGGAAGATAAAACAAATGGAAATTTCTTTTCAGGGTAGAAACAAGCAAACCTCTGAGAATATTTGTTTGGTAAAAAAACCCCACAAACTTTTAAATGCTTAAGATACCTTAAGAGCTTGTGTCATTGTAATAGAGTAGTCTAGTTTGGAAATTTTTATCTCCTTGTAGAAAGGCAAGAAATTTAGTAAGAATGTCTTAACAACTTGCTGTAATGGTTGACAGGGTTAAGGTGAACTTGGTTCTAATGTCCGCTTTAGCTGAGCAGTGTTCATGTTGTTTTGCCTTCTTATGGCAGAGGGGAGTGAAAATATAATGTCCTGTAAAGCAGTTGACACATTGTAGTATTAGAGTCCACTGTGGCTTTGGACTGTGTTGCAGTGATGAAAAGTACTTAGCCTGCCTCACTTTACACCTAGATCTCAAAACAGTTTATGTGCAAAACAGATGAAAGATTGTGCAGCGTGGGCTGTGTGGCATCTTTATTTTTAGGTCTATAGGCTGAAAAATAATTTAGGTGTTTCATAAAGCCAAGGAAATTCAGATTTTGTTGAGGGAAAAACAACAAAACCCTTCAACTTCGGGAATTTTAACAATTTAAAATGACATTTTTTACTTAGCTTAGATTTCTGGAGTGGGTGAGTGGTCTAGGCGCTGCAGAAGAAACTTTGTTCTTTTAATAATAGAGACGAAGAGCTGCAACTGTAGAAAAGTAGTGCTGAAAATTGCTTGTGATAGGGAAATATGGGGAGGAGGAGAAGAAAATGGTAGTTAGGTAGGCAGGCAGATGGAAGAGACTACTACTGGTTAAGCAGCTGGGTTTAGGGTTGAGAGACCCATGGGGCCATTGCAAAGAGAGAACTGCAACTGCTGAGAAAGAATTTTGTAGCAGAGAGGCTGCTTGTCTTTACAGGGCAGCAGTGAGAAGGCTTAGCAATTTATGTGTGCCAGGGCAATTGTGAGAGAGTGGGGAGGGAGAAAGTGAAGGCATCTGAATTGGGATGAAGGGCCAGAAGCATGAGAAAGGAGAAGGGAAATAGGAGATAACGCTGTTGCAAAGAAAGGAAGCTGCAGGGCATCAGAAGCATGGAAATTCAGAGAGAAAATTAGCAGAAGAATCTGCCCTCTGTGGTCTTCTCCTGCCTCATTTGTAATGAAACCTGAGATGCCTGAACACTTTCTTTCAGTAAAGTGTATGTCGCATCCCCTGTAATTACTGCTTTTGGTCACAATATAACTTTAGTTGCTTGTTTAGCTCCTGTCAGAAGTATGTGCCATATATGTGTAATTATGCTTTCTAGTTGTACAGGTGTTGTGATGTCACTCGAAAGTTTTTTAATGTTCTGCTTATGAAAACACAACCCTGGGGAGCCAAATATGGTATGTATAGTAAGGCAGTACTGAAGATGAATGTATTCAAGTCAGGAAATGCCTGTTGTCTCAGAGGGTTAAGGTGGTATCTGCTGTTTTTGTAGGGCCCTCGTGTGTACATATGTGTGTAATCTCTGATAGCAAGTGTCTTCATAGCAGAGCCAACCTCACTGATGGTGCTGGGCAGAGCTGCTTGAGAGGTGCAGGGCACTGTGGCTGGGTGTGATGAGGAATGCTTGGTTGCGTGGTCCTTACGTGTCACTGAGATTTCAGTTTCTTACCTGGGTCTAGGTCTATGCTATTTCAGAACAAAATTGGGTTTGATCAGTGGTTTGAATACGCCAAGAAACAATAGCCCATTTGAAAGTAGGGGAGTAGGAATGTGCAGCTGGGGAAGAAGAAGGAGACAGAGCAGCTGCTTTGGATGGTAGCACAGACTCACAAGCCTGAGTTGACTCACGTTTATTGCAAGACTTCAACTGTTTGTTGTGAAAAGTAAACACGATGGGAGACTTTTGGAGGGGAAAGGGTAGTCTCATACAGAAGACAGTCCAGTGTTGCCTACATTGTTTCCTTCATATGTGACTTTGCTCCAGAAAAATGGGCACAGCTTTTCACAAAAGGCCAGTAGTTGACTGTCAGTTACCTTACCTTGCATCTGAGGCCGGATGTAGAAACAGTGAATATTCAGATCACAAACGACCTAGCGGGAGTTCTGCTCTAGCATTATTGGTGGGTGATATTCCATCCTCCAAATTAAGGTGGTCAGGTGGATGTCTTTTGCTAGAATCTTTGTTCTTCTTTTCCCATCTTTTAAATAGGAAGAATGCTTTTATGAGATAAGGGAAGACTCTGGAATATGTTACAATTTAAAGCAGTTAATTACAACAGTGTGGTACCCTGTCTTCTGAACAGGACTAGAGTGTGATATAATAAACAGGGTCTAGACAAAGAGGATTGTATACACTATTGTGTTCTTGGCTTATTAAGTGACACTCTTATGCACTGAGTGAAACTGGGGCCATGCACAAAAATGTGGTCACTATCATGTGTATATATTAAGTCCTTTATTTCAAGAGATTGTTTAAAAAAAACTAAGAAATTTGTTTAAGAAAACAGAACTTGAGAAATTTGTTTCAGAACAAAGTTCTTGTCTTTATAGTCTAAATATTTTTCCTCTTCTTTTTATAATGTGTGCAGTTTATTTCCACTTTTAAGAGTGATATTTGGAAGATCATATGAAAAATTAATTTGCTATAATTTTTTGAACAGACAAGATACCAAGCAAACCAGCCTGATTTTTGTTCTGTCCAGCAATTTTGTATATAAAAATCTAGACCTAAAATACCATATAGTTTTGCAAACTCATATGTATTTGCATATTTGGGATTGTATTCTTGTTGAGGGGATTTTCCTTGTGTTTGTGGTTGTTTTTTTTTGGTTTTTTTTTTTTTTTTTGTTTTTTTGTTTTGTTTTTTTTTTGTAGAAATGATTCGCAGTGTTCTTTGGCACAAGTTGGTGATACTTGTTTGGTTTGGGGAAAATTATACCATGCTTACCCTTCTGGGTCTCTGCTGTCTGTGTAATTCCTCAATTACACCAGTTTTTCTGGGGTACCTGTCTTGAGGGATGTCTAGGCAGAAAGTGGGGTGGGTGAATGACAGCTGAGTGTATGGAGGCTGAGGGGCAGGTGGGAGTTGAAGTACAGGATCTTATGGCTGGAGCACAGCATCCTCATAATTTTTTCCCCATCCTAGTGTGCACAGACTTTGCCCTTTGACAGCTGACATGGGAACATATCCAGCTGCTTTGGTGGTCACTGCAGGGACTGGGGCAGCCCCATGTGGCTGTGAGCCATCCTTCCAGGCTGCACCTCTGGATAGCGGCATGGCTCCGAAAGGCTCTGGTCAAGGGAGAGCCTGTTTGCTTAAAACTAAACTGCTGGACTGACCTCAAGGGCTTGAGTTAATGTCAATTCATATTGTGAGACTTCATGTGCCTAATGTATTTTGGAAAGAAAGCCTCTTTTAAAAAAAAAATATATATATAGTTCTTATTGCTGAGAAACTTTGAACCAATGGATTAACAGCTATTTTTGAGTTACACTTCTTTAAAAACCAAAATAATTTCCATTAATTGTATCTTAAAATGTGTAAGCGTTGCAGAGTTTCACTTCTAAAGTTTTCTTGTTTTCAGAAACAAGACACTGGACAGATTTTGTTGGATATGACCTATAACCAGTTGGGTGTGACAGAGAAGGAATATTTTGGTTTACAGCAGAACGAAAGCTTGGTAGATTCACCTGTAAGTACAGTAAATAATAAATGTGTGTGCATGTATATATCTATATATATATACACAAACACACACATAAATAAACAGTGTTTATTTGTAAACATTTTAATCCATCTAATAGTTTTTCATTTCACAGCGATGGCTTGAACCAAACAAACCTATTAGAAAACAGTTAAAAGGTAAGACTTGTTTTTAATATCTTAATTGTAACTGTATAGTCCTGCTTTTCTGTGTTCTTATGACTAGAATAAATACAGGTCTTGCAAACTAGTGCATCCAGTTGATAGCTTTTCTTTAAGAGCCTGTCTTATCTCTGCCAGTCTTTTCAGCAGAGATTTCCACATATCTTACTGCTACCTGAATGATCATGAGACCTGGAAGGTCACTAACTTTGATGCTGCAATAGCATCCAAACCTGGCTTCTGAACAGTCTTGGACATCATAGCCATGAAAGTAGTAGTCATATTATGATGTCAGTAAATTCCTCCTGATGGGGAAGATAAAGAAGAGGGCTTTTGGTAGAAGGAAATGGAGCCACTTTCATATATAGGTTCTGACAATTTCTTATCTCAAATAGAATAAGAAAAAAAATTTGTATACTTGTTTTTATTAAAACCCAAACAAACAAAAAAACACCAGCACACGCTTCCAAGTGTATGTGTTCTAGTATGTCTTATTTATGAACAGCATTGGGTAGTAGAGAATGCTTACCAAAAGAAAGGAAAGCTTGAGGGCAGGCCAGTCAGCGTGACCCTGCCAGATAGCAGTTCAGGAGGACTGAGTGACACTGTCCCAGTTTGTGCTGTGCATCCTGAGCTGTGTTATTAAGCTCTCTTATTTCTACCATATGCTGTAGATTCTGTACGAATAGAAAAAATAATACATTAACATTCTGAATTATTTTTTTTGTACTTAGAATTGAGCATTATCACAATTCAGATACTTCAAATATATTTGCTGCTTTTTATCTTCTAATACCTATGAGGCAAAGATAACTAAATAGTGCCTTTTATCTAAAGTAGCATATACAAGGTATTAACTGAAAGCATCACAATGTTTGAGTATTATCTTGTTGGTGTTGGGGGATCAGGAGAGACTTCTCATGGTTTCTTTTTATTTAGTGAGAAAAAAGCATGAGATTTCTATGTGATTGTTCATATAGTTTTTCTATAAATATAGAAATAAAACCTTGGATTTCCTAAGCAAAAAATTGATTTGCTTTTCTAAAATATTGCAGGAGGTTTTCCATGCACCCTTCGTTTTCGCGTAAGGTTTTTTATACCTGATCCTAACACACTTCAGCAAGAACAAACCAGGTAACTTCTGTTTGATGTTTGCTTATGTGAACTCAAAATGTGTCCAGGCCTTCTTTCCCATCTCACAGCTTGTCAAACTCTGCTTTATTAGGTAGTTAACTTTATATAACTCTTTGTATTTAATGTGTTTGGGATTAACAGCTTGATGTGATGCTTATTATGAATGTTTTCTGCTACACACAGCACACAACTCTAAAACACAGCAGGGTATAAGCTGGTACAAAGATGGCCGTGTGGTTTTTTGCCCCTTGGGTTCCACTTTTTTTCAGCCCTTCATCTGTTGAAGTACTTGCCTATTGTGTGTTTTCTCCTTTTCTAAACCACAATTAAACAAACGCAATGATTAAAAAATAGGGAAGTTCAATGATTAAGCTGTCTGCATACCCTAAGTCTATGTTAGAAGTTTTATATCAACACTGACTCAGTTTTGAACATGTGTAGTATTTAATGCTGAGGGTGTGGGAGGGTGTGGTTTATTTTGTTTCAGGAAGAACAGATAACAGTTCTTATTTTCTAGTTTGGCCATTACTCGTAACATGCAAAGATCTATACATCCAACATGAATATTCGTGGGACAAAGAGCCCAGGTTATGTAATGGTTTAGTTTTTGTAGTGTTCATTGTGGCGTTAATACTGTGGTCCTGGAGTTGGAGTACAGACTGCCAAGATCTTTAAACTGTTGTGAGAGTGGATGGGTGTGTGATTGTATATTTTTAAGTGCCACTAAGCTTTACTCATCTGTTTGTATAGTTTGCCAGGAAATCTAATAAAATAAAATTAGTATGTGTAGCCCTTTAAACTACACCTTTTAAATGTGGAAACAAATGTTTGTTTCTTTCCAAAAATTGTTTTCTAGGCACTTATTCTTCTTGCAATTGAAGACTGATATTGTGGAAGGAAGGTAATAAGAATCTTCAATTTTTCCATAGTTATTTTTAAAATAATTTTTTTAAGTGTTTTTCTGAGGGTATCATGCCTATAAAAATGTACATTGTGAAATATTTTTTTAAAATAAAATGAAGTTGCTAGGAAATGTTATAAAAATTCACATAGTTCACTTACTAAGAACAGTTTAGGAGTCTGTTGTGAATGGGCTGTAGGGGATGCCATGTGTCTATAGGTATGATGTCAACTTGAGAGATCTTCGTTATGTAAGACACAGTGTGCCAGGCATAGTTTGCCAAACTTGGGGACTTGCTGTCTACTGTTGTAGTCAGGGAGGGAGTAGCAAAGCACAGTTCATGCTGTTGTTTCTCACGATATCAGGGTTATGTTCCCTCCACAGTGAGCATATACCTAGTAGTTCCTTTGCCTGTGGTTCCTGTGCATTTCTACATTTTAAAAATAGTGTTCTGAGTATTTGCTGCCAAAGGTAAATAGACTTTAGAATTTCATAGCAAGTGTTGGCTTTTTTTCTTCAATGGAACCAGTTTTGGTTGTGAGATCAGAGCTGTCTTTGTCCTTGGCATTTGGCTAATTTTAGTTTTTGTGTCTAGTTTTAAATACGCTAGACTACAGCTATTAAAATCATGTCCAGAGCCCCATAAAAATCCCTCCTCCTTTTACTTTCCTGAATAAGCATTCAGCAAGAATAAGAACATATCTTTTTAGGACTAGTTATTTCCATTCACCTAAGCAGCTGTTACACAGCAACTACCTTTTAATGTCCAGTCCTGCTGTTCTTTGACAATTAAACTTTGTAAGAAAAAAAACAGATATTCTTTGAAGATAAGAATCTTCACATACTGAACTAATTGCAGAGGTATTGTTAACAATACACTTATATATATGCCTAAATAAAAATATTTTCCTCTCTTTCCAGGTTGTCATGCCCCATTAGTTCTGCTGTTGTCCTGGCATCGTATGCAGTACAATGTAAGTAACAACCAATTGTTATTTTGTTAATAAATGTATTTGACCAACAACCTTCTCTGCTCTTTGGCACTGAAAAATAAGGAAAGATTTCTTTCCTTATCTATTTGTGTGGAGTATTCAAAACACAACAGATTATACTTTGTAAAGAACATACAGGCTATTAAAGCAGCCTTCAGACAGTATAAGTAGAACAAGTGTATTTATTAGGTCTATCAAAAAAAATGTTGATACAAGAATACATGTTCTTATTTACGTGTGCTTGTACTGCTGACAAAAAGGGCAGGTTTTCATTGTTACTGGAAACAAAATAATGAAACTTACTGCATGTTACAAGGAAAGCATTCAGGGAAATAAGAGAACAGTTAAGGTGAAGGTAAACTCAACTAAGAAACTTCAGTGTTCTTATGTGATTTTTTTTTTTTTTTTAGGGAATTTGATTTGTTAGATAGGAAAAACTGTCTGGCATTTTTTAATATATTTAAGGTGACTCTACATGCAAGAACTTATCTCCTCAACTGCCTGCAACTGTCAAAAAGAAATTCTAATGGTGATATTATATAGAAAAATATCTCCTGTACCAAAATAAAGCCCGATGCCATGCCTTACAAGCACCCTAAACGAATAGTGAAAAACAGCTGGAGGATCCCCTTTCTCATTAAACAAACAAAAAAATGGTTGATGGTTTCATGGAGTTTATATATTTGTAAAAATGATTCACAGGGGAAGGCATACTAGGATAGTTGTGTAATTATTTGGCTTATGGATGTTTATCCCATTTCTTTATGGAAAGGCTCACAAGGTCCACAGAAATCACTAAGGTAATTTTTGCTTGAAATAAGGACAAAACTAAAAAATTAAAATATCATTTTCATAGGAGAAAGTGATAAGTTGGTGGTATCTATGAACTTCCCGAGTGGCTATGAAACATTCATTTTTATGTTTAAGTATTAGTATATTCTATGTTGGGCCCTTTTATTAAATGGAACCTTGACCACATTCAAGCTTAGAATGATTGAAACCAGAATAAGTTTCCGTAGTAGGTGGGAGTCCCAGAGGAAATGTGTCCCAGCTCCTGTATCCCTGGGCACAGTCGGGCATGTTAAGCCTGAAACACTCTGTACCTTTAGGATTGTTAAATACAGTGTTGCTGACCCCAATTTTGCTAAAACTCAGAAATGTAAAGGTATATGGAAGAGTGCAAATATTTTATCACAAAATCAGGCTTAACATGATATTTAAAATTAATTATGTCACAGGTAGTGTACCCTAAATCCCAGAGTAATTCCTGTTTTCCCTTCAGTTTTACGAGAATTCCTTTTTTAGTGCTTTGGATACCTACTGATGTGGTTCTTTGTACTAAAGGAGAAGGTCAATGAAGATCATGGAAGGGTGCTAGTATGTTTTAATCTTTCTTTGTCCTGATGGATTCTGGAATTTCTCATGAAGCTATTTGCCTGGTTCTCCTAACTCATGATAGTGCTATTATTACCATTTTTTTTTTCCTAAATTTAAAAAAAAACACCTGTGTCTTCTGTTACCTGATGGCCTTTCTGTTGCTGTTTGTATGATGCCTAAATTAATTCTCTGCATCGGCAAATAATGAAACATTGAATAGAAAGACGTATTCTCTTTAAAGAAAAAAAAACCATGTTTTTTGTTTTGCTACCAGGTTGTTGCCATCTACCTGAAGATGATGGCATAGAAAAGATCACTGGAAATCCGAGTTTCTAGGTCTCCTTATTGAGTTATGTTTACTAAGATTCTTGTCAACTTAAAATGTTTTAAATAAGGAGGTTTTTTTAGTATTTTAATTTCTGATCATACCTCTTTTAAGGAGAGTTGAAGTTCTTGGATATGAGATATCTACTTATTAAAAAGTGATTATCTGAAGCTGCTATGGGTCAGTTCTACCTGAGCTGTTTCTTATTACTGCCACTTCCTGGTAGTTTTCAGGCTACCATAATGCAGGTGGAAATAATCGTTTTCTGACAAGCTTATGGTTATTTATTTAAAATGTGGAGCTGTTGTCACTGGGGGGTGGGCTGAGGTGTCCTTAATGGTGCATGAAGTTTGCTCTTACTTTTCAACTAGGGGTTTTACATGTGGCAGTTGCTTGGTTTGAGCTTCGTGAAGGGACAGTGTGTGGAGGTGGGTGTTGTGCCACTGGAGTTCTGCGTCTCTGCGTTGCCCTTTGCGCAGGTGGTTGGGTTCAGCACTGCAGTTCTGAAATGAAGCTCTGATGTGTTGCACTGTCCCACTGTGGCACACCCTGTGTTGTCTGGTGGTGCTAAGTTACCAGGGAATACAAGTGGGTGTGAACACTGTCTCAATAGCGTGTGACTAAACTGCATTACAAACACGGTTCAGACACTTGGAGAATAAGTTGTTAGTTTATTGTCAGTAAATGTGCTTTGTGACAGAAGTGATCAGTGGATTTTGAAATTCTTTTTTGAAGAGAATTTACTAAGGTCCATTTCGAATAACTTTGAAGTCATTGAGTCTGAAGGATACCATTTTATTAAATTCACAATCTAATGATTGTGAATTTGTTTTTTACTAGTGTAAAATGGGAATGTTGTACAGTTTGTAAAATTAAGGAAGGGACCCATGCAGTGTGTGTATTGCATTTTTTATTTAAACTTGTCACATAACTGATTCAGCACCACTTGTTTTTTATCACTTTGTCTATAGTAACTTCCCATTTCCAGAACAGTATTTAAATGACTATCAGTATGTAAGAAGGGTTTGTTGGGAATATGCTCTTCTGTGAGTAAATCCTTTGCTGGGTTGAGACTTGAATCTAAAGCATGACAACAAATCCAAAAAGATGTTATGAATACTTCAAAGGTTTTTGTTTTTCCTGAGCATCAGTTGCTCAGTGATTCATTTTGACTGGGGTCTTTCTCTTATCTCCTGTGATATTGTTCCCTTCTCACCTCTGCTTTGACAACCAGGAGGTTTCTCTAGCTTGTTGCTGTCTGAGAGTTTGCTTAGGAAGGGGCTGACTGGTTGCTTGGGATTCAAATGGGCTTTAACCTCTTCTAAGAAAAGGAAGGCTGGCAAGGATGAGGATTCGAGGAAAGCTGAGCTTAGTGTGCAAGGCCCTCTGGAGCTAGGCATAAGAGTTTGTTAAAATGTAAGGAATGCCAGAAGGCTGAGATCCCAAGGAGGTGGGCTGTAAGATTTAGAGGAAAATCAACAGCAGCTCCACAGTGAGATTCACACCACATAATTCTCCCATGATCTTTCTTCTTGCCCGACTCTTCTAACTTGCCTTCGTTTTGCCCCTCACTCTTTTCATAGAAATTACATTGAAGCCTCAAACTTCCTAATTTACAGAGACCTGCCTTTTTCATGGCTAGCATTTGGGGATTTTTTCTGTGTGTGTGCTCCCCATCCACACTTTTTTTAAGTGAAATAGTGCTCAGAAGTACATTATGAAAGCTGAGAGATTTGCTGGGAGGTCTGTCAGGTTCCTGCTGCTCTCCAGGGCACTTGTAGCCCTTATGCCTGAGAATCAAAATCAGACTAGATGAACAAAGCGAACTTTGACCTGAATCTCCAGTGGTTGATATTATTTACCACATGTGTTGGGTAGTCTGAGGGTTGTGTGCATGTCCCATCTGTTCCTCTGAAGCCTACAGCAATGCTGTTTGGTCACAGGTACCTCTTATCATGTCTTACAGTACCTGTCACCAGCAGTACCAGAGTGTTATCTGTGTGATGGTGATGAAACCGTCAATACAAGAGTCTACGTAAAAAGATTAATTGAAAAACATGCCCACTTTCTTCCACGTGCTTCACTGTGGTCTAGATTGCTGCTCTTGAAATTGCCAACATATCTTTGTACAATAGCTCTTCTAAGACTGTCCTGATAATTTATGTATGGCAGCTCTCCAGATGTTTTGAACTTCTTTCTCTTAATTATATTTAACACTTGTCATGAGCAATACAGAGGCCATTCCAGGACATCATTACTTCAAGTTTTTCTCGTGTTCTTCCATGATCCTACAAATAATTGTTTTAATCTGTAACACTTCAAAACAAAGTACAGTGCTCTAATCCCTTCAGTCGAGAACTCTGTAGCTGAAGGAGCTGACTTTCTACAATGCCTCGTAGCCATGGTGGCTACTGTTCTTCTGTATTTTAAGGTGGATGAACCTATTAGATATTTCTGTGTAACATAACTAAAATGGAGAAAAGAACAGTTACCCCAGTCAAGGTCCATGTAGTGCAGTATTATGATAATTAGTAGTGACTGCCGAGAGACAACATATGTGACAGAAGATCAGCAGTGTTCAGATCCATTAGTTCTATAACACAATGTTTTGGGACTACTGATAATTATTCCCTTTAGGTCTTTTATCCTATTTCTTGCTCCTATCCACTTCATTTTTCCAAAATGAATAGTCTTTGTACTTTGGGTTGTGCTTTGCTTTTCTCAATACTTTTTCTGATTGTGACTGTATGGCTTCTGAAGTACATTTTTGAGATGCAGAAAAAGCAACTCACTAGAGTTTGGTTTCTGATTTATTTATTTTTTGTGTTGTGTGGAGGTTTTGTTTGTTTGGTTTTTAATCTCTGGCTGCCTTATGAGTTACTGATTTTTTTTTTATTTTTTTTTTTTCCTTTTTTTTTTTTTCCATGACTCCCTTTTCCATTCTGAAGTGGTAAGAGAACTTGGGAGACTATCATTGTGTATGGATAATTGTCCCTTTTTTCTACAAATGTTCCTTTGTTTTATTAATGCATATTTCTCATTCTGTTTTACCACAATGTGACTAGCTGTCATAAGTGGTCACAAGCAGCTATTTACAGTCATCTCTAGATTGAACCTTTTTTTTTAAGGGCTCTTGAGTGTGAAGCATTACTTCATTACTTCATTTCAGGGCTTCCTTTTAGTGTCTTTTTATTCAGTGTCTACACTTTTATGTTGGTTCTTCAAAACTGAACTCTGCTGTAGTGGATTATTTTCTGATTCCAGAAGCATTTTCATACACAAATACTTTGTAGTTACTGTTTCTCAAAAGTAACTGCTTTAGTTTATGTTATGTAGCACATCATCATTCTTCTTTTTTCTATTTGAGGCAAGAAGTGATCTCTAAAATGTCTAAACTGATTGAACTGTACAAATTAGGAAGTATCTTTCTTTTTCTACGTCAATGTTCATAGGAAGATAAGTATGTCATTAGCTTTCATGTTTCACGCTCAGCGTGTCAGTTGCTGTTGCTGTCTTCATTTGGACGCTGATCAGAAGGCCCTAACTGTATTATAATCCTGGATTGCAATTTTATCTCTTAGTATTTTTAATTATTGAGAAAAGTTAAATTCGTTGTAGAACATGTATGCTAGACTTGTCCCATTGTTTGGTTGTTTTCTGTTCCACTGGGAACCTTATCTGCTTATGTAATTATCCTCTTTTAAAACCAAGCAACTCCACTCATTTTGTGATGATGTCACCTAAATATTCAAACCTGCAAAAAGTTATGAATTCAGTGTGAAACTGCCTTTTTTTTTTTTTCCTGGTGCACTTCTCAGGTCTTTAGAAAGTTGATATTAAACCTGTTCTCGGGGATAAACTCTTCTAGCCATTCCTTTGGACCAAATTGTCCAGGTTATCTATAGCTGATTCCCCATTAAACTTAGCCAATGGACCATTCATACATTTGCCTTCTGACATCTGAAGTTACTTGGAATACCCATATGCAGAAGTAGCTTCTGGGGCAAACTCTTTTTATTGTTTTGTTTGCAAGCAAACTTTTTTAGAATTGGAGACCAGCTTATCTTCTGTTTCCTGAAGGATAACACATAGCTGGGAAGTATAAAACAGTCACGCTTTAAGTTATACGAAGCTAAAGGCTTATCGTTTCTACTACTACACTTTCTGGGGCTGTCTGTGGAAACTGGGCCAGATTGAAATGGTGGTATTTTGGTACTGTTAACATTCAAAAACAACAACAAAAAAAAGATTTCTAAAACTAGAGCCAGACAAATAATTATCTCGGTTGTGTAGCAGAAAGCTTGGATGTCAAAAATAATTTCACATAAGTAAGAACCATAGGCAAATTTAGCTTGGAAGGGGCTTCATCAAAGTCAGATGAGGTTGCTCAGAGCCTTTCCAGTTCAGTTTGGCATTTCCAGTGCTGAAATTTCTGTTCTCTGTCATCCTTTTGGTTTGCAACTCAAAGAACAGTCTGGCTCTGTCTTTCTTGCACCCTGTCTTGGGGGTAGTAGAAGACAGAAATGAGTTCAGTGCTGCCTTACCCCAATATATAAGCCGACTGACCAGTGGTTTTTTGGAAGAAACCACGGAATAAATGAAGCCTTAGTAATTACCCTAAGAGTTATTGACTTCAATGGCTTTTTTTGCTTAGTTATGTATCAGATCTTCCTTCTACAAAGCTCTTTCTCCCCACCATGGTCCCCCTGTTAATGCAGCAATATATCCTGAGCTTCTCTTTCTAGGGAAGATGCATGTGTATCCATAGCATTCCCATCGAAATCTATTGGTGCTACATAAATAACATATATTCCTGGTCTTCCCTGCCTCTGTATCTTAATCTTGTAAAAATGTGTACTTTTTTTTTTTTTGTTTGAATTAGTCATTTTCTTTGATGCCTTCATACACAAAAGTCTTTCTGCTACAGTGAGAAAGAGACAAAAAATTTATGCCTACCACATTGTTCTAACTGAACAAATTATTTTTAAAAAGTCTGAAGATGGCTTGTTTAAGTTTCAGTAAAGCATAGGCTGTTCATATCTTGTGTAAACATATATGATCTCAAGATTTTTGTTTTTCAAGCATTTATAAATTCTTACTGTATTGAGAGCTATTTTGGCAGGTCAACATGGGACCTCATCCATGGAAAATTATTCCATGACTACTTGACTATTGCACTATTGTTTTACAAAGACTTATAAAATGTCCTCTTTTTATTGAATATGGCCTAAAATGAATGGTTCCGTTCTTTTAAGTCTTTCATATTAGATATAGAACTCTAAAATATGAGACTCTGGTATTCAAATAACTGATTTTAATTTTTTTTTTTTTTTTATTCCTCCTTGGTTTTGTTTTCTTTCATTTTACTTTATATTCTTTCCCAGTTATAGTGAATTCAAGAGCAACAGTTGGCTAGAATGGAGAAAGGTAAAAACATGCTTTTTTTTTTTTCTTTACAGTATTTTAATTGAGTCAGTATCTGCTGACTCATGTTATCAGAGCAGAAGCTGTCAGGAAAAATTCAGGTTAGAAATAGGTCTCTTATATTTCCTTTCCCCTCTGCTCTCTTCTGGAGAAATCCAGTAAAGAGGTAGAAACTTCATGGGTTTTTCTTCTTAATGAGGCCTTGATATGCCCTTTTTTTTCCTCCTTGGATAATTAAATCATGCACAAGATCATTAGTCTTCCAAGATGTCTACTAATCAGCATTTATAGTTTCTCTTCAACTGTGACAGTTGGCTGGGGAATTGGAGAAGCAAGTAGTACTCTAAACTGCACCCCTTGTTGACATGACCTCAGGTAGCTAGGAGGAAGAGGAAAAAAAAGACCAGAGCAACCTCCACATTTGGAAGATGAGCAAGAAGACCCTACCTCATAATGCATGAAGGAACAGCAGTTGCCCTCTTTAGAGAAGGTAAAACTACAGTGAAAGATATTTTTACCTAATGAAAATAAAATTGAAATGGACAATTACATTGTCTTATGCTTGGAAATCTGGTCTCTTCGCTTTGACAAGAAAGTCATTCAAGCTAGCTGCAACAAACCTTAAAATTGTAGGCAGTGTTTCATAGAAAAGATGGGTTGCGTTAATGGTTAATAAAGGAAAAAGTCTTCAGTCAGCTACTGTCATCTGTGATCTGTTTTATTTTTATGCTGTTATTAACATACTTTGTTCAAAAAGTTTTTATTTTTTGTATTATTGTTATTGTCTTAGCCTTAGTCTTGGCAGAAGCTTAGACTTTTATTATACAGATATTCCTAAAAATTACTGCAGTTTTTTGTTATACTTCTGGATCTTCCGTCTTTTTCTTGGTATATTTTTCTTCCTCAGAGATGTATTGTTTGATAGAATTGTTCAAATATGTGTTTTGGTTCTAATGATAAATATTTAGTATTTTGTCATCCAGGTTACTAACTAATTTAAAAAAATCAAAGAAAAAATGGCTGAGCATTGCAGGAACATCTGCATTCAAAATCAATTACTTACTGTTTATCAGTTCACTTTTTTTATTTAAATATTCCCCTTAATGCTGACAATTCGATTTGCAACTATATTAGCTTCTGACCACATTTGCCTAGGAATTGTTTTGTATCACAGTAGTTTTGTTTTCTAGGCCATAGAAATCATGGTTTTTGAATATGTAAGTGGCAAATATTAGTTCCCCTGCATTACAGATACTCCATAGTTAACTGTAGCCATTGTTTCTGAAGTTCACAACTTCTTCATCCCCTTCACCTCCAATCCGAATCATTTAAATCATTCTTATAAAGTCTGTGTTTTCTGGAAAATAGCGGCACTGTTCCTAGCAGTATACTCTTTAATTTTGATCTAGTTGAGGGACTTTCTATGCCGAATTGTTTGCAGTCTATACAATTACTTTCCTTTGTGTTAATTCACAAGTTATACAAACAACTTCTGAGAAACTTTAATACTTTATAATAACTCTTTCATGCTCCTTAGGGAAGACAGAATAGTACAGGTTCTATTGATTTGCTTAAACATACATATTTTTTTATTAATCTCTTGAACTATTTAAAAAAAAACACAGATTCATGAATTATGTGGTTTGAGTTACTTGCTTAATGGAAACTAGGTAAATTTGTGGCAAATGGGCAAGTACTTTATTTGAAGCAACTTCCCTGCTGCTCCAAACTTTGCATCTTTACGACAAGTAGGATGTTTGTGTATATTTTCCAGGATATATTTATGTATATTTTCCGGTATAAGTACTGACCTGGCTTTTGAAGAAAACTTTCGTGGACTAAGGCTATACAGTTTTGGTCATTTATACTTGCATTTCTTTTCAGATAAACTAACAACTATGTATAAGAATTAGCTTTCATCTAGTAACTATTTTAAAGTACCTGCTAATTAACATAATTTCTGAAGGGATAAAGTTGTAGGGAACCTTTTATTTTTCCCTTATTTTTTTTTACTGTAAACATGTATTTACTGTTGGTAGGACCTTAGTACTGTTATGTGTAAATCAGCAGTTGTTTCTCATGCTATGTTAAGTAATTTGTGTTCAACCGAGGCAAGATTAATGACTGAATTTTTGGGACAGAGCTGCAGCTGGTAGTCAGAACAATTTTTACCTGACCATGTGAAGAGTAAATGCTTTCTAAGTGACAGAACTTCTAGTATGTTACAATCAAGTAAATGTATATCAAATTGATTTAATTTGCCATCTCTTTCTGAAGCAATTTGGATTCCTCTAATGTTACAGTACTGCACATCTGTGCTGACATGGTGTGTAATGCCTGTCTGGTGGTGTTACAGCTTCTGATGCAAAAATGGGGCTATATAAGTAACTAAATAAATTCATTCAGTGTCTGAGATTATAGTTATGGTAAGCATATTTTGAAAAAAATCTTTCTTCACTGATACCATACATATCCCTGTATTCGACACTGCTTGGTCATTGGGAATTAATTAATAATTCCCGCATTTCCCTATATTTGTGTTTTATTGAGAAAAAGGGATTCCTTCTAAATAGTTATCAATTAACTATGAAAATATTGTGTCTGTTTTTCTTGTTTCCTAACAGCACAACTTGGAGACTATAATGCTTCAGTGCATCGTCCAGGATATCTGTCAAATTACAAGTTTATACCAGAACAGAACAAAGATTTTCTTATCAAAGTAGAATCGCTACATGAGCAACACAGGTAACATTAACTTTCAGTTGTCTCTCACCTCTTGAGATTTTTAAACAAAAAAAAAAAAAAAAAGAGAGCAAAAGGAAGACACAAGTTCATAGTTGTTCCAGTACAACAGACAGTTTTAGTTTCTAAAGGTTCTATTAAATGAAATATTTTGTTTTGTCATGTAGGCGCTAGACTAATCACATTGAGAGTATGATGCCAATGTGTTAAAAAGTTTAAATACATTTCTAGCTATAACAACGAGTAGATCAGTTAGCATTATACATCACTTATGGAAACCATCTAGAGCACTGTATTAGATGTTTGAGGAGTTTTTTTTGATCAAGGCCATATGACTATTTTTCAAATGCTATAGACTTTTATTTTTGTCTCCTGGGTGCAATATAAAGGCTACAACAGATTATTCGAGTCAGTCTACTGCCAATTACTCTTTCTGACCCTGTTGATTTGTCTCTTGTAAGACAGCAGCTTTAGAATCAGTGAAGTTGATTGGGTACTCACAAGATAAATGCAAATATACCAGCCTAGGGAATTCTGTATGAGTACTTGAGCAAATGAAATCTGAATCTATATGGACTTATTATCTTTGTCTGTATCTTTACTGCAGCAGAACTAGTTCCCCTCTCTCGTAGTTTATTTGATTTATAGCCTGAAATACCTCCATTTTCATTTTCCTCTAATATTCCTCCACTTCCTTTGTCAGCTTTCAGTACTTTCACCTCCCCTTCTTGTTTCTTTACTGCTAGTGGATGTAGTGAGTAGTTCTGAACTTCATGTGACCTACCTACCAGAACATGCATATTGCTTTGTCATTTATGTGACGAAACAGAGAACTATTGAACCCTAACTGCAACCATTCCTTCTGTGTAGGTGATAATCTGAACTGCTTTCCCAGCAGTTCATGTTCAGGAACACAACACTTGAGGCCTCTATTCCTCCCAAATTAATTTGCAGTTTCCAATAGGTTCAGGAGTTTTTAGAGGTGGCCTTGTAGACAAGCATGAATAAATCTGCTTGTCTTTAGGAAGCTATCATCTCACAGACCACTGAGAAGAGTCTTGAAGTGGTTGTGTTGGACTCATGTATTTAGTGCTGTCATAGCCAGAGGTATAAAACTGGTTACGTCCTGCAGAGAACAGGCTAGAAGTTACTGTTGTTCCAGAAAAGGTGTGGTGGGGTCTGTATGAAAGCCTCCTTTGTTTTCTGGGTCCTTTCAGTGAAATTGATGCTTTCATTGAGTGTTTTTGGTAGAGAGAAACCTTGATGACTGAGAAGTTTAACTGCTGTGTTTGAATTCACATTTGAATTACCACCACATAGGTGGTGGTAATCAAAGTTCTGAATAAAAATACTTGAGTAGACTGGACTGTGAAAAAATATTTCTTTATAGTTTTAGCATGTTTTTGAAACTTAGCTCTTCAGGCCTATTTATTTCAGAGTGCAGGGAGAGGCAGATGAGTTTTCGCATATTCTGGAAGCATTTTTTGCATCTTCGTTTGGCATTCATAGTGAATACATGGTATTGACTAGACCAATACCATTAGCATAGTTGACAAGAATGGTTCTGGTGTTCACCAGGCCTACTGTGAAGGAAAGACAGAAAAGGATAAATTATCTTCTTACAATTTGAGAACAGTATTGTTTTGGAATGAGATTTCTGCTGATCTGGATTAAATAATATTTGCTGTAAACCATAGGGGATATATGTAAATTATTATCCCTTTTAAATTGACATTCTTAGATTGAGATTGCAAAGCCAGCCCTATAAACGTCTCTTCTTTTTCATTCTTTAGGGTCTGTCCTTTGGGAAGCTTTCACAAAGGAAAATTAGAAGGCTGGAATTGCTGAAACACAATACAGGCTTAAGAAGCCATGTTATGTCTTGTATGTTGTAGTTCAATGCAAGGTTTCTATAGCCAGTTTGTATGTTGTTTTGCAAAATCTGAGAAAGTAGTGCTATGAACACATTCATATCAGGCACTATTTAGTGGACATAGCTGTTGAGAAAGCAACTGTTGCAATATTGAACTGGTATAGCTTTAGAAATTTTCTTTTTCTGTTCATCCCTAAATCCATAATAGTGGATTTCTGTGTGTAGTTTTTTCTAACAAGGTTCTTACCTTTTTTTGCTAAATACATAAATATCCACATCCTAAAACCTCAGGCTATTATCCAAATTTGTAATGTTTTCTTAGTGCTTGCTAGATCTAACCATCAGTTTGAGGAGAAGGACACATTCAAAACTTCAGATAATGCTTATATTTCAGATGATGTTTGTTAGGACTTGGGTATCAAGTGCTATAAAAGTTGGAAGGAGAAACCAAGACTGGTTACCTCTTGACTGTCTGTCTTTCTGAGTAACTACCACCTACTTAGGGATCTAAAGGTTTCATTTCATCTCTAGTTGATTAGAGAGATGCAACAACAACAAGAAAAAAACCCCTAAGTCTGTGCTGAGATATTTTTCTTGTGTCCCTTCAAGACACAAGGCTTGATTGGTCAGGTGTAGATGGTGTAGGCAAATTGAGAATTAAAATTTGCAGGCATTAGTAAAATGGTAATTTTGTAATTTTTCTCTGTACCATTCCAATACAGTGGAAGAGATAAAGTCTGCTAATATTTTTCAAAATCAAGGTGACAAGTAATCACTGTAGATGTGGATCTGAGTAAACAGTTTATCTCTGGATTGTGACAAACAGCTCTTTTTTTATCTTTGCTCTTTTTTCCAATATTGTGACATCGACAAGCCACACTGCTGGTAGGGGCTTTCCAGTTCAAGGTAACTTTCAGTTTCATGAAGCGTGATGTAATATCTCCTAGAGGGGCTGTTTCAGGGTATAGTATTTTGGTGACTTGGAATTGGAAAGGATGGATATTAATTAGAAGCAATAGACGTCCACCTTTTGAGGTAAAGACCCTTTTAAAAAAGAGAATTATTGCCTTATGTTGAATGACTTTGTATCTGGAGTTTTCAACATAATACAATGTTATGTCAGCTTTTTACAGGTTGTATTTAAATTGCACTTGTTTAGTGTAATTTTATGTGTGTCATTTTGGAAGCTCACCTAGCAAAGAGCTATTTTCACCTGCCCTGCCCTTGGTTGCAGGTGTGAAAGGATGATATTGGATGTCTTTTCTACTTAAACGTGTGTAGATATTGCATACAACCCTCAGCTTCTGTTCTTACAGTGACTCTAACTTGCTGTAGTGCCTGAGCCACTGATCTGTGCTGTGAGACCAGGATCGCTGTGGGCACAGCACAGTGTCAATGGGCTCTGACAGATCCCAGGTTAGACCTGCCACTTGTTTGATTGGTTCTTGACTGGTCTTGGCCTTGCAGCTTATTGAAAGGGGCTGCTTTTGTTATCAAGCCTAAAGGAATCTTGTTTAGGCCACTTTGCATTCCTCTCAGATGAATAAATGGTAGGCTGCATGGGAGAACAATCTAGGTAGGGTTTACTTTTGGATTCTTTGTTTTTTAAAACTCCTGATAGATTCTCTGTAGCCCTTTCATGAAAATATATAATCTGTTTATTTGAGGTGTAGGGATTTTTGAGTTTTTGTCTCTGGAAGGAAAAGTCTTGAAAGTGAGGCTTTCTAGAAGACCAGAAAATAAATTCCTTGTAGGTCTTGCAGCACATTTCACATCTAGCAGTGGGAGAAAAAAATATTTTAGGACATACAGATTGTAGATAAAATCAGATGGCTTTTCCTCAGTGAGTGTCGTAACTTTAACTTATTTAATATTCTCTCTCCTCATTTTTAGCACATTCCCGATCCTAATCTTTCCTCTAAATTACTTCCTTCTGAGAGACTGAGCAATATAGAATATTTACACATAAAAAAAGCTTTTATAGCGTAAAATAAAACAGATAAGAATGATTTTTTTTCTGGAAAGAACTGTTCTAGAATGGCTAAGGTAATAACATCTTGTATAATCTGCTTGATTTTTTTTTGAGAGAAGTTTAGGAGGGCTTTAACCAGTGAAGAATCTGCAGCACTAGATGATGTGGTTTATTTATCAGACACAAGGCAGTTGGATTCTTTTTTCTATATTTGGAATAAATCTGTCATCATGTCTTTTATCTTTGACTATGGTCCATTTTTTTCTTTCCCCCCCTCTTTTAGTGGCCTCAAGCAATCTGAAGCAGAATCCTGCTACATAAATATAGCACGAACACTTGAATTCTATGGAGTGGAATTGCACAGTGGTAGAGTATGTTTACATTGTGATTTTTCACTTGGGGAAAAAGATGCCTATTTAATATAAATTAAATAGCAGTAAAACCAGTAGCATTTAAGTATTGACTTTGTTGTGTTATTTTTAATTCAAGATTTGAGTAATTTTTCAATAAATTCTGTGTAACATACATGCTGGAATTTCAACCAAACCTAAACTCCTTGAAACAGTAGCAAAGCATTTTTAAGATAAATTATTTAAATACTGCAATACATTTTACTTAATAATCTTACTAAAGTTTATGAATGTGTTAGCATGAAAGAAAATGAATGCTTTGTGTAGTGGTGTGATGTGGTTGGCAGGTGTTTTAAGAGTTTACTTTCTCTAAATTTTCCAATGCAGTGTTAAGAGTATAGAGATTTTATTATTATTATTATTATTATTCCTGTATTCCCTAACTCCAGGTTAGATCTAAGCAGTATTTAACAGCGTGGAAGATGACCACTAAAAATGCATTTCAGATCTTTCAGATACAGGGTGCTCATTGATAAAAAACATGTCTTAGTACTTCACTAGCTACTGGGATTTAGTTGCTTGATAACACGAGCTATTCGAGACGAATGCCTGAAATACCTTTTTTTTCTTTTTAATTGCATCCTAGTGTGCAAGCTATCATTTGTGCTTTTACGTAATAGCAAGCTATTTTGATATAAAGCTTGTAGCATAAAAATTCAATGAAGTGTAATGCAGATGACTGATTTCCTAAATGAAAGTGACTACTGTTTTTCCTAATATTTTTCTAAGATTTGTTAATAATCCTGACACTGAGAATTTTAGTGAAAAACGATCCATTTCTGTAATGATGAAAGGGATAGAAAACGTCATTTTCTTCAGCATGATATTTTTTCTGGTTTTTCTTTATGCTACCACAAATAAGTGAGCGTTGCATAAGATTTCTACAATTTCCTAAAGTACTCCTGTATAAAACCACTGTAATTACATTTATATTCATGAAACATAATACTCAAACAGTAGAGACCTTTTTTAAGGATGGGGAAAAGTATAACGAAAGGAGGAAATAACAAAAGTGATCAAAATGTGGACTGTCAGTGTTCATACCATCTGAGTATCAGGAGAGGCAACTGTTATGTGACAACTGTTAAAGGTGATCATATATCCTGGTTCACATGCATTGGTTGAGGGTAAGTAATCTAGCATACATGAACAAATTTCATGTATTCTTGTGTCTTCTAACAATGTAAAAGCCTTCCCAACTTATAAGGTGATTACCTTTAAATAGTAAACAGACATCTTATTAAATCTGACTTGGTCCAGGTTTGTTATCTGGTCATCTGTCACTTTTCTGTTGTATTGAAGAACCCTTTACCATCACACTGGAGATTTCACTATATGCACTTAACTTGATTACTCTATGCCTTTTAACTTCTGTTGTAGCCTAGTATTTTGGTAAGCCAACTTAAGTCCCAAGACTTTCACCATGCAACTATTCTCTTAATATTCATGAATCATAGAATGTCCTGAGTTGGAAGGGACCCACAAGGATCATAGAGTCCAACTCCTGTCCCTGCATAGGGCAACCCCAAAATTCACACCATGTGTCTGAGGGTGTTGTCCAATCTCTTCTTGAATGTTGTCAGACTTGAGCATGTGACTGCCTCCCTGGGGAACCTGTTTTCCAGTGTTCCACCACCCTCCGGGTGAAGAACCTTTTCCTAACGTCCAACCTAAACCTCTCCTGGCACATCTTCCTGCCATTCCCTTGGGTTCTGTCATTGGTCACCAGAGAGAAGAGATCAGCCCCTCCGCCTCCTCCCCATCTTGTGAGGAAGCTGTAGGCTACCATGAGGTCTCCACTCAGTATCCTCCAACCTGAACAAATCGAGTGACTTTAGCCACTGTTTATATGGCTTCCCCTCTAAACCCTTCACCAACTCATAGCCCTCTTCTGGGCATTCTCCAGTAGCTTAATATCTTTTCTATACCATAGCACCCAGAACTGCACACAGTGCTCCAGGTGAGGCCGCACCAGTGCAGAGCAGAGCAGTACAATCACCTCCCTCACCCGGCTGGCAATGCTGTGCTTGATGCACCCCAGGACACGGGTGGCCCTCTTGGCTGCCAGGGACACTGTTGGCTCGTGTTCAACTTGCCATCTACCAGAACCCCTAGCACAGAGCTGCTTTACAGCATCTTGTCCCCCAGTCTGTATGTACAGCCAGGGTTGCCGTGTCCCAGGTGCAAAATCCAGCACTAGCCCTTGTTGAACTTCATGTGGTTGGTGATTGCCCAGTTCTTCAATTTGCCCAGATCCCTCTGCAGGGCCTCTCTGCCCTCGAGACTGTTCACAGCTCCTCCCAATTTTGTGTCATCAGCAAACTTACTAAGTAATCCCTCAAGTCCTGAGTCTAAGTCATTTATAAAGATATTAAAGAGTACTGGGCCTAAGATGGATCCCTGCAGAACCCCCGCTAGTAACTGGTCAGCAGCCCAACATAACCCCATTTACTAGAACCTTTTGAGCCTGGCCCATCAGCCAGTTGCTCACCCACTGCATTGTGTGTTGATCCAGCTGTGTGCTGGACATCTTGTCCAGGAGGATACTGTTGATAAGGTGCTGTTTCTGGAAGTTCTTCAATTTCCCACATCATTCCTAGGATGTAGCAAGCCTAGTTGTAGGCCACCGACCTACTTGCAGGATGTCAGTAGTGGTCATACCAGTGCCTGGTAGTGAGGGTAGTTTAAAGTGGGTTCAGACATTTTCAACTAAATGAAATTTCATTGCAGTGTACTGGTTAGCTCTGAGTAAAACACCTTCTGGACATGACTGCTTAAACATTGTACTTTTTTTTCCCCCATACATTGTTTCATATTCAGTGACCTGGGACTCATGGGTTGTCAGAATATTAGTCATGAGCCCCTACTCTGCCTGACACCAAACTGTGTGATCTGAATCGAATGGAGTATAGATTTGAATCAAAGCCTTTTCTATTCCAGGCTGCTAACATGCAGACCATCTTGCTACAGTTTCAATCCAAATTAATATTTTTATCACAATTCAATTTTTTTGAAGGATTAAAATGTTTGAAGTGGTCTGTTTTCTCTAGAACTTGAAGTGAACATCTAGGCATCTAGAAGCTACTAGGAAGGAAGCAGAAAGCAAAATATAAAATGTCATGCCACCTTTTAAATCGTGTTTTGATATAATGTGGATGTCGAGTTTTGTTCCTCTTCTTTATCTCAAAGTGGGTAAGAAAAGTACAGAGAAGGATAACTATCATTAATGTTTTAGGGAAAAGCCTTCTGTACCAGGTGAGCAGCATGGAGAACATGAATACTGAATGGGGCTTTTTTTTTGGTTTGGTAGCATAAGATCTAAGGAGCTTCAGTCTCCCTAGAAAAAGATACGTTTAAGCAAAAGGAACTTTTTCTATATGGATACAACTGAACTGTGGGGGTTTCTGCTATTTTAATGGATACCTGAGGTGAAATAGGTATCAAGAACAATTAGGTAGTTCAGTGGAAGAATGATTCACTAGACTCCATTAAACATACCAAAAGCTTCTGATCCTGGATATCCTCTAGCTTTAAACTACCAGAAGCTGAGAAGAAGGTTTATTAGTAGATGTGTGAGGGGGTTTTTGTTTGTTTGTTTTGTTTTGTTTTGTTTTTCAAGTCTCTGAAGCTTTGTACTTCTAAAACATTGATTACAAGTTGTTGTTTGGACTAAATGCCATGAGGCAAACCTTTCAACCAACATATTATCATTGATTATGCCCCTGAAGGCCTGTGACAGCAGTGAATTATATCAAAGTGGACATTCTCGACATAGTCTTCCATTTGTGAGTGTTTTGCCTGTGCTGCAGTAGTCCTGCAGAAGATTAGTCCTCAACATTTGGTCTTATCTGGTAGCCCATGTTGGCTGTAAATTACACTTTTCTGAAGTTTGAAACAGTTCATTTCTGAATTTTTTTTAGTGAAAGTTAGATACCTCCCACCAATATGCTGCTGCTTAAGAGATGACCACCTTACTCCCCAACTTTGGCAGGGATATTTGCCATGTCTGCTGATATGCTCCCCCCTGCTTAGTACTGCTCTTAAATCACTCCTCCAGTTTTGTCAGATTCCAGTGGTTTGAACAGATTTAGCAGCGACCAGTTAAACTATGGCTTTTTGAAAGGGTTTATCTCTGTGGATCCTTAGGTTTCATCTCTTTGCTGCTAAAATTGTCTTAGTCCTCTTAGATTGTGTATAGCAGAGGAACCAGGTATCACCTTGGTAACTAATGGCCAAAAGAAGCTGGTGCTTCTGCACTGGTGGTTGAGTAGGATACGTTTATACAAATTAATACCTGGTTGCCTTAATTTTAATGTTTTATGGTACAAAGTTGGATAGCGAGCTTTCTTTTTGGTAACTTACTAAACATGAAACTTCCATTAGTGAAGTAATCTGAGCTCAGTTTTCATCACTACTTTCTCTGAGGACAGATCTGAACTGCTAAAATTGTAATATTCAAAAATGAAATACTGTTAAGACAGGCAGGAGAGTGAATTCAAGACCTTACAACTGTACTGAGATTTCTTGAAGTCGTAATCTCCTTTTGATTCTGGACCACTATCTCATCTGCTCAATAATTAGTCTGATATTAACTCATATTTCATTTTTACTCAGAGAGATGAAGGAAGGAAATTTGTGGAATTAATATTATTTTCATATCTGCATAAGTCCAGATGGTAATTGTACATGAAATCAAATATGAATCAGTATTTAACTAGCTAGATGCCTGGCTTGATATTTTTTATCTATAAAAATCATTTAAAAATTATAAAAAGAAACAGGTAAAAAGAAAAATATATGAATGTTTTTTCTTAGTTGTGCAATTTAATAACATAGATGTTTTGAAAAGGAAATAACTGCAGATCTACATCACCTTTCTTTTGGGAGACCCTGTTTCTTTATGCTTGTCCAAAATCTTGGGTTTGGATTTCTTAGGTTTAACACAAGAGAATTCATTACAACAAATAACATGGGAAATCAGTGTTTTGGACTGAGGCAAAGGGGGGTAGGGAATGAACTTTGTTCTGACAAAGCTCCTGGAGAAAATAGAGTAGTTTAGCCTAATTAATCCCTATCAAGTGTTTAGCTAATCCTTTATTTCTTCTAAATCATGTAGGTTTTCCTTTTTTTCTCCTAAAGCTGATTTTTTTTTTTTTTTTCCTTCACAGGTGTGGGTTTTTCTTTGTTTTGTTTTGTTTTGTTTGGGGTTTTTGTTTGTTTTTTGTTTTATTTGGTTTTTTTTTGGTTGGTTGGATTTTTTTGTGTGTGTTTGGTTCATTTGGGGGGGGGTGTTTTGTTTGTTGTTCTGCTTGTTTTGGGGGGTTATTTGTGTGTTTTTGTTTTTTGGTTTTTTTGTTTAAAGCAGAAACCTGGAATAAATTACAAGTGTGTAGTAGTACAGGTTTCTGCACTGCTTTAGGTTGGCTGTATCATTGGCAGGGGCAGATAAATTCCATGTGATTCATCTCCTGAAATACCTTCATTTTCTCCCCAAGTATTAAAATAACGGGGTGTTGATTCTGGGTTCCTGTATTATGCTGGCATAAACTGCCAGTTTAGGAGCTGCTTCTGATGGAGATTCAGCAAGCTCCTCTAGCAGCAGTTCTTGGCAAAGTGGAGCAGCAGATTGCTGAGGATTATTAATTATTTCAGCTGATTCTGGGCTACCTTGAGTGTATTCAGACTGTTACCCACCTAAAGATTTTCTTTTATTATATTCTCAGAGATCTGACTATTGCTCTCATCTTGTCAATATTCACTGTTATGGCACTATGTATTATATAGTTTATGCTCATACTCTATGAACTGCTGTGGTATTTCACTGGAGGTTTGTTTACAAATCACATTGCAAATTAGGTTCAGCTTCATTCATTCATATGCCTTTCTTATAACTATTTTTTAAAGGATTTATTGTAGGCTTTCTGCAGTATTGCTAGAGCTCATGCTACCTGTTCTATTCTTCTGTACCTTACTAACATAAAGAAATTGGGATTGGGCATACAAGAAAACTGTATATTAACTGAGCACAGACTACCATCTAGAGGAGCAGCTAAGCTACTGAAGGCCTTAAGAGAATCCATTATCTTTGACTGTGCATTACAAAATAGTCTGAAATTACTTTTGAGTCAAAGCTGATGTTTTAACCAATGGATTCTATGCTTACATGTAGATGTATGAACATGGTCAGCTCTGTTTAGAAATCTGTGTAATAACATCTTAGTATGTGTCAATCATAGAGAAACAGGAAGCCAAGGTTTGTAACTTTTGTAATATCAGTTTGGATTTAGTCTCAAATGGACCATTCAGTGTCCTCACCCTGAACTTTTTTTTTCTTCTTTTAACTCGAGTGTTTGCTTATATGAAAGCATGTGTTACCTCTTGAGTATCTCAATAACTATAAAGGATTGTAAATTGATGGATTTGTTTTTCCAGTTGAGTGTGTTGAGCTAATGTCTAGTTTTTGGTTTAGTTAACAATGGATTCAGTTCGGTGTATCCCATATTCGTGTACATGTGTATATTCCTCTAGCATACTCTCATATGCAGAATAGTGGTCACCTCCTGGCCAGTATTTATTGGTAAGACCTTTTTGGGGGAGGGAAAAAAAAAAAAAAAAAAAAAAAAAGGAAAAATTTCCTGTGTCTTTTTGAACAGCTTACAATCATGTCATTTTTGTACAGTTCCCAAATTTCTGTTATGTTTACTTTACTGATCTTGGGACATGCTTTAACTTCTTTCCCATGGTTAAATTAATATGGCTGGATTTGAAAATTTAGTCTGATACTGACCTAAAGAGTATCTAGTATAGTAAGGTAAACATTACAAGGTGTGTTAATGAGTGAAACTTCATAATACCTAGTAGACAACATCAAAGGAAAGACGTGCATGAGAAAATAAATCCAAATATGTGATTGAGTTTTTGCATCAGGAGTAGAAATTTAAGTATTTAAAACTTGAAAATTAATCTATAAGTAGATAAATGGCAATGACACAAACTGCGTCTGCATTCTTAACAGTATTTTTCTTTTGCAGGATCTCCATAATCTAGATCTCATGATTGGGATTGCATCCAGTGGAATTGCTGTATATAGAAAACTCATCTGCACAAGCTTCTATCCCTGGTAAATTCCTTTACTAGTAAAGAACTATGTCTGGGCTTTTAAATCTTATTTCTGTTTGCTTTAACATTTATTCCAAAGAAGCCTACAGTACAAAAATTTGTTCTTTATGGGGTATCATGGTATTTCTTTGTATTGGGATAAAAATGAAACCTGTTGCCTGAGCTTTTAATTCTCTAAGACTTTTGAACTCCTTGCACTGTGTGAAGTCTTGATCAAGTTAATTTACACAGAAGTGTGAGTACATGATTAGGAGGACCCTGTAGTCTTAGAGATTTGCAGCTGTTATACCCAGTTCTATGGTTTTTATAAAAAGATTATTACTAGCAAAGCTCAACAGCTAATGGTCTGATCATTTTATCCTGACATTCAGCAAGAAGATACTTGGTTCTCAGAAAAGAAATGTAAAATGAGTTATTTGGAATTTCAGATTTACTGGAACTAGGATAATATGATTTACACAAATTTTTAAATGTCATCAAACAAGGCTATATAACGTTAGCAAATTCTGGAGTCTCTGGGGGACAGACCTTTGCATTATTCTGTGATACTAAAAAACATTAGAATGCATGATAGCACTGTAGAAAATAATGTATATGAAGAAGCAACATGCACAAGGACTATAATGTGAATGACATTGGAAATTAGTTAAGCTATAAGTATTTATAGTACTTATGGGCTTTATTAGTTATACTATACTAAAAACGATAACATAAATTAGAAATTACATGGAGGTTGGGCATTTCCATAAGGTTTTCTGATTGGACCAGGAATAATTTTTTCAGTGTTTCTTTTTTAAAATAAGTATGGGCTTGTTTTGTATCCTTGATAAAATATAGATTTATCATGTTATGCATGATTTCCTTGTATAATTTGTAACGGTATTTCTGGAGAACATTTTCAGTAAGGTGGTGTAGTGTTCTTAATCATGACAGAAAAGTGCGTTCTAATGGTTTGTGCTCCTTAATTATACAAAAAGGTCCTTCTAAGCGATATTTCTTAAATACTTCAGTCATTCCATCCTTTTATACTGAACCCAACCTAACAGGTATATCCTGTAAGAAAGCAAAAGCATTGGTTTCAATCTAAATTTTAGTGGAAAATGTATTGCAGAGTCTCTGGATTTTTCTTTTTTTCTTTGCAGTCAGTGATGTTTCAACTCACTTGAATGTACTATAACCATCTTAAATGTATGTCAATTATGCTGTCATCCAGCTCAGTGATATCTTGTATTTTTCCATTTCTGGTGCACAATAAAACATATAAAACTTCTGTCTTTCATCTTTGTGCCCTGAGCTCTGCCCTTTCAGATGTTAATCAGCTTCTTTAAACAGCTGCAGGTTTTAAAAAGTGCCAGCTGGAGGCACATTTTCTGTCTTCTGCGAGTCTTGTTCTGTCAACTTAGTGACCTAAGGTATGAATGGATAATAGGTATTCCTGAAAGCCACAGCGTTGGCATTTTAAAATGCAGCACTATATGATTTGTTAGGGAAGGGAAAGAGAGCTTTATAGCACACAAGACAGGAGGAATTCACAGCTTCCTCTGCTACTTTTACTTCTGGAGACCACAGAAGAATAAAGCACAGATGCTATTATAAAACCAGTACAGAGGAATAAAGCAGAGATGCTATAATAAAACATCATTCACAAAAAGAAATTGAGGGGAAAAAACCCACAGATTTTTCAGTTCTAACAATTACCACTCTGAAATGTGATGTTTAGGCAGCAATATTTTGAGCTGACAGCTAATGCAATTGTTCCAAGCTTTCCTACTCTCCCTCTAAAAATATTTTCTCGACTTGAAAGGAGCAAAAATTCACTACATAGGGGATAAATTTTTCATATTTTCTTTCTGGCTTCTTGAATGAGTTAGTCATAATCCTCCATGCAGGAACACTGTCCATTCCCTGCCCACTGCCGCACTCCCCCCCAAAAACAAATAAAAAGAAAAAAGCAAACAAGAAAAGTCACCAGAGCAGATGAGGTTGTGCTCTATTTGTAGTAGATACTTTGTATTTCTTTTTAGCCCTCAAAGCAGGATATATTTCTGTAACACCTGGAGTTTTAATGTATCTTAGTTGGGCTGAAGGTGTGCAGGTATGGAAATTCCTTACAGAACAGTATATGCCTGAGAATGCAAAAAAGAAAAAAAAAAAAAAAAAGATAATTGAAATGGTATTTAGACTTTTTATGTAACACCATTCGTAGTAAGGAGTTTTTCCCATGGGCTCAGCAGGCTTTGCCGTAAACATGGTAGAACTCCAGGTGGCAGCAAACACCATCAAAGCACTCTTCAAAACTGAGTAAAATACTCTGCAACATTAGTGGATGACAACAGTACAACTATGCCATATGGTAGTAGTCAAAGGGGACCAAAAGTTTTCAGGAGCAGAGGCAGTGCAAGAGTACTGCCTTGGCAAAAAGAGGATTTTCAATCAAAGCAACCTACATATGATGACTGATCAGTCAGAGGCAATGCAAGTCAAGACAGGTTTAAAAAATAGCTCTGGATTTAAAGCAGTGTTTTATATGCTCTGGAAAGTTATTCTTGGGGGAGCTCAACTGTTTTGTGATAACTTCTAATTTTTTTTTTTTTTTTTGCAAGTAAAATATTATCTTAATGGAAAAAAACATACAAGCACTCTCTATATCAGCAGCTAAGGTTGTGTATTAAATGCTAGTCATAAGCAGTTTCTTTGCTTTGAAAACTTCAGCAAAACTGCTAAAGAAATACATTGCTAGTTAAAATTCAAAAAACAACTTGATAGTCTTACATAGCAAATTTGACAGAACCTTTCCTGCTGAAAAGTGGCAAAGTATAAGACTTAGAGCTTGAAGAAACATTTTTGCTTCAAGGCAAAAATACTAGCTGTTAGCACTAAGTACTGGGACAGAACTGCCAATTTGATCAGAAATGAATAATTCTGTTGCCTACTAAGTGACATCTGTTTTGACCCTTGTGAATGATAGGAAGATGGGACCCAAAATATTTATCATTATTAATATGCTATGGTATTGAGCATTTTACAAATAAATGGTGAAATTTAATTATTTGTGAATGTTGAGTAGTCACTGAACAGATTATTGGTGAGTGATAGGGCAGCTGAGCCACCAGTTAGAATAAGAGTAACTGCATTCTATCCAGATCATGTTTTGGATGTGACATCTTCAAGCACTTGTTAAATCTAAATCATTTGATGCCTTAATCTCTTGGATTTTTTTGTGGATTCTGTTATATGTGAACATTCACTCGACTTGTAGGCGTAACATTGCAAATGGTTTTTAGTTAATGTTAAATCTGACAGATAAGCAAGTGTTCTTTGTCACTGAATTAATAAATAGGTTTAGTTGTACTTTAAGAAGAATGAATGGAATTGAGAGGGATGCTGTATTTAGGGGAGAGTCAAAATAAAGAGACTTAAAGCCCTGATTTGGCTTGAAGTGATTATGTGGTCATACAGTGAATCATGTTTTATAAAAAACGGGTAGCGGGGGGTGGAGAGGAGAGAGACTGAGAGAGTTTTGGTAGTCAAAGAAATGTGGCAAGAAAGAAGCAGTAGCACAAAGCTTGACTGGTACTGGTTTAGGCAGAGTAGCACTAGGCTTAAGAAAGGATTATTATTTTTTTTTTTTTAATAAATGAGTTGCATCTCAGTAAATAAAACTCAAAGTTTATATAATTTATTGGGAAGTTCAGAATGCAGAACTTTTAGATGAGCAGTTCAGTTCTTTACTGTTTGAGGCAGAAAGTAAAATGGCACAAGTATTTCAAGAGCTGGCCTAACAGGAGAGGCAGATATGATTTCAAGTTTCCATTAACTTGTACAATAATTTGCCTGGTTGCCAAAGAGTAGTGTTAATGAAATTCCTGGTTCTTTGTGGTTCTGTAATTGAAAGAGAAAAGAATTTTCAGAAATGGGCACACATTCGGTTTTCCACTTCTTTTGTGCAAGAGGGGGATTGTTCATTCCATCACCTCTCTTGTTCATAACTGGCAAATACACTGTATGTCAATGGAGGACATTGCTCTATAACTGAGGTGTATCTCTCTCATGGGCAGTGAGGAATGAATGATATGCCATTGTCCACTTGTTGAGAGTGATGCAAAAACTGGGGTAAGAACAGAGATGACCTTCGATATAGTTCATACCTGATGAGATCTAAGGTGCTGTGAAACATTATCACTTCTGACACTTTTAGCAGCAACCTTCCAAAACCCTGTCATGGTGTTTTTTCAGGCAAATATGACTTGATCAGACCTTAAATAGCTTTCCCAAGGCATCCATTTAATTCCAACTGATCACAGATTTCTTTTTCCAGAATGTGTAGGTTTTCAGTTGTTGATGTATTGCAGACAGAATTTAGATATTTTAGACAAATCTTGTTTTGCTGTAGGAAGGTGTAGAAGTTTGTTTAATTTAGCAAAACTGATACACACCACTTTCAATTGTAATGCTTACCTTAGAAAATCTTTATTCATACTATGTATATATAGGAAAGAGGTGTTCAGTTCTCTATGAAATTACCACAAATTATGTAGCAATGTTAATAATTGAAGTGAAAAATATATTAACACTCATTCTTACAGTTTTTATCCTTCTACAATTAGGATTTTAACTGCAAAGTTTGAGTTGTTCACACAAGTGCATGATACTTTGCACATTATGAAGCCAATTCTGTGAAATCTCTGGGAAATTTCAGATGTTGTATGACCAGCCTTGTCATGTCATTAGGGTCTTAAATTTTTTTCCTTGAGTCACAGTTGTCATCTGATTTTTAAGTTACACAAACTTGACACATTTAACGTTTGTGCAGTTTAGTAAAGGATGTCATCAAGTTTTTCCTGCAAGAATAGATTTGGTGGGAGAGAATTGCTATGTGAACTATTTAAAGAGTAAATGAGGAAGAATCTCGATTTGAAAAAGGCCTTTCCTTCTTGGCTAAAGTTTTTCTTCTGAGTTTCTTGACATTTATCTACCACTCAAAACAGGAGGTGCCTGCATATTATTCATTGAACATCTAACAGCTATAATCTTTTAGGCTTGCTGTACACTTTATTATTTTTCATTATTTTATCCCACTAAACATTGATTAGTATTTCATGGTCTGTTTCTTTTAGGGTGAACATATTAAAAATTTCCTTTAAAAGGAAAAAGTTTTTTATACAACAACGGCAAAAACATGTAAGTAGGCATTTAATTTTATATTGCTCCAGTGGTCATGTGGGGTTTTGTTTGTTTGTTTGTTTGTTTTTTCTTAAATGTTAAAACAACAAATGCTGATCAAAAGTCTCTGTGGTAACTTGCCTTTGAAATTCTGTTTCATTAAGTTGCCTTTGCTTTTCTTCTTCTCTTATCCTTGCTCTGTTTCACATTTTATTTTCCCTTCTAGAATCCTTCCATATTCAGTCTATTGGACTGTATCTTTTCCATGCAAGTTTTTCCTTCCATGGAGATTTGAGGAACATGCAGATCTTCATCCTTTCTCCAGTACTTATAACCCAATATGTTTCCCTTTTCTTGCCAGCATCTGCTATTCTTTTCTTTGATGCACTCTGCTCTGTAGAGTTCCTCAATGCTGTCAAACTACTAAACAGCTGCTTAACCCATCTAGGTGGACTTTGTGAGGTCTCTTCTGCTTATGGGGCTCAGAGTTCTGAGAGAAAGGAAGGTTCCTGGAGAAAAGAGGAGTTTTGCACCTGAAAGACATGTGTTTGGAAAGGGGGACAGTACACCTCCTGCTGTGTGTAACACAGAGGGGTTTTGAAGTTGTCAAAATATGTGAAGATAGTTGATAAAAGTGGTATAAAATTTTTCTGCTGTTAAGAGTTGTGTTTATAATGCTGTGTGCTTTTTCAGAACATTTGTAATATTAGTTTATCTACTAAGTAAAAAAAAAAATCTTGATTACAGTATTGTGCTGCCACAATGTGAACAGGTAAGTTATCTTTTTATAAAGAGAGAAGAATATTTAATATGACACAAAAAGCACCAAAATTAGTGATCTGTAGATACATAAATATCTTAATTTAGTTAAGGACAGAACTCAAATAGATAGTAAAAGGTAAATGTTAAATTACACATAAACTTTATGAAGTCTCTTACTGGTAGTAAATGAGCTCTTAAACTGATAGGAGCTGTGTAGCTGGGGTCCTTCTGACCTAGCAAACTCTCAGACCTCCCTCCCCTCCCTGCAGGAGACTTGGCCACTGTGTCTTGTTTTGTGCTACTTCTCCTTGGGGACTGGGTGGTGGTTCCAAGGGTTCTTTAAGGGATGCCAGGCTCCTGTTTCATGGATAACTCCCAGGCTAGCAGAGTGCCCTGTTGGTGTCCTAGTGCACATCATATGTGCATTAGGGGGAATGTGGCCAGTAGGTCGAGGGAGGCTATCCTCCACTCTGCTCTGCCCTGATGAGGCTGCATCTGGAGTACTGTGTCCGTTTCTGGGCTCCCCAGTTTAAGAAGGATGAGGAATTACTGGAAGGAATCCAGCGGATGGCTATGAAGATGATGAGGGGTCTGGATCATCTTTCTTATGAGGAGAGACTGAGAATAGACCCAGCTCTGGGTCTATTCAACCTGGAGAAGAGAAGGTTGAGAGGGGATCTCATCAATGCTTATAAATATCTCCAGGGTGGTTGTCAAGAGCGTGGGACCAGACTCTTTTCAGTGGTGCCCAACAATAGGATGAGAAGCAGTGGGCATAGAAACATGTGAGGTTCCGTCTGAATATGATGAGAAACTTCTTTACTTTGAGGGTGCCAGAGCACTGGAACAGGCTGCCCAGAGAGGTTGTAGAGTCTCCTTCTCTGGAGACATTCAAAACCCGCCTGGACGCATTCCTGTGTGATCTGTTCTGGGTGAACCTGCTTTAGCAGGTGGGTTGGACTAGATGATCTCCAAGAGGTCCCTTCCAACCTTGACCATTCTGTGACTCTGTAACAAGATGACCTCTTGACCTGCACTGATTAGAGGGTCTGCTGAACAAAGATTGCTAGGGAGGCTTTTTTACCCAAAAGGAGAATGTTTTCATCTCTTTTCTCTTTTTTTTTTTTTTTTTTTTTTTTTTTTCTCTTTATCCCCTTGCAGTTTGGTGGGTATCTTCCAAATTTGAGGAGTGTGCATCTATGTACATGTTCTTACTTTTCAGGGCTCATGTGTAAACAAAGTTAGGATTTAGAGATATGTGTAAGCTTAGTGCAATAACACTATAGTATGCACAAATGACAGTTTTCTCTTTTGAAAGAGTGTGTCCTAACCCACTGTAGAGGTGTCTTAAGTTTTTTTGCAAGCTGTAAGCTTGCAAATATACTGTTTATATGCAAACTTGTCTCAGTCTGTTCATATATATATTTTGCTGTATGAAGAAATGAGTGGTTGGGAAACCATTCTGTTATCTTGTGAGTGTAATTGTATTTGTATTTAACTCAGTGTAATTGTATTACATATTATATGTAATTGTACTTATCTACTTCTGGATTTGTGGATTAAAAATTCACTGAGAAGCATTCATTTTAAATTATAAATATCTTCATGTGTACAAATATGGGCAAACTTATGGACAGCAATTTCCAAATGTGTCTGTGAGAATAAACACATGAACAGAACTCTCCCTGGCAGTGATTAGTAACAGTGGATAGTAAAGTGAGTGTACTTACAGGATTATTATTTTTTTTTTTAATATGGAAGAATTAAGTGTCAATATATAACAGTTCCTGGACTTAAAGATCATATAAAATGTGTTTGTTACAAAGATTTGACTGCTGTCAGAAATTGAATTTCTGGAGACAGTGTCACCTTTGAAGAGGGCTGCATTCTTGAAGTTTGTTCGGTTAAGTGTTTGATAAATGATGACAGTTCAAGGCCCTTGATACTTTTAGTTAATCTCCTCTTACATGATCATAGTTCTTTATTTCATAACACACTAAGATTACAGTAATGCACACTGTATCATGCTTAAAGCGACAGAACTGTAGGAAAAATAGGGCTAGCTGCATGACCTTTTTACTCTTTCAAAACAGATATGAAAATGCAGACTAAGTGTGCTATTAAATCTATATATATATCCATCTGTGTCAGTGGGGCCCCTTGGCTTGAAATTTAGGGTAGCACACCTGCAGTACTTCAGTGGTATTGCTTGGAAAGCTTGCTGCTGCAGTGCAATGGGAGTGGGTAGCTGGACTACTAGGGGTTTTCTTCGGAATGGTGGGTCTCATGAGGGGTTTGTGTGGGCAGATGACTGAGGTGGTGTCAGTCTTTGGCTTGACCAGATTATTGCTTGGAAATACATGAGGAAATAGGTAAATGAGGCTGAAAGCAGGGAAGATGGAAGAATGTTGGGGAAGCAGAGCAGATACTATGTATTCATAGGCAGGGTTTTATTAAAGGGAGTCCAGCAGCGCACTACTAAGATGAGGGGCTAGAGCACCTTTCTTATGAGGAGACACTGAGGGAGCTGGGTCTGTTCAGCCTAGAGAAGATAAGGCTGAGAGGGGATCTCATCAATGTTAATCAGTATCTCAAGTGTGGATGTCAAGAGGATGAGACGGGACTCCTTTCAGTGTTGCCCAAAGATAAGATGAGGGGCAACGGGTGCAGGCTGAAGCATAGAAGGTTCTATCTGAATAGGAGGAGAACTTCTTTACTTTGAGGGTGCCAGAGCACTGGAACAGGCTGCCCAGAGAGGTTGTGGAGTCTCCTTCTTTGGAGACATTCAGGACCCGCCTTGGAGACATCCCTGTGCGATCTTTTCTGGGTGAACCTGCTGTAGCAGGTGGGTTGGACTAGATGATCTCCAGAGGTCCCTTCCAACCCCAACCATTCTGTGAAAGGTGGTGACAATGCTATAACATTTCAGAGTTTTGTGTGTTATATTTAGATTTCTTTACAAAATCTACAGAATGTTCTCAAAGGCTATGGATTTGCAGTCATCCGAGATGTGCTGTGTTTCAATGATTTATTCTCCTTATTTCTCTTCTTATTTTCTTTCCTTATGTCCCTGTTCTGAAGACTCAGTTTGCCTTATCTCATTCTCTCCTTTTTTACCTTCCCACTGCTTCAGTCTGTTGATCAGCTATTTGCTAGAACTAGGCAATATTTCTGTTTCTGCTGAAGAGCTGCTTAAGGACCGGGGAGCAAGACTGATGAATCAGTGAATGTCTGATGCTATAAAAGCTCATGATGTGTAGACTTTATGAAGGGTACAAGATTTAACGTCAAAATAGGAACTATGCTGATTTACAGGCAGCATTTTAAAGCATCCAGAAATTAAACTTTATTTCCAATGTGCTTATCTAATGCTTAAAACCAACTTCATTTTCTGCATATTAAAATATATTTTTATTTGCTCTGCTTGTAGATAATTTCAAATTCTTGATAATTATTAAAATGCCATTCTTTTTGAATTTAAGTTGAAGTATGATGGACATTAGATCGTTGGATCCTGCTAGAACTCTCTTCACCTTTAAAACAGTGCATAGATTCAGTAGCATGACTTGCAAGGTGGCCAGTTAGTGAGCCAGATGGTTATGTTAACAAAAGATTTTGTTAATTTAAAAATTGAGTAAGTTTTTCTGAAACTCCTGAAAGTATTTATCCTAGTTTAAGTCCATATTTAAACTTTTAGCCCTCTTAGGAGCTACATAGAAGTTTCTGTGACAGCAGTTGGAAGAACACCCTTGTGATGTAGAGAGCAAGATTCATTACTATTTTCAAACCTAAATTTAAAACCAGAATATTTGGTGTACTTAATTCATTGTCTTTACACTATGGCTTTTCAGTATCATTGAGATGTTTGAAAAAAATTATTTTTGTGGCAACTGAAAGGACAGTGCTCTAGGATAGCAAAAATATCTATATGCTTCCTTTTTTGTTTGTCTTATGGAGTAGTAAAGCACTTCAAGTCATACTCAACCAACTGAGTATGTCAGAAATGCTATTTGTCATTAAATCTTTGATGTATGCTTTTTATATTGCAAGAAATTCTGAGTTAAACTTCTACTATGCTTGTATGCTTCATTTTGTATAAGCTAATTAGAAGCAACTGTGGCAAACTAACAAAGAAGAATTGGTTCCAGTATGTGTGAGGCTCAAATAATAAACCCTATTTGTAAAAAAATAAAAAAGAAAAAAGTATTTAAAAAGATGTTTTACTAGAGAGAAAATGTACCTGAAAGGTTGCAATCAGTTAAAAGTTTTGCAGTGCCTATATAAAATCAAGAGGCACGTCCTTGTTATCTTTCCCTTGAGATGCTCATCAGTTTTCTAAAATAATTATTTCAGGCATGGATTCCCTAAATTAGTCATAAAGTGATTTGCAGAATATGGCATTGATCTCTGATGCATGACATTTGTAAACTTTGCCTAGAAATAGAAAGGATATAAGAAAAATAGAGTATTCTAGCCAAAATGGTCTCTAGTTACTTCTTTATGGGATTGTTGCTGTGAACAAACAGAAGGACAATGTCAACTAGAAACTGAGGTGTTATTCGGGTGGGACCTCTATTCCTTGCTGGACGGTGTTAGAAAGAGCTTTATTAGATCTTTCTGAGTCTTTGAATAAAAAGTCTTTGCAACACAAATCCTGACTTTCTCCAAAGTATGAGCTAGAATTTACTGATATGTTTGCCTGCCTGGTTATATGCTGAGATGTCAAAATTCAGTCATAATTCAGAGCAAGTGGAAAACATAAGCAATGAAATAAAAAACTTGATCTTTTTCACTGACATGCTGAGCTGTGATAGCAATTATCTCATGTTGCATGTTATCTTCCTTTCTTTGCTTTACTCTTAGTTCCACTTTTTTTGCATCAATAACTATATTAACTAACCATTTATCATGTGCAAAAGTATCTTGGGATCTGATATAACTTAACAAGTGCTACAGCTGGCAAGGGCATAAACATGGATGACACACTTGTGTTACACCTGAATTTCACTGGCACTTTGGCACTGAAGTTACAAATGACAGTTTGCGCCAAGACGCACAGCTTTGTATTCTGCTTCCTTTTGATCTCCTCGTCGTGGCCTCATGTTATCATCCAGAAAGCAGGACTGGATTTCAACAGCAGTAGCGGCACCTCCAGTCCCATCACAACTACTGTCTTTCCCACAAGATGGATCACTGTTAACATATTTAGTATCTTCTAAAAGAATATCAAGCTGATGCATTTTGCATGCTAAGGCTCTTGAAAGAACATTATTGAATTGAAGCCTTGTGTGAAGAGTTTGAATTCAAAGATTGAGGGGTATTTTCCTTTCTACATTGCACCTTTAATGGAATGTTTTAAAGAGTTTTGTCATAGGAGATCAAGACCTGACTCGAAATCCGAAACTATATT
Source organism: Streptopelia decaocto (assembly GCF_964273445.1). Classification (NCBI taxonomy): domain Eukaryota; kingdom Metazoa; phylum Chordata; class Aves; order Columbiformes; family Columbidae; genus Streptopelia; species Streptopelia decaocto. The sequence continues at coordinate 68,953,285 of NC_138655.1, forward strand.
TGATAGTTTAATATTACACTGGTATATACAAAATATTTACCACTCTCAACTTAAATATTTCGTTAACATTCTAAGGATTAGGAACTGAAAAAACTTAATCATTTTTCAGTATTGCTCAAACTTTTAAAGTGTTCATTTTGCAGGTTTAGAATGTCATGTAGTCACAGGGCTATTTTGGCCATCTCCAGCTCAAAATCTACTATACGTTGATTTTTTTTTTTGTTTTCCTAAATGCATTTTTTCTTTTTAAGTTAAGGGTAATTTTATTGTCGGTTTGTGACCTTGTTTACTGTGTTTGATCTGCTTGTTGAACATGGTGTTTCCTACTGTTACAGAATGAATCCAGAGAGCATATTGTTGCCTTCAACATGTTAAATTACAGAGCATGCAAAAATCTATGGAAATCTTGCGTAGAGCATCACACATTTTTTCAGGCAAAGAAGTCACTACCTCATGAAAAAAAGATACTATCACATTATTGGACCCTGGGTTCTAGAAATCCAGCAAAGTAAGTATGGTGTGAAAGCATACTTTGCTTTATAATGGGAACAGAAGTATTTGTGTCAGGGATAGCTCAAGTTAGAGTGTCAAGAGTTCAGTTCTGTCCGCACCTGTGTCCCAATCTGTATGTGAACTATTTGACAAGTTATATAACTGTGGTTTCAGTTTCTGCAATGTGACATCATTACAATAGAGTTTTTCTTATAATTTCCTAAAAAGATACTTGAACATTATTATATTTTAGAGGTATTTTTAAAACTTGCTGTTTGGGGTATAAAAACACTAGAAAGTAAAAATGTTAAGTAGCTACTGATCCAATAAGAGTTTGCACAACAGATTTATTTTGAACTCTTTACCCACTAGGGCATACACACAGTCTATTTAATATGTTAGGCAATTTCTGGAGTGCATCACACCAAGCACTTATTACTGACATTGCGATGTCTCACCCAAGCATTCAAGATATCACCTTTGTGACATTTCTACTCTTTTATTTTCCTCATTGAGTTCTGTTGGTCATGGGTGTGGTAGTTTCACAGTAGTATCTAAGATATAGTTCCCTTAAAGTAAAGCATCAAGCCTGTCATTTTGCTATATGAGGTTGGGGTTGTTACTTCCCATATGCACCAACTGGGCCCTAACTCCATTAAACTTAATCTGCCAGTTTATTGTCTAGTCACCTGAGGTAATATTGTCCTTCTGCATTTCTTCACAATTGACCTTTATTTTTGCCCCAAACTGATATCTCTTTAAGACTTCACTGCTGATATTTTTTCACTATAATCTAAAACTTTTTTTCTATTCTCTTTGATGTCACGAGTGAATAGGTAACTCCTACAAGTGAGGACCCTACTCCCTAGCTCTTGAGTTTCTTTATGGGTTTAAGGGACCTTGTGAATTGTCTTTTTGAAATCTTACATAGATTAAATCACTAGTTTAAAGTGGGAGGTTATACTCACATAGTTCTGCTGTTTCATCTTAGAGGCTTTTAGACTTTTTTTTTTAATAAGTATCTGTCTCAGAGTTTTCTGTTGATTTGTTCTGTTGTTTCATTTATCAGCAATTCAGCTACAGATGTGTCATGTTGTGTGTTATCGTCTTGTCTATGTCCTGTCCCCACCTACCCCTGAAAAAAATACTTTCACAAAACATATCAAAAATATTTCATACTAATAGTGAATGAAAAAGAAAGTGTTATGTCATTGTCTTCTCTGAATGTGACATTTTGGAGAGTTCTTTGGTCCTTGATCATCTATAGTCTCTGTAGACTCTCTAGAAACCTGCTTGTTCTGATGATTTTTTTTTTTGAGAGAGGTATTTTATTGTTTTTGTTTGTGGTGTGTTTTTTGTTTGTGTTTTTTTTTTTTTTTTCTTCAGTGTATTCCCTTAACAGTTTAACTTTACATTTAGTTTGTCAGACTGATTCTCTCTTTCCTATGTAGATAAGCTTCAGCTTTTGAATGGTATCATACTTCAGATAGCTTCCTAGACCTTAGTGGCTGGCTGGCTTCTCATACTGTCATGTCTCTCTAGATACTGTGGAAATTCATATCAAGTGGAATTTTGATTGTAAATGAAGCAGTTAACCCATGCAGGCTATCCAACAGTAAGAAGGTTGATAAAATGTTGTTTTCCATTAGAGTGGAATTCCATAATTTTACCTAGTACTAGATCATAACTGAAGCAAGTGAAAACAAGTAGTTATATAAATACTAATCTAATTTTCTAATGTTTTACAGACCTGTATTTTGAGAATTAGCTCCTCTATGGAGTGATATGGACTTGCTGTAGTGAAGGTTTAGAGGAGATGAATTTCTCAAAGCTTGTAGGATTACCATGTCTTGGAGTCCTTTATTTCTCTCAGACTTGCAAACAGATTGAAAATCCTGATGCTTTTATATACACGTGCATGCACAGGCATTGCACAGCCCCTGTAATATTAAGAAAGAAAATAGTATGAGTTCCAAAGGGTACCAGTTTAGTATCATTCAAATTTTTACCCAACCCCTGTTTTTTTGATAAATTTACTGTTAAAATGTCTTAAAAGCCTGTAGCATGCAGGATAGCTTTCATTGTTTAATGGAGTTACTAAGAAAAACTGGGTTTCAAGTAAGTTCATTTTCTGAGGCATTATCTGTGGTGAATTGTTTATTTAGGCTCTTAAGGAATTTCTAGGGAGAACGATTCATTGTGATACCATCCATCAGCTTAATGATATCCCTGGTGCTAATGCATTCCTTGGCCTTATTAATGCAGCAACAAGTGTGAAATTTAGGATCTACATGAGGCAGAAATGAGTTGACAACCTTTGCTATGAGAGACTGCTAAAGTACATAAACAACAGTCATTTTGGAAGTCTTTTAGTAGTTCCTGTCAGCATGGTCACTGTCACTCAGGAAATTTTCTCAAAAGTTTTAAAAAAAGGTGTGAACATATCACTTCTGAAGTCATCTGTTATATATTGATGATTTTTACTTTTCTACTTGTTTGACTAGTGAATGCTGTAAGAGACAACATGAGTTTCCATGTCCCTTTTCAGGGATGGCTCTGAACTCATGTGGAAGCTGTGCAACCAAAAAAAAAAAGGAATTATGCAGTCTCCATTATGAAGGGGACCAAAATTTTGCATTGAAAAAAACAAAATCCCCACCAACGATGTCATACAATTGTGGAGGTTTTAGGATCCACTTGGCTTCAGTGATTATTTTCGTCTTTGAAGGGGGTTACATTCAGGTTTTACCATGTTAAGTATCACAAGTTTTCATCTGGAATTTGTAGCTTTCTTGTACTGTGTTCTTTTACACATGTGAGGCAGATATCCTAGCATTTATTGCATCAGTTCAAATAGTTCAACTCTTGGAACCCTTTAGTACAACTTCCTGTAAGTACATTTCTGTGACCTTCTACGTTCTCTTAGGTTAAGGTACTAGTGAAGTTCCATTTAAATTAGGCTGCTGAGTTGTATAAATCACCTGTAAGCCCTATTCTAAGGGGAGGCGGAATCACTTCTCCCAGATTCTGAAAGGGAAGTTCTTTCAGCATTTCTGGACTGGATGCTGAATAACCTCTCCTAGGCACATTATTATTCCTTGCTGAAAAGCAAGAAGTGTACATACTTTTTCCAGAAAGGATAACCTTGGTAATAAATGGGAGCAACTCAAGATATTACAGCCCAATCCAGAAAGACATTGGCAGCCTCTCAGTATGTTTGCTGAGAAATATCCTCATATTTGACATCTGAAGAGCAGCTGCTTGGAGTTCAGGAGATTGTTATATACCTTAACTGAAATATCTAGAAAATATAAAGTGATTCTGTGGTTAGAGTTTGGGGTTAGGGCTCTGGCTTCCATCACACAAGTTACATTGCACCTCAGAAGTCACCTGCATTGGAAGATGCATGAATAGGCACTTGTAAAAAAGGAAAGCTGATTAATGCACAATTTGTGGAATTCTTCAAGATGCATATTTCATAATACATCCTCTTTTTCCACTTTCCCTCTCTATTCTACCCATGTAAGGCTTCTTTGAAAGAGCTCTTTGTTTTTGTAGAAAACCAGAGGAGTTGGTCTTACAGAAGAGACTTACAGAAATAAAATGGATAATACAGGCAAAAGCTTCTCCTGAATTCATGGACTGTGTTTGCTAAGTTTAATGTAGGCGACTGATTTTAATGTGTAGATGCTTCATATTAAGTCTTCCCTCTTGGTTTTTATGCTGGGAGAAGCTTTAAAAGTACAAATTTAGATGTTGAAGGAATTAATTTGCTTTAAAATAATGAACAAGGCATATAAGATACTTCAGAATACAAAAAGTTTTGGATTGCTTTTTGTTTTGTATAAACAAAAGCAGTACAGTGCAAAGCATACTTAAGGTTTGATATTAGCATGAGGAATAACCACAGCATAAACAACTTTTTTTTTTTTTTTTAATGCTATTTAATATTAAGACATTTCAGCTCCATGCTCTGCTATCCCAGCCACCCATTATGTTCAGCTCAGGACATAGTGAGCCAAAGGTGGGTTCTCTGTAACTCATAAATTGCTTCTTTTCCATGAAGAGTCCTAGGCCTATGAACTTGAGGATGAGCAGCTTCTCTCTCTGCTTGTCTTGTGGAATGCTATGTAAAAAGGTAGTTTATATCAATTTTGATCTACTTTAAAAATGTATTTGTGCTGTATAATTCCACTAGTAAGATATTTTTATTGCTTTCCTCGCTGAGGTTCTGATGCAACCCTTGCTTTGTCAGCTTCTTGTCACAAGAAACAGTTTAGACTTGGGGATCCCTTTACATGTCAGATCTTTTGTTAATGACTTATTCCTATAAGGAACACTTCACTCAAATGTGGTTTCCTTCTGGAAACAGAGAGTGGTCTGGTGTAGCTCTTATTTGCTGAGGCAGCAGGTAGATGGTTAAAATAGTGCTGTACTCAGTGAAGCTGTTAGTAAATTGTTACCCCTATATGAGTTTTAACAGGGAACATCTGGAATCTTTTGCCTGTATGTGAACCATGTTTTTTCAGGCACTCAGTGCCAATAGGACATACCAAATTTCCTGTTTTCCCCTCCATCTACTTAAACACAATTGGGTTAAAAATAACTCCCAGAAAAAAAAAGTATTTTTACCCAGGCTTGTGATTAGCGTTGTATCAGGGGTTAACAAACAGTTTGATTGCCACAGATGAAGGACAGCAAATGGCTCTGTGAGACTGGAAATGCAGAAGTGAGGAAGGGTAAGCACAGGGGACTCTTTAGAACACATTAATCATAAAATTGACTTTCATAAGCATATTTTATTTCCTTTTTGTTTTCTGTGCAGAATAATTCACATATGCTTTTTTTTTTTTTTCTTTTCAGATCTGTAAATAGCCAGTACTGCAGAAAAGTTATAGGCGGGATGGTTTGGAACCCATCTATGAGACGATCTTTATCTGTTGAGCATCTAGAGACCAAAAGCCTTCCTTCTCGATCACCTCCTGTTACCCCTAATTGGTAAATCTAGTTTCAGCCTTTCCCATACTCCATACTCTACCTGGAGGCCAATAACAAGTGGACTACTGCAGGGGTCTGTCCTGGGATCTGTCCTGCTTGGTGTTTTTTTGACTTGAAGTGCTTGCTTATAAAGTTTGCAGATGACAGCAGTTTAGGGGATAAGTCAATAAGCTTGGGGGTAGGGCTTTTATCCAAAGGGACCTTGATAGTCTGGAGAAATGGGCCAATAGGAAATTTAATGAAGACAAATACGAAATCCTGGGAAAAAAAGAATCCAGTGCAACAGTACTGCTTGTGATGCAACTCTCTGGAAAAGGACCTGGTAATCTTCATAGGCATCAAGCTGTACATGAATTATCTGGTGTGCCCTGGCAGCAAAGTCATCAGAGGAACCTGGCAGTATTAACAGCAGCATGGATGTTAAATCAAGAGAAGTGATTATCCCTCTTTTGCTCAGCACTCATTAGACCTTATTAGAATGCTGCAGCCACCTCTGTGTTCAGTAACAGAAGAAAGACACTGGTGAACTGGAGGGAGCTCAGCAAAGTAGTAGCCACCAAGGTAGTCAGGAGGCTGGAGCGCTTTCCCTGTGAGGAGAAGCTGAGAAAAATGTGCTTGTTCAGTCCAGAGAAGCAGGCATTTCCCAGATGCCTAATAACAGCCTGGCAATACTTAGGAGGAGGCTAGCTAGAGAATGAGGTCAGGTTCTTCAGTGTCACATGGTGGTGTGGCAGGATGAGGCAACAGGTATATGTTGAAACAAGAGATGTTCTGTCTGGATATTATGAAAAACTGCTTTAGCACCAGGACAGCTGAGCATTGGTTGCTTAGAGAAGCTGTAGGGTATCCATTTTTCAAGTTTCTTGAGATCTGACTGGATAAAGCCTTAAGAAATCTGCTCTGACCTTAGTTGACCTTGTTTTGAGCAGAAGGTTGAACTAGATGATCTCCATAGGTCCCTTTCAGCCTGAGTTATCCTATGATTATAACTTTAACAGTACAGGTAGCATTCTCGAGGTGGGAAGAAAACCAAATCAGTTCAGTGTACTGAACCTAGCAGTGCATGATTGCCTAGTATACTATCCAAAATATTTGAAAATCGGTTATTTAAAGTGAGATCTATAGGCCTGTCGTGAAGATTTCAGGACACAGGTTGCAATAGGATAGGTATATAGGTATTTCACTTTGATAAATTTTTATGAATTATTCTGATCCTGCAACTTGTGTTTGTGTTTATTTTTAAGGCGGAGTCCTAGACTACGTCATGAAATTCGTAAACCACGACACTCATCTGTAGATAACCTTACAAATGAAATTAGTTATATTACTGAAACAGAGGATGTTTTTTATACATATAAGGGCTCTCCAACATCGAAGGACAGTGATTCAGAGTTCTCTCAGAACCGTAGTCCACAGAGGAGGTAAGGACTTCTACAAACAACTCATCTATTTTGATTTTAAAAAAAAAAACAACCACCAAACAAAACCCAAATAGTTTTACTATAAAACAAACATCTTTAGTTATAATATTAAAATGAGTTCAAACAGTTTTGTGTTTGCATAAGATCTGTTTTGACAAATTGCTAAACTGCAAATGCTGTGATATACAAAATGACAAGTTAAAAAGAAACCAACCCTTCATCCCTAAACAGTTCTCAGTAGTTGAGTTTTCAGTAAAATTAGATAAGCTGTTAATATCTGTAGTATTCAGTTTCCTAGTAACTTCTGTAACACTTTCCTACCTGTTATAAATTCTTCCTTTTTGGGAGGGAGGAAGGCTTACTGAACTCTTAAGATCAGCTCAGAATTGTCAGTTGGAAGAGGTCCTACATTTGAGTAAACACTAGAACATGATAATGCCAGTGGTCACACATCTTTTCTTCTGAGGAACTGTAGATTGCTTGTCTACAGGCAGTCTCTGCTTTTTGCCTTAAGGCACTTTTGTTGTGTTCTTTGAAGACCAAGTTTATTCTCCCCTGCAGCAGTCTAACCACTGTTCTATGACTGGGAGATTGTGTCCTGCCAGTTAGTACGTGTTGGGTTTTTTCTTTTATTTTCCTTTTTATTTCTTCCCCCATAGTTTTGCTTTTTTTCCTTTCCTTCCTGTTTCACCTCGCCTGTGCCTACTGAGAATGGAGTGGGACAGCCTGCTTGTGTGCTGTTTCTCAGACAGTGAAAACAGGATAGTCTAAATTTGATAATAGCACATTTGTTTATTTTCTGAACACTAAATGGCTATGCTATATCTCAGTAATATCACTCACTGTGGAGAAGATGACTGTTATTACCTGATATAAACCAAATTTTCTCTGTCTTATTCCCAACACATTCTTGTTCTTTTAGATATGTCTGTAATATCTTATACTTGCTAGGTAACTGAAAAAATGCTTGCATAAATCTGATGAATTTAAATTAGAAGCGTGTGTTTTGCAAGGAAAATGTAACACATGGAATGAATGGTCCTTTGTTGGGCTGAGTGTTAGACTTTCATGAAGTAAAATGGTAATTAATACTTTTTAACAGTTGAGGTAAAATATACAGTAATCATACACAGACACTTTCAATAGTTTGTTAGTCCACGTTCCAGTTTTTTCTTCTTTTTTATTCTTACAGTATTAATTACTTGCCTCACTCCCCTTGTTGAAAAACGTAAAAATTAAGTGTATATATATGTAGTAAATCTTTCTTGCCCTGAATGCTTTCTTGAAAGAGGGACTCTGACCCTATCAGCTAAATCTGTTTTATAACAAAAAAGTTTAACTTATCTTCGATATTAAATATGGACACTTGTCCTGGACTTTTACCACAGTTCAGGAATATTTAGATATTAACTATAAAACGCCTTGCAGTGTACTGATGAATCACTTCAATCCAACTTACCCATTTTTGCCATGCTGGTCTTCAGTGGATTTGAACTGACATAATTAAAATGTGTCAGGGAAAAAAAAACAGATTTGCAATTTCAGTATTTCTTTTTCATTAGAGAGAAAGTATCTTCTCATAGTCCTGCTAATATTCATTGTCTTTAGAGGGCTCTTTTTTTACTGCCTAGCCTGCTGTCTGAGACTATCAAAAAAGGTGTTAGTTAATGCTCATTATAACTAATGAATAGCTTTGGTATAAAAAAAAAAATAATCTGAAACATTTTTTGAGAGCTTCTAGAAAACACTGTAAGATGCTAATTTTTAATCACTGAATTGTTATGTCTGGGACCTAAAGTCTTAATTATAATCATGCAGCTGCTTGATTTTTATAAATAAATATGTTCGCATCTATTTCATTTACTGTATCTGGAGCTCAAGACTGTGCAAGCTGCAATATGTGCTGGATATCAAACTGATCTGTTCTGATATAGTGCTTTTTGAGACAAATACGTAGGTAAAACTCATATAACGACTTGCTGTGTACTTAATCCTACAGAGGCATGTTTGGAACCTTGGTGGGTATCAGATCTATAGGAGCCACCACTGCTGGCAAAGTACATACACCTGCATTTATTTCCCTATACGCCTTTTTTTTTCTTCTTGACAATACTGAATATAATTACTTTCTTAATAACTGAATTTCTTCCTTGCTGTGTTTACTCACTTAAGAGAATCAATCAAGTTCTATTTTCTTTCTTTAAAACAGTACACAATTTAGAAAACAAATTATGTGTTACAGCTCTGTTTAGAGAGCATAAAACGTATCAGTTATTAACATTTCTTCTTCCACTTCTTTAAATGCATTGTACTGTATCAACATGTCAACACCTATTTATTGTTAAATACTTTAAATGAGCATGCTGGAGATGAGGGTCAAGAATATTTTGTTATTTATTATATTGTTTCTCAGAAGAACACAGTGATTGTTTTTAAAATGTGCTTTGTGCGAACATTCTAGCTTCTAACTGAAATTTATGAGCTATATCCTACAGGCTGTAACTCGAAAAAAAAAAAAGAGAGTAGAAAACAAAGCAAACCATGTGCATAGGTGAGCTACAGAAACCAGGGCAAGCTCATGAGTCTTGTGTTTGGTGTAGCTAGACTGCTTATGCTACCAAAATTATCTAAGTTACTTTCATATTCAAGTACAATATGAGGCTCAGACATAGTGAAAAGAAGCAATTTTTCTCTCCCAGATTAGTGTCTGCAGAAAAGATTGGAGCTGTCTATTACATATGTATTATGGACAAAAAATTGCTCTAATCCCAAATTAATGTATTTTAAATAGAGCTTTATTCACAGGGCATGAATAGGTTTGCCTGTCTAAGCCAACTGTCTCAAATCACAGCTGCACATAAAACCTGTCATCAAAGACAATGCTGAAGAGGACTTCAAGAGGAAATTTTTTTAGCCCAGGGCTCCCCAGCCTTTGTGAAGAAAGCCTCCCCTGTTAGTTCTTTCTCCTCTTTGTTGCTCTACTGCTGTGCATCTCATCTGATTGTAACTGCCACTAGACAATTAACACTAACATAGACATGGAGCCCACACCGAGCCTTTCAAAGTCTCATAGGTTGCTTTCTGTGTTATACCACAGTGTTATGGCTGTGCCTCACCAGTTCAGAACAGGTAACCCAGTCTATCTTCTGACTGTGTGCTGTACTCTGTCACTGTATTTATCCCATGTCTATATGCGTATGCACATGATACTACTACTGTTTTGTTTTTAAAATTATTTCAAGGATAGTAATTGAGATAAAACATACTAATTAGTAAATGCACTTGTTTTATAACTGTTTTTCAGTTAAAATTGACTTTCCCTAGTCTTGAATTCAGCTTCACTGAAAATGTTGTTCTTGAGAGATTTGCATTTGCTACATTTCTTATTTTAAGAGAAGTAGAAAATTTCTCTCTGTTCTATAAGGTTACATATCTTCAGATGTCCTTGAACACCAAGATATGTATTAGGGGAGCAAAATGAAAAGAGGGTCTTGTGGCTTTCCTTTAAGACAGAAAATAAGTTATATCATGAGGCTTTTTTATTTCTAAAGTTATTTCTGTGGAAAAGCTGCTTTAATTTCGGTGTTTTTTCCAAAGTCCTGTCATACCAACAGGCCACCTGGCATCAACCTGTCCTGACCATCTGCTGTCTTGATAGGTAGCCTGGATAGAGCTCCTGGAAGAGGCTGCCCTTGAAAAATGTTTCCCTTTCAGTGCAACAGGTTTAAACCATAGCAGCTGATTTTTAAATGCAGGCTAATGGACTTGTGCAGGGCATTCTTTTTGATTGCAATTTTTCCTTTTATTAGCCTGCTCTAGTACCTGAAGATTTACCACCATTGCAGTCTGTCTTGATGAAGGTACTGTGACACTTTCCAAATTTGGAATAAGGAAACCCTCAGTGGTGGAGAGGAGCAAATCATCATTATTGATTTGCCTTTCTGTGAGACTAGTGCAATCTGTATGCTGCTGTCATTTAAGGGCAAAAGGCTACAGTGAAAATGAAGTAGTCATATTGAAGTTTGTGACATTGTTTCAAGACCAGGTTGGGAAATTCTAAAATACTTTTGATTTAAGCAGTAACCTTCAAATCTAAGTTGGCTTTAACTGGGGCAATAGACAGATTACATTTTAGTATCATGTACTCTGACATGTTTGCTCTTGCATCAGATGTTAGTTCTGTTCTTGAAAGGCTGCACTGTACATCTCCAACTTAACTTCTGGTTCTTGGTATTGATATATTTTTAAAAAGCCTAGGGGTTATTGTGCCCACTAATTCATGCATAGGATTCTTTGCTGATGAGCTGTTAAAAGAACAGAAAATAAACTTAAAAAGAAACTAGTTTACTCTTTACCTTCAAGAAAATAAGTGAAAATTTAAATGGCTAAAATGAGTTTGCTTCTTTCCTTATGTTCAAGTATTTGTTGTAAAATAAAAATCTTCAGATATAAATGTTTCAATAACACACATTTTAAACACTTCAGGAACTTAAAATACCAAAGTCCAAGGTTCGCCATGAAAATGTAAAGACATGAAATCAAATAGTATTTAAGGAGCTTTGAACTTCAGTTTTCCCTGCCTGTTCGATTCCTTTTTCTCAAGCATCCTCTGGTACCTGAGGTGTGAATCAGATGTTCACACTTCACAGTGCAATGAGAAATGAAAGTGAATGAATGACAAGAAACAAAAACTGCAAACCACTGTGTTGTTTAATGGTCTTAACCTCTGAGACCGCAGCTGTGGGAAGCTGTGTGGTTTTCCACTGCTCAGTATGAAAAGGGAAGGGTGTCCACCACTCTTTCCTGTTTGTGAATTTGAATTTTAATCTGGTTTTGTGAGAATACCATGCCTTGTTGCCAACACCCACACTTGCCCCCTGACTGAATGTTGTCTCATTAAATAAACTGGTGTTTCTTTCAGACAAGGAAGTGTTAGATGCAAAGGGTTGTTGAAACAAACAGGTTTCATTGTGGTTCAGGATAATCTTATTCATGTTACCCATGCAGGACCAATTTCTCCTTTATAATGGGGAGCAGAGCTAATTTTTGAACTTGTACATTCAGGTTTCATGGTTTGCGCTTTTTTAAAATGTTTTTTGTACTGTAGGTGGAATAGTTTGGAGTGTTAATATAGCTGTTGCTCGCCCTCTTAATGCCTTTTTTTCATGTTTTGAACACCCTTTTCTGAGTGGGAAGGGTACTTGTTGGTAAGAATATATAAATTTATTTACATAAGGTGCTATCATAAGGGAAAAAATAACTGAATTATTGGCTTGGAAAAATAACCTGATAAAGGTGTGTGGAGGGTCTTGCTACTTGAACTGTACTCAGTTTCTTTTGTTCACTCTGTAATTAAATAAACCAAAGATATATGTTTGGTTTGCAATATCAGACGGCATAGGAACAAGCATTTTGGTAGTTTTTTACACTAGATTCAATGGCCTGACAAGAAAAGATTAGCTGTGAAATTTTCTGTTTAACCAAAAGGATTATTGTAAAACACATTTCTAAGTGCTAAGGTATAGTATGAGTCAGTAAGAAAAACTTACTGACAGGTGAGGCTTTATAGATCTTATATTTAGAGTCGTATCTTGATTGATGAGATAAATCTGGCTAGTTATTCATAGATGTGAGTGTGTGCTGTATGAGGAAAACCAGAAGGCTGGGTGGGTTGAGGAGAGGTTGGTCTCGTCTTTGCCAAAAGAGAGTTACCAAGAATATGGAGCCAACTCTTCTTGGAGGCACACAGCAAAAGCTTGTGAGGCAAAGGACACAAGTTATAGCAAGAGAAAGGCTTAAAAGACACTGAGAAAATAAAAAAATCATACTGAGATTAGTTAAACCCTTGTACACATTGACAGAAAGGCAGAGTTGTTTCCACCCTTGGAGAACATCATAATGCAACACGGCAAGGACCTGAACATATTATTCAATATATTCATTAACGACTTGGACGAGGGAATTGAGTGTACTATCAGCAAGTTTGCTGATGACACTAAGCTGGGAGGAGTGGCTGACACGCCGGAGGGCTGTGCTGCCATCCAGCGGGACCTGGACAGGCTGGAGAGTTGGGCGGGGAATAACCTAATGAAATTTAACAAGGGAAAGTGTAGAGTCCTGCACCTGGGCAGTAACAACCCCAGGTTCCAGTATAGGTTGGGAGATTACATATTAGAGAGCAGTGTAGGGGAAAGGGACCTGGGGGTCCTGGTGGACAACAGGATGACCATGAGCCAGCACTGTGCCCTTGTGGCCAGGAAGGCCAATGGCATCCTGGGGTGTATTAGAAGGGGGGTGGTTAGTAGATCGAGAGAGGTCCTCCTTCCCCTCTACTCCACCCTGGTGAGACCACATCTGGAATATTGTGTTCAGTTCTGGGCCCCTCAGTTCAAGAAGGACAGGGAACTGCTGGAGAGGGTCCAGCGTAGGGCAACGAAGATGATTAAGGGAGTGGAGCACCTCCCTTATGAAGAAAGGCTGAGGGAGCTGGGTCTCTTTAGTTTGGAGGAGACTAAGGGGGGACCTTATTAATGTTTATAAATATATAAAGGGTGAGTGCCATGAGGATGGAGCCAGGCTCTTCTCGGTGGCAAACAATGATAGGACAAGGGGTAATGGGATCAAGCTGGAACACAAGAGGTTCCACTTAAATTTGAGAAGAAACTTCTTCTCAGTGAGGGTGACAGAACACTGGAACAGGCTGCCCAGGGAAGTTGTGGAGTCTCCTTCTCTGGAGACATTCAAAACCCGCCTGGACATGTTCCTGTGCGACCTCACCTAGGTGTTCCTGCTCCAGCAGGGGGATTGGACTAGATGATCTTTTGAGGTCCCTTCCAATCCCAAACATACTGTGATACTGTGATCCTCATCTAACATTGTTGGCTGTTCTTTGAGCAGGAGTTTAGATGATCTCTCAAGTTCCCTTCCAACCTAAATTACTTTGAGTCTACAATTCTGCTTGTTAGAAATGCAACATATTCCTGCATAAGCTTTTTCTCTTAAAGTTAAACATGTTTGCAAAGCTATAAACCTCTTTAACTTGCATTCTAAAACTATCTTTTGCTGGTGATATAGATGGCATAATGTGTACAGTCACAGAGTTGAAGGGGAAGGAAATGAAATGATGAACTAGTATAGAAAAAGGAAATTCACTTACACTGTGCTATGAATTTCTGGAAGTGCATATACACTCCTGGTATAAGTGTGATGCATCATCTGGTGAAGCTATTGCACTGAAAATAGATTTCCTGAACGTATGCTGCATTTGTTCAATTCTTTCAGCTTAGCATTTTGATAGACAATAAACTGTAGCTGCATGGTGAGCTTTAGTGAATGTGCTATGGGAACACATCATTATTTTAACTAAAATATAATTCCTTTTGTGAACAAAATTTTTGAAGCATTACTGTTGATGAAAGTACCATTCCAATTTATCCACCCTAATCCTAGTGACTACTTTCCTGGTAGAAAATTGCAAATAATATAAATAATAATTTTAAACTATTTATCCGTAGTTTTTAATCATATACAGATGGTCAATTTCTTGTTCTTAAAATCTGTTGCCTTCCACAAGTCTGTTGTTCTTGTTTGTGTACTTCAGTTATTCGCAAGGAAGAATTCTTTCTAGTACTAGGCAATGGATCTGAGAACATTTCAGTTAATTTCAAATTAGTGGTTTAAGACTGCTGCTAATAGACTTTTATGAGTTTTTCTGTGCCCTTCCACTCAAATATACATTCAAATAGAACATTGCTTACATGTAACTCTTTCTTTTTAAATATATATCCTTATTAAAATGTACTACACTTTTCTTGCCAATTCAAAAACCAATCATCTTGCATCCAAAAAGAAAGTCTCAACGTTGAATTGCAAATCTGTGATAAGGCAAATTTTGCAGCAAGCCAAGAAGTCGCAGAGTATCAGAATACATGAAAGTTTCATGGAAAGTCAGTAAACTAGAATACGGTCAATAGAGTTAATGCAGAGTACATGAAAGTATCTTTTTATGGGTGATGGCAGCAGCTTACAAATGTGAATGTTTGGAATTTATAGAAAATCACTAAGAAACTTGTGTGTACCATTAAGTCCTCACGTTTTTCTCTAATGGTACTCTTAGGTATGCAGCACAAAAAGTTTACATGTCATTTTTACAGTCTTTCTGTTCATAGCAATGCTGAATAATCTGTATATAAATTTATCTAAAAGGCAACAAAAAGGTGTTGCTGCAAATATCCTCCACTTGTTTGGCTTATGAATAACAATCCCAGTTTTAATGGTGAGTTCTCAGAAAAGAGGTGATAATGGAAGTGTTGACACATTCAGTCTCCTTAGCAGGTGTTACAATAAAAGAAGCTTTAAGAACCTCAAGAACAGCACAAGGGCAAAACCTACAGATGTTTCCTTCAGTTGTTTGTAAAGAGGGAGTTTTGCTACCGTGCTATTGTTTCAGTTGTCCCTTTTCTCTTGGGGTTTTACTCCACTGTATTTCATCGTACTCAGTTCTCAGAACAGCAGAATTCCCTGGTAGGGCACAGCAAATTGGGGAGGAGGGATCTTTCTTTATGACCTTTCCTTTCTCTCCTCCTGACAGGAGAGTTAAGACTTTTCAGGGCAAAGAGTTTTATTATGAAGATCAGCACCAACATAGAAACCTATATTGAGTGGAAAATTGAAATGGCATCATTTTAGATAGATTGTGGAGTAAGAAAAAGAAAGTACATGCAGTTTTGAAGTGTCTACTTGTTAGCTGCACCAATGGAAAGCTTAATCTCCTTGCAAGGAAGGGCTCTCTTTCTCGATGAAAAAGTTGAATGGCTGGTCTGGTGAGTGTTGCTTTTATTGACTTAAAATATGCTCCTTGTCATACATTGTAAAATGAGGGAGATACGTTCGTAAAATGGAATACTGCATAGCCAGAAAAGATCTAGTTATTCCTGTTTAAGGTACTTTATCATCTTGGTGTGTAATTAAATGCTATAAATACTATCTAACTGAGTTGCAGAACAAAATTCTGCAGCTCTAGTGTGCTGAGCTACTAAGGACTTCAGGACGACAGAGCTGCATTGTCCCCAGTGAATTATTTTAAGCTTTGAATTTGGTCACTTTCTAAGTTAAATTTTTCGTTACCTTTTTCCATTTTAAAAGGTTACAAAATGAGTCAGTAACTCTTTGAGAGCTGATATGTTTGAATTAAAGTGCAATAATTCAACAGATCAACCTTCAGCAAATATTACTAAGAATTAATATCCCACATTTAAGTCTTCAAATATATTGAGATGGTGAAATATTTGCTGTATGTTTACACACAGTATATGAATGGAAGCCCAAGTTTTTTTCTGTCACTAACATCTTCACTCTACTGGGAGGAAAGAGGGGAGATAATATATTAAAATGTGATGCAATGTAATTCTATGTGTGTAAATTTTTGATGAGGGCTTTTGCAAGGATTAACTTACAACAGCCTGGTTTCTACAGAGAATTTCTACAGAGAATTTGCTCTACAGCAGCGAAACATAGAAAGGATGTACAGTTTCATTGTTCTTTGCCTCACAAGGAAATCAATTAGCTGAAATGAAAATAAATTCAATATTTCTTTATTTTTAGCGTGCCTTCCTGAGGAAATAAGACTTATGTCATTGCACTGCCCATCTGCCTCTGTTCCTGCTGGAGAATGTTGGAGAATTGCAGTCAAATCTAATGTAGGAGTCAGGTTTTCAACAATGCAAAGTTTTCTACAAGATTAGTGAAAGGCACCTTAAACTGGCATTTTCTTCTCACTGAGCAATTACAGTACAAGTTCAGTGGTTCTCTGATCAATTTAGGCGTGGGATGGTCAGGCAATGAGTGCACGTTCCCAAAGGATCTGCAGTGCACTGCTGGCACTTAGGGGCTAAAAATACTGTGGGGATTGCAAACAAGGAGAACCAGAGGCATTTGTGGGAGAATGGAGGTGGATGTCAGTAGAAACAGAAGAGGGGCATGATGGCAGTAAAAATCGAAGGAGTTTAGTGCTTTACAAAAGAAAAAAAAGAATAACTTCTTCATGTTGTAGAATACATACAGGAAAATGCATCTGAACTGATACTGCTATTCTTACTGTAGTTTGGATGAAGCATAGTAAATAATTCTTAGTATTGAAGTTGTCTTAGAGAACAAGAATTGAAATTTTAACTGTATGCTGTGAATTGTTGCCTATAATTTGACAATTCAGCAACTCTACATTCAGACCAAACTACTTCATGTTTGTATTTTTCCAGCATGGACTTATATTAATCCAGGTTTTTTGGTCACTGCTTAATTAAATTTGTAAAGGTATCCCATCTGTCTTAAATTCACTTTGCTTTGCAAGCACCTTTTTGATAACTTCTACTTTCAATTTTATCTTAGTATTACAACTATTGTTTAAATTGATGTAGTATAGTTTAGCTCACTGTTTCAGGTGATCTCTGATGAAGCTAACTGAATGCCTTGGAAAATGCTATGTACTGCAAATTTTGATTTCTTTTCCATGATAGATTTTCTTCATCTGTGTAACCACCTCTGCTTCAGTTATGCTTTGTCTTAAAGTTCTCTGTCAACATCTGTTCTGCTCTCACATTGAGACTGTCAGAAACCTCATGCTTCTGAAGCCACCTGTGCTCTTTTCTTGTTACCTATGCATAAAGATTTTTGCCGCATTTGACTTTTTGCAAAATACAGTGAGTGATGGCTGCAGTCACTGTGTTCCACATCTAAAGCTTCCTTAAGTGACATGGTGTGTCTTGCTAAATAATTGCCTCTGTAAACTCCTACATAGTTTAAGTTGCAGTAGCAGATGTGCGTTGTCTGTAATTGGGCTTGTGCCAAAAGTGGAAGTGAGTTGTTAGAGCTCCCTGGGATTTTTAAGTGTTTCATAGATTCCATAATTGTCTGTTTCAGATTTTCAGCGTAGGATTAAATATTCTTTGGTTTACTGTGAGCACACCTTTTGGCTTTTATGCAGGCATTTTACTTTTTATTAGAGTTCAGCTCTTATTTTCCTGAAGCTTTAACTTATGTTCATTTACCATTTTGGTTTTTTAACAGGTCATCTGAACAAGAATCACCAAAGTGAGTTTTCTTTATGCTTTCTACTACTTTAGCTTTAAGATATGGAATAAAATATATAGCTTGAACTGATTTCTCAAAGTAGTGGTCTTGTATGGTTAGAAGATAACCATAAAGGTATAAACCAACGAAGACTGTAAAGATTTTTTTTGAAAAAATTAGGTGTTTGGATCAGAATGTGGGAGGTCTTAAGTCCTAATACACCCCTAATCACTAATAATAAAAAAGGTATTCAAAAATGGTTGTAAAACTGAGGCAAAAATCCACTAGTAAGTTTATCTGGTAACTCTCTATATTATACCAAAAGTCATTAACTGAAATAATTTGTCATATTTTTCTGGTATGTAAAATTTTTTCTACACTGGAAAATCATTATGGACTGTAATCTCAGCTTGCAAGTGAAACGTTAATGCTTAAATTGCTGTGGTCTGAAAAACTTACGATGTATTTACATATACAGTGTTCCTTCTTGCTTGATATTGACCTCACAGGAATTACGAAAGGTCCTGGAAGGTATCAGATAAAAACAAAATTTTGACAGTATAATTCCTCTAAGTGTCATTACAGTTCACTACTTCAAAGTGTTTTCCACTTACTCAGAGAGCCAGGTGGATAATGTCTCCTGAACACTGGGAAATATTTTCTGTAATAACTGCAAATTCTGCAAATGTTGCGCAGAACACTTCATCCCCATTACTAAGTACGGGTAGTATAACTGAACATCAGAAATATTATGGCAAGAATACATTTGCTTGATAGCACCTTTCAGAATGTTCGCATTTATTGCAGTCAGATTTCCACAAGCCGAGAAATAAGTGTTTGCATTACTAGAGTTTGCTGCAATGCTAACCTGTATGTTAAAAGCCTAAGTTATATTACTCTATAGTGTAGTATTACTTCTTCATTGACAGACAGCCGTGGTGGCTGGAAATGGTTCAGAAAAGCTCAAATATATAGTTACACTAGTACCAGAGCAGAAATAAATGTTTGAATTTACAAATTTTGCTGTCAAGGTTTACTTGGCTGTACTTCTGCTACTTGAACCCTGTCAGAATTTGATGTTGCTTTTAGGGATAAACTGCAACAAGCAACTAACAGTACTTGTACTTCCAAGGATCAAACATGCTCCATTGTGGTGCTGGGTTGTCATCAGTAGCAGTGCAGAGTTTCCTTGCAAAATGTACTGCCACTGAGCATGGGATTTGTCATGGAAGTGAAAGAAAGGTCTGTCTGCAGTGGGGTAGTACAAGTGGCTAGAACTCTGTGCCATACAGAGCACTGTATGTTAGTGGCAGAAAACAATGTCTTAGCTATACCTGAGCTTTCTCCAGGACAGAGATTTTTCACAGTGTTATGTAGCATTTATAAAGACGGAGCACTTAGTTTGTGTGGTATCTGTGAGTTTGGTCCAATTAAAGAAGGGCTTTAGTTGTCTAACAGGACTGTATTTCATCCTTTTCATAAGAGGGCATGTGCTAAAAGAATGTCTGAAAGGTACTGGAGCACCACCAGGTAACTTGGCCAATTCTAAGATTTGAGATATTCAAAACTAAGATTTCTAAGATTCTAAGATTTGAGATATTAAAAAAAAAAGACTTTTGTTATCCTTGAATGTTAAGGTTCTTGAATCAGTAGACCAGGTCTGCGCCCCAGTTTAATTCTGGGTCCTTCTACATGGTTATAACTACCTCAATTGCACAATATATTAACTGTAATTAAACCTTTCATTGTCACTTCATTTCCTATTTTTCTGACAATTTGCTGTGGCTTTTCTGCAAACCACCTCCTCCCAGAGGGCTAAGGTTGAGATAGCACTCATGAGAGGGAGGAATGAAAATAAAAGTGCTTTGCAAGAAAGACAGTGGAATCACGGCAGAAGCTTTTCATGGGTAGGATTGGCAACTGAAGTGCTTTTCCCCTGGGGTTTGGCTCTCTTCACATTACTGTGATTTCCTGTACCACTATGACATCCAAATATTTTGTTTTAAGTGTTATTGCTACTCTGGTTTTGTTTTGTCCATTCTTCTGGATATCCACTGATCAAATGATAGGCTTCAATCATACTCCCGTTGTCTTATCTTGCATCTCAAGAAGTGGTGTTATATCTAAGGTTGGTTTGCTCTTTTAACTGGGCAGTACATTTTTACGTTGTACTATTTAATTTAAAAATCTGGATAACAATACCTTTGTAATATTTATTTATCCTTTTTAAATGAAGGAATGTATTGGGAAACAGTCCAGTGCAGAAACCTCTGACCCATATCTCACCTAAAGCCTTCGCTGAGTCTCCCAATGGAGTTGGTAACATTTCCAGCTCTTACCCGTTGGAAGGGGTGGATAAGCAGTTCTTAGAAACATATGACAACATTACAAAAAGTAACTTAACAGAAGATTCCAGTCAGTACTACTGTGATAAGGTATGTCCAATTGTATGCTTTTAAAGTCAAAACTAGTACTGAAAGTGGCTTTGAACTGTAGACTAAGAATGCACAAAAATTTTGCTTGTATTTCAGGATGAGTGTATTTTATGCAGTAACAAGAATAAATCTTGTCTTACTACTCGAATTTATCAAGATCATGTACAAAACATGGCAGGCAAGCCTGCCAGCTGCATTGATTTTCACAGTGTCTGAGCTTCCAGAAGCATCTGCAGGGGAAGTTCCTAGTGGAATGGGAATCCATGCATTTCCTCCAAGGGGAAAGATCAGATAACTCACGTTGCTCTCTGTCTTGATATCAGGCACAACTCTGCTTTATCCAAGACATCTCTTCATCAGGGTGGCTAAACATCATCCTTTGTATTCTGCACTGACAAGAGCGCAGCAGCTCCCTGCTGGTGTTACCTTATTTCCCCCATTTCTCCAGCCTGTTCCAGAGGGGTGCTAAACAGCTTCCTAACCTGCCTGTCCAGTAGCTGCTGCCAACTTTTAATCCTTCTGTCTTGCGGATCTCTTGCAGAAGATATTAATGCACCCACTTAGAGGAGAAAAACTGGGGAAAAGTAGTCACTTCATGGTCTTCAGAGTAGATTTGATTCAAATGCGTTGCACCTAACTTTTTTTTTTTCTTTTAAGTCACCTTTAGTAAAGACAACACGTTGAAAATTTTAATAGAAGCTATCATTTGAGAAAGCTAATGTGAGAGTAACAGTGTTAGGGCAGAGCAAGCAGAGAACATGTTTGCTGTTACGTATGTTGCTATTTTTACAATTTAAAAAGTTATGATCATGAGCATATTCTGTAACTTTAGCTTCTTCATATTTTAAATATGGATTTACGTATTCTTGTTCACATCTAAATTTGGAATTTGGATGTACTATTTTCTAATTTGCTGCAACTTTCTTTTAAAAATTAGGAAACTTTTTTTTTTCTATATATTGCAGAATGACGTAATTGAGGGAGATTTACTTCTGGTGCGTATCATACCAGATGAAGACGGGAAGTTCGGATTTAATCTAAAGGTAAACCAGCAATCTTGTAGTTATTTTTAAATGCTTTATAGAAATACTATGCTTTGATTTAATGATTATTCTTCATTTTTAATGCAATGCTTTGAGAAAAGCAATATATTTTACAGGAATTTCTTATGCGCAGAGTTTTTAGAAGTGGCAGCCTAATCATTAAATGCTAAAACATCATTTACAGAAATGAGCCTTTACCAGTTCTGTGGGTTTTAGTTGCATATACTATGGGCATGGCACATTTCCAAAGCAGAATGCCTATTTGGCAGCTTAAATATGAACTTGAAAGCCTAATTTAAAGCATCAACTTTTGGAAAATTAGACCTCTGTATTATAAAACAAGTTAGATAGTTTGTGCTATCCAAATGAAGATATCCATTAAAAAATAATAGTTGAAAGGTGCAAATTAATTTATGAAGAAAATTGAAATTACTATTGATAAATGACTTGTAAATTTATTACATTCCCTCACTGAAATTCCATTTAAGCTGACAGAGTAGTGTGAAGCAGCCATAATATTAAAATCAGGGCAGAGTTTGATCTTTTCACCCTGGGCATTTTATTGATGGGGCTGTGATAGAACGTCATGTAAAGAGAGAGTAAGGGAGTACAGTTGTCTGGAGCTGTGATCCTACCTAATCCCTTTGCAGGTTCGTCACAACGTCTCGGAACACTGTCCACCTTGCAAATTCAAGTGTTGAATTACACTTGCTTGAATGGTAGAGTTAGAATAAATGCTGCATTTGATCTGTTTATTGCATACTAAAATATATGGCCAAGCGAAGGCCCTAGGTCTAGTTTACCAGACATTGGTAGCTTTAAAGATACTGCACCTTCCCACCCCCATTTACTGATGAAAATTCCTTTTTATCAGCCCTGCCTATAATGACAGAGCATAAATTTTGTATAAAAACAAAAGTGATTACATGTTTTAAATACTGCTTATGCTTATTATAATGGTAAATTTATTGTTGTTATTTACTTGACATCCCTCTAGGGTGGTGTAGATCAAAAAATGCCATTAGTGGTATCAAGAATAACTCCAGGATCGCCTGTAAGTAAATTCTTAAGATTTTTAATCCCTTCCTTTACTATTCCCTCCACCAACATAAGCAGTATGAGCTGTTGTCTTTCAAAACTGACTTGACCAGTGGTTTCTTAAACCACAGATTAAAAGATCTGGAAGTGTTAGCCAAACAAATTACCAGCAGAAAACATATTTTTCCCCTGCCATCTCAAAAAGTGCATCTTGAAATGGAAAATGTTTGATGAGGGGCAAGAGCAATGATTAAAGATTTGAAACAGTGTCTATTAAAGGAGTAGTCTGGGCCTCTGCAGCCTAGGGAAAAAAAAAAAGATATTTAGTTTAAGGGAGATGTAGCAGAGATCTGTAAGATTAGGAGCATTGTGAGCAGAGAATTCCAGTCAAAGAACTACAGGCTACCAAAGCAAGTTAGTGGAAGTCAGGTTCTTCATGCTTAGTGAAGCAGTTCTTCATGCATAAGATAGTATACCTGTGAAATTCCTTGACAAAGGATGCTGTGGTTAAAATAGTTGTGTGGGTGGTCAGGAGAGGACAAACCTTGGGAGAAAAACCTTCTGACAGTTGCTGACTAGACAAACCACAACAGGCTGAGGAAATCCTTAGGGTTAAAAATATTTATAAGATGGGAGAGTACTTGGCAGGAGAGGGAGAAAGGGTGCAGAACAATGTTTTCTCTGTTCCTATTTTGCCATGGATTTTTGCTGATGGAAATATTTATGAACTAGGTGGAACATTCATGAGAATTAACAAAGCCATTGAGGACTCTTGCTGAACTGTGAACTAATAATACTAATATAACATCTTGGTAACTTTTTTCTAAATAATTAGTATGTAAATTTGTGAGGGCATATGTTATCTCAATTTTTTTTCCTCTCACCTTCTTCCAAAGTGTATTTCACAACTGTCATAAAATCATTTCAGTGCAATCTTGATAGGAAATATTGCTGACTTAATCGCAAAAATCCAATGTACTCTTCACATTTTAGACTCTTTTGGAATATGATAAGCAGTCACAGGGCTGATATCTAAATGTCATTATGTAAATCAGGCTAAAACAGATTGTTTGAGAAATAGTTTTTGTCACATTTATGATTGCTGGTTTGACTTATGCAGTGCATAGTACTCCATGATGAACTACAATAATTATTTGAATAAAATAGTAGAAAATTATCATTATACCTTAAATCCACAAAGTGAAATTAAAACAGTGCTTAAAATATTTCATGGTCAACCTAGACAACTTCTTGAGGGTGATTTGAGATACTGAAGTTAATGTAGGGCAAACAGGCTCATTCCATGATCAGAGAATAAAAGATGCTTTTCCAGAGGCAGTGATTTCTTTTGGCAGATTCAGATTGTTTTCTGGAAAGTATTGATCTGGGTTTTTTTTTATCTTGGATTGGAAAAGGACTGGACTTCTAACTTACACACTTCATTTAAGCATCTCCAGTTAGTGGCATAGCCACCAAGTGAGCAAGTTATCAAGGGTCAGGGAATAAATTGGGAACAGTCATCCAATACAATATACTCAACACGAGTGTTGTAGAACTCATGTCATGCTACAGCAAGGAGAAAAAAAATACTTATTTTTTGAGCATTGTAATATTAACATTGATTATATTGTTTTCCATAAACTAAATTTCACCTGTTCCTGACTGTTTAATGGAATGTAGCTGTAATTGGAAATTCAAGTTAAGCAGTCTATGGAATACATTGTTATGTTATTATAGTTCAATGATGGCTCTGTTCATTGTGTTTGCTACTATTTTATCTTGCTCTAGATTCACTTAGTACCCTGTAAATTGTCTCAGGGATGCTGCTTGGTAATACTATTTGCTAAGATTATTTCTCAGTTTTGGAGGTCACTTTTTCCCACTCTCCTACAAAAAGATCTGAGGAAGCAAATATCACCAAAATAAGGCTGTATTTGCTCTTTCAGGTCCTAACTTTATTTTTTAAATCCCCCTCTAATACAGCAGCAAGGGAAGATTGTAGGACAGAGTAGCCAAAGTTGTTGTGGGAGAGCATTAAATCTAAGAACAATCATTTATTGCATCTGGTATTTTTTTAAACTGAAGTACTATACTGATTTTTTTCACAAATGTTATTAATGTCCTAAGGTACTAAAGAAGTCATTATGGTTTTATTTAATAGAGCTTCTCATTGAAAAATAGGGTGCATGCTTCTAGAAGCAATAACAAGGTGATTAGCATAAAATGAAACATTGGGTGTGTACAATAGGACAGGAAGCCTTTAACATAATTAATTGTCTGGAAAAGCTCGGTATCTGAAAAAATCTACAAATTATGCTTACATGGAAGGAATTAATTCTCCTTTGAGAGAGATTTTATTTAGTCAGATAATTCAAGTAAGATAGATGAGCCATTAACATGTCACATGACTAAAAAGTTTCTTTGAGCAAAGATGTTAATGTCTTTCTGTAATAAAGAATGAAAGCCAGCAAACAGCCAAGAAATCTAAATTATACACAAATACAGGAGATCAGAAACTATTCCCTCCATGTTCTTTTGAACTTCTTGGCTCTCCTAGGCTGACCTGATATTGTCTTTATATCACTTCTTTTTTCAAATAATTGTAGTTCAGAAATAATAATTTATATCTCAAATAAAAATATTTCTGAGTTATTAAATCAATGTCATTCATAGCTGCATTCTTCAGTCTTACCTTTGTCAATTGTACAAAATATGGAAAGGGAGATTTTGGGGAGCTGTGAATACCTAATTAAATCAGTGTTGAGCAACACTGTGGTTGTTCCTAATTCCCATTATTTTTCTGTTTACATTTGTCTTTTTAACTAATCATTATCAATCTTTCTTTTATTATTTTCTTTCCACATTTCTTTGGAACAAGCTGGGGAAAACTATTGCTTTTTTTAAAATTTTTAACCAGCTTTTCTGCTTGGGAGGTTTTCCTCTTGCATGCATCTGTCTTTTGTCTGTCTTCTTTACCCGTTTTGTGGTACTCATACATGTCTTAAGTTTTTTTTGTTTTACTTTATTCTCTGACTCCACAACATCTCTGGGCAACCTACTCCAGTGCTCACTAACCCTCACAGTAAAAAAAAAAAAGTCTTTCCTGATGTTCAGGTGGAGCCTCCTGTGTTTTAGTTGCCTCTTGTCCTGTCACTGGGCACCACTGAAGAGGGCCCAGCTCCCTCTTCTCTGCACCTCCCCTTCAAGTATTTATATAACTCAACAAGATTCCCCCTGAACCTTCTCTTCTCTAAGCTAAACACTCCCAGCTTTCTCAGCCTTTCCTCATACTAGGATGCTCAAGTGCCTTAATCATCTTCATAGCATCATCGTCATATTCTGGCCATAACTTGAATTGCTTTGCACTGAACTTAGAGCTAAGAATACAAAGAAGGGTGGCAGAAAAAAGCCAAACAAACCCTAGGGTTCAACAGTTAATCTAAATTGCTGCATCCAAGACAAGAAAAAAAAAATGTAAGTTTTCATTTGAGATGGGGAAAACTTTGCTTTAGTGTTCTCTGCAGCACAGGTAGCAAAAGACTGTCACAAATGCAGGGTACTTGAGCATCATAGGTTGAATACTTACCTGCATCTTCTTGCTAAAACTTTCAGTGAATGAAGCGAGGAAGAATGTTCTCTATTTGTAGATATCATTTGATATCCACCAAACAAGAATCTGATAAATAACAAAATTATCAAATTTTAAAAGTGCATGCCTGGGGAATGTCATGTTACTTAAATTACAGTAATCAAAATAATGTTTGGATTTCTCAGTACTGACTGCATAAAAACTGAAGTGTGTTTTCTAATGTGCCCAAAACACTTTTTCCAAAAATTCATTTGCAAATGGCTATAACCAGTGGTTGTTGAGGCTTGGAGTCTGAAATTTAGATCTTTAAGAGCAATCTGATGATGACTGTTTGATAACTACAAAATATTTTTATAGCTATCAATATGCTGTTTGAACTGTTTCTTGTCTTCATTGAGAGGCTTTGAAGCAAGAAAGACAGCTTTAGAATGTCATCCTTTGGTAGAACTTCTGACACAGAAGATGAAACCCTGTGAGGAGAATTCCAAAGACGTGATGAGCTTATTATCCTGAAGTGTTCCTGCTTACATGACTGGCTGCAATAACACTAATGTGTTTCTTTGGTCTTGAAACAGGCTGATAAATGCATTCCAAAACTGAATGAAGGTGATCAGATAGTATTAATTAATGGTCGAGATATCTCAGAGCACACGCATGACCAGGTGGTCATGTTCATAAAAGCCAGCAGAGAATCTCACACGAGAGAGCTTGCACTTTTGGTCAGGAGGAAAGGTAACTGGGCTAATTTTATTCATTTTAATCTTTTTGATAAAGTTGCTCTAATGCTTGGTGGTATACCCTCTTCTGTTTACATGAATATATTCTCATTGCACTGGGAATACATCTGTGCTAAAAAGCAGATCTCCCTGCTTTTGAATTAGTAGTACAAATAGTTGCTACTGTATAGGTTCTCACCACTGCAACAGGGAATGTATCAAGTTAGAATTTATTATTTTTTAAGTTTAAAAATCTAGGAGTACAAACAGCCCCTTGCAAAAGTTGTGATGCTTGTTGGGGGTTGTTTTTGTACATATAGCATATTTTCACAAATACCCAGTTGCGAGTTTGTGAATACCCATCGGCTGTTTCCCAGCACAATTTTACAATGAAACAAGTCAAATAAGCTTTTTTTTTCTTTTTCTTTTTTTCTCTCTTTCCATTCTTAGAATAGACATTTTGTGACATTATTGAGCTTGATTTGTGCTGGCTGCTTGCTAAACTGCTACCAGCAAACAAGAGACAAACTCTGAAATATACAGTGTCTTAAGCCTGTATATTTAAAATAAAAAATAAAATAAAAAACATCCAGCTTGGTTTTGCTTGTTCCATATTTAGACACATGCAGATCCCAAAAGCTTGCAGATGATGTGAAACTTCTAGTTTATTGTTTACCTTCCTCAAGAGCTATGGTAAGGCCTTAACAAACGTGATCATGGAAGGGCTTTGCCCAGTTTCTGATTACGTTAAGGATTGTGCATCATTGGGAAACAGGAGGGAATAAAACTGCCTATTTGATATGTATTTCTGTAGCATTTACTTGATTTAAAATTTCTTGTGTTTCTAGGAAGACAGATGGGCTCTTGGCCTTGTTTTCCCTGAACAGTCCTGCTCCTGTTATTGCAGGCCTTTTCACTGTCTCTATGCCGCATTTAGTCTTCCCTTAACTTTTCTAGTCCCTTTCCTACTTGAAGATAAGAGAAGTCTGCTCCCAGCTAAAGATAACCTGTGGCCTCATGTCATTTTTATAGGCATGAGTATGAACAGCTCCCTATTTTCTGAAGTTGGGCAGATGTGAGCCATTCTGATCATGGCAGAGAATAGCCACAGCTGGACACATTTGGTGATGCAATAGCTTTCATAGGGACAGAACTGCTGTGTAGATTAATTCATTAATGTTTGTCATGTTCTTCAACATGTTAACAAGGAATGCCATAGAAAACTGACTAATATTTCTTTTTAAATTTGTTAAGATAGCTCCTTCAGTGTTAGCATAAGAAATTGCAAAAGATCATTCAGTTTCTTCTCTAGTGGCAGGGGAGTACAATGTAGGTATGTTTGTGCTTGTTTTGCTATGGGGGGTTAAAACTTATCCAAGCTTTTTACAGAGATATTCCATTAATTATGCTTTAAACTTTTTTAGGCAAAACTCATTTGTTTTTTACCATGGTGGATGTTATGATTCATTAGCCTATTCAGCAGTTCATTCTGTAAGATAAGGTTGCAGCAAAAAACCCTTTGTACTTGGAAGTCAAGTTTTTTGCCTTCACAGATAGACACCTTGAGGAGTTTCATTTTCTGAAAGGTCATAAGGACATGTTACTCTTAAGTAGTTTCTACAATAATATAGTAGATAAAGAAATGCTGTTAAATGTGTTGCTATTTGTTTTCCTGAGATCTTGTCTTAGCAAACTTTGTTGTCCTTGCAAGCCAATAAATTTTAATATGTGTTGTAAACACATTAATGATGTATGTAATGGATTTTAATTTTCAATACATCTTTCAGTAGTTAAACAGTTTGTGGAGCCTAAATCAGAAGACGAAGCTGATTCCCACAATCTCCCAGAATCTCTTCTTCCTGTCTGTTCCCAATATGGTGGTGATACACTGGAGGAGTCTATGGAGCAGCTAAGGAAAGGGCTGGAAAGTGGGACTGTCCTTATTCAGTTTGAGGTAGGTAATACTCAGCTCTCAAATGCCATTAATATAGACCAGTAGCTGTGACCAGCAAGTAATGTAAAGGCTTAATTAATTGAAAATCTCATTGCTCCCATTCAGTCTTATCTCAAGACAGCAAGAATGTGACTTGCCCACCAGTTTCACCCTTCACTACTTAGGACAGGGAAAACCAAGTTACCAGTCTTTGATAAAATATCTGCTGAGAAAACTGTGTTTTAATTAACACGTTTCTAGCTCAAGTACCCAAAACTTACTAAATTGATATTTTTTTCTTAATTATTTTGTTGAGTAGAATACTGAGGTTTTGACAGAGGTCAGTGTTGTACTTTATTTCTTTGTCCATGCCACTCAGTGACATTTCCAAAGCATCTTTTATACTTTAAGTTAGGATTTCAAGTTCTCATGTTTTGCCTTCTTTTGTGGAATAACAGAAACGTGACCATTCCTCATCTTCTTCTCTTAGAGGTTGATATGAAAGTGTTAGAATGTTAATTTCCATCTGCAGGACATTTGTAATGTCCAGTTCTGCGGTTTTTCTACTTGGCAATCTGAAACACTGATGGTTACTTCTTGGGCAGATTACTTCATAGGTGAGATTCCCCTGTATATAGCATGAGACTTGGAAGAACTGCTGTATAGATAAATGAATTAATATTTGTCATGTTCTTTGACATGTTAGCAAGCAATGCCATAGAAAACTGACTAATAAAATGTTTCTATAGTTTATTAAATTAATTCCTTCAGTGTTAGCTTAAGAATTTCCAAAAGATAATGTAGCTGCTTCTCTCATGGTGAGGGAGCACAGCGTATGCATGTTTGTGCTTGTCTTGCTGTTGTGGATCCAAAGATTTATAGTAACTTTGGAGAAACCGTGGTTGTTATGATTTATAAATTTCACATTTTGGAGTTCTGGAGTAACCTTTTCTCATGCTGAAAACTTGTAGAACAGCAATAAATTTTTCCCCATTTTTATTATTTTTTCTTTCTGTTTTTTTCAAAAGATTTAATGGTGGTTGCTGAAGAGTTGTGGTATTGCTTATTGCACCTCTCCTTATGAGGTTTGCTTCGTTTACAAGGTTTCTGAGAGTTAAGATTCCCTTTTTTTCTAAGGAATAATGGACTATGGTTCATAGCTGTTTTCCCAAATCCACAGCACTGGTTGCAATGCAGCAACCATGAGTCTCTTGGCTATTGAAACAGCAACTGAAGAGATATGAACTAGCCTTTCAATGCTTTCTTTATTGTCAAATTTGCTGACTAAATTTGTGCACAATGTTCTGTAATAATCTTCATAGGATATTTGATCATTTATGACTTTTTTTACTGACTGTTTATAAAAGGAAATTATTGATGTTACAAAAATGCGCAAAACCATTTTGAAATCTAATAAACTAGGTGACAGCTTAGTGGCCTTCTTTCTTTGAGTTCATTGTTTAGTGATCTTTAGAAGCCGACACAATTCCAGAATCAACTCATCAACTTTGGCTCTCAAACTCTTTATTCAAATTAGTAAAATAGTAAAGAATTAGCCAATAGACTATGAATAATCAAGTTTTTCCAGAATATTTTCCTCCACCTAAGCAGAATTTTTGAAGTCTGTCAATGGCAAATGACTTTTTGCCAGGCAACAATAATGAAGCTTCAGAATTGTCTCTTAATGTTAAATTATTCTTCCTTGTCTCCCCAAAGAAGCAGAAATTGCAACTTGACTCTAGTAAAATGGAACTTGAGTTATGACTGATAGAAGCTGTTCAGTTATGTATAGTATCGCGTTCTCTTCTCACGTGCCTTCTTTATGCTGTTCAGGTTAAAAAACATGGTGAGCTGTGATACCAAGTATTAGGATTCAATAAATCTCACAGCAAAATAAGCTTTTTGTGTGATGTTCCTTTTCTCTAAACCAAAGTAGGAGATTTTAGCCTCCTATTTGTTTCATTCTATTTCATGTATGGAACTGAATTCTAAGTCTTTGTTAAAAATGTAAGGTATAGTGTGTTCTTTGGTAATGATATTCACAAAACTCTGGCACAACCAGGTTAGTAACTCAGTTCTAAGTTACTTTCATCTGTATTTAATACAGAAAATCTGTAGTTGTATCATTGTTTTTCTTGATTTTTTTTTGTTGTTATTTTTCCCTCTCCATAGCTTTCCTTGTTTTGTAGGATGCACTTAGTGCATTTTAATCTTAAAATTTATTTTCACTTATAGACTTGTATGCCTACATGTATTCCAGATAAAGTTTGCAAGATAGGGGTTGACCCAAAAGAAGAGGAGTCACATGTTACAAGATTGTGATACGCTGAAGCTTTGTTTTTTTCAGGATTGAATATGGTGGTTTTAGTCCAGAGAACAGAAGTTTAATTTCTTGTAGTACCTTTGATTCCAGAAAATATCAGTCTGCAGCTATTTTTTTCTTCTGATACCTTTTATTGCTCTGTACTTCCACACTAAACCTCTGTTTTCCTTCTGGCACACAGTTTTATAAGAAAAAGGCAACTTTGCAGGGAAACTGTTTGTATCAATGACTCTTAAACTTTCTATTTTTTTACTTTCTAGAGATTCTTCTAGAGATGATGGTGGGCTAGCAAGAACACAAATTCTTGCTGTGTTAAAAAGTATAAAAATCACTCAGGTGAATTTTGCAGACGGTTAGGAAAAATATTAAAGAAAATAACATTTTTTTTCAGTCTCTGTATTTTCACGTGAACCTATTTAATGTGTATGCCCAACATAATCGCATCCCTCAAAATCTTCCCATCTTTCATTCTGTCTTGCAGCAACTTTATAGAAAGAAACCAGGACTGACTGTTACATGTGCAAAGGTACCTCAGAATATGGACAAGAATAGATACAAAGATGTTCTGCCTTGTGAGTATTAAGTACAGGCTTTCTGCCTATTTTACTTTATCCTTTAAATGACAGCTTATAAAACTGTTATATTGAACTTCTTGATTGAAGATTTCATTATATAATAAAAGTTGTATAATGGTTCATTTTATTTTCCAAAAGGTTATCTATTTTGGTTTGTATTCTGCAGTTTGCAATTCCTTGGGTTTTTTTGACTTAATACAAGGGAAGCATGCCCCTTAATTGCTAATTTGATTTCCTCTTTATTATTTTTTTGCATGCAGATGATGCCACAAGGATAATACTGCAAGGAGATGAAGATTATATTAATGCAAATTATGTGAATGTAAGTCATACAGAGACCTTTATTTGCCTACTTTCTATATTACAATAGCAGATTTAATTTAGGCTTTTTAAGGATTAAAAATTTTTCATTTTATATTTTGGGGATTTGTAATGTAAAAGATGTTTTACCATTCCAAATACTGCAAAAGCTGAGGTTGTCTCGTATAGCTTAAAACTAAGCTTATTTTCCCCTCAAGAACCACTTATGGCCTATCAGTTATGTGGTGGAGGGTCTAGAAGATAAACTAGAGCCCTGATTACCCTAATCACATGTGTAGGCTGGGAGACAGGGAGAAGAGGGGAAAAAATATGTATGTTTTTGTCAGATACCGGAGTTAAACACCTAAATCACAGAATCAACTATTAACTTTCTGTGTCTAGCATCTGGCAATAAACAGCTTTTGCTAGTGTACCGTTGGTACACCTGGCCATTGTTCCTTACTAAATATTAAAGAAAATTTGGAAAGCTTTACAGTTCCAAATTTTCAAATACATTTTTGCTATTAGTCATCTCTTCCTAGTTCAGCATGAAGGACTATAGTGTCTATTGTGTACATCTGGTTTAAATTAAATATTTAAGGGTTCATCACGTAACAAATTGTCATCTTGATTGTTTTACTAGTCATCTCGCCCCCTTAATCTTCCCTCAACTCTGTTTGAATGAAATGCTGAATTAAAGAAAAGTAGTACTTGAGTAATGAGAGCAAACTTTACATAGAATTTTTCTTTATAGATGGAAATTCCTTCTGTGGGCATTGTGAATAGGTACATTGCTACTCAGGGGCCTCTTCCACATACATGTGCACACTTCTGGCAAGTAGTCTGGGATCACAAGTTGTCACTGATCATCATGTTAACAACTCTAACTGAACGAGGACGGGTAAGTGTTCAGGTTCCTTGTGTGCTGAAGAAATGAACTATGCCTTTGATTTTTTTTTTCCCATTTTTATGACTAAACAACCCTAAAATAGACCAGCTTATCCTGTTGAATAATTTTCTGAAGGCCAGGCTTTCTGAATTACTTAGAGAAACAGGTACTCTACAACTTTTTTTTTTTTTTTTATGCTTCTTTGAAAACAAACCAGTAGTCTGATAAACAGAAATCACTGCATTGACTTGATTTTGCTGATCAGCCAGGTACTATGTGCTTTACTTTTTGCACCGCCCCCCGGGGAACTGGGCTCCATGTTGCAGTTGTTCTCCTAATGATTCTGGAAACGTTGAGCGGGTTGAGTGGAACTTGAAGTCTGGCTTTAAAAGAGTCTGTCTTTGAAGAACTTACTAGTTCTAGCATGCTGGTGTTTCAGAATTTAACCTGCTTACTTTTATTTATGTCATAGGTTCTTTCCTGGAATTGTTCTAATAATTCTTTTAATTCTGTTTAAATAAACTCCAGCACTCCATTTGTTTCAGAATTTCAGTTAAAACGAAAGCAAAATCTGGTATATTCTCATGTACTTTAAATATCCTTTGTAGTTTTAAATATGAAAATTTTAGATTATTAATGTACATAAAGGGATTGGTTTTGAAATTTTAGAAGCTGAAATCCTAACAGTTTTTAAGAGGTGAAGAAGATGGTATGCCTTCACTGTAGCCTTTATCTGTATTTCCTGTGTGATCTGTCCTGCACTATCAAATTCATCTGGCATCCCAGTCAAAAAACAATGTTTTTTGGAAAGCAAGAGAGCAAGTACTTCAGATGCTAAACAGCTTAATGATTGAGACGTAAATAGGGACAGTTAAGCAGCAATGGAATTCCTCATTGAAATGTGTGAAACAAGTATGAAACCTGAAAAACAACAGAGTTTAACCATGGTCAGGTTACACAGCTATTCATGGAAACAGACACTACTGAACATCATTTGGCACAAAAATGCTCCCTTCATTTTCAACTGTATTGGTGTCAAAAGAGCTTCCCACTTGCTTTACCTTACATTGAGGAGAAACACAGGTTCATGCTGGTCTGTGCTTTGCCCAGTGAGTTGAAAGATTCAAGGCAATTTGTCATTAACTTCCAACTGTCCTGCTGGTATATTTACATACCAGACACTTTTTCTGGGTTTTGTTTACTTTCAGCAGTGTTTTGTGTTTGCCCAGTTTGTTGGTGAATTCTCAGGAACAGAAGATATATGTTCTTTTCTAAGGAATAATGGACTATGGTTCATAGCTGTTTTCCCAAATCCACAGCACTGGTTGCAATGCAGCAACCATGAGTCTCTTGGCTATTGAAACAGTAACTGAAGAGATATGAACTAGCCTTTCAATGCTTTCTTTATTGTCAAATTTGCTGACTAAATTTGTGCACAATGTTCTGTAATAATCTTCATAGGATATTTGATCATTTATGACTTTTTTACTGACTGTTTATAAAAGGACAACTGACAAATGCCAAAACTTTTCCCAAACCCTGGAGGTTTTATATTCTAAAAATCTCTTTTCAATGTTTTTTATCCTATAGTACAAATGTAGAAACATTATTTTTTTTAGGTTTTCCCCCAGTAGTGTTCATGTTTTAGAAACTGATATGTTTTTTTGACTTATACTTAGGGGGAAGTATTTCACATAGGTTACTACAGTAAAAGTTTCAGGTATAGTGGTTAAAATTTGGATTTTAAGACATTGAAAATTGAGCCCTAAGAAAGGCAGAACTAATTAATTTTAGCATTTCAAAATTTCCAGCTCTTGTCACTATAGATTAGCTTTAAAACTATGTTATAGACGAAAAATGTTATAGATGGCACAAGCAATATTGATAATTTGATCTAAAGCTGAAATACAAACATGTTGGGAATATGAATATTTTGGGGTTCTTTTGGGGCTAGTAAGAATTATTAAAAAGTTTAGGCAGTAGAGAGGACAATTATAGCTCAGATGTTGTGGTTGCACACAATTAAATAAAGTTTTAAGTACAGTGTCTGGGGAGTTATGTCAAGATGTTTTTTGATTACTCCCTTGGATTTTCTTGTAGCTCAGCTAGACTTTGGTATGGTTTTTTCATAAGTCCAGTGGACTCGTACTTAGAAACTACTTGGTTTACAGTTGTTACACGAAGACAATTATTTCCAAGACTGGAGTTGCCGAAGTGGAAGATGAGAATATTTAATTACTAGGGTGAAATGTTATAACCTTTATGTTGATGGATAAACTTGAGCTGTCTTCAGTGGACAAGGATTTCATTGAACTAATATCTCACTAGAATACTTTTTCAAGTTCAGTCTGTTCCACATTTCAGCCTTTGAGATGGGAAATGAGGTGTCAAACCTACTGTCATCAGTGCTGATCTAAGCTTATCTTTTAAATTGAGGAATAGATATTGGCATTAGGATTGTTTCTACAGAAGTTACATGTACACTGGCTAGATGTGCCTATCTATCTGCCATTGGAAGCTGAACCAGAAAAAGGAAGACTTTATAATTTCAGTAGTAGAGTGGTAGGGATCTGAAGATCCATCTCCCTCTCTCTCTGCAGAATGAGTTATCTCTTGGTGCCCCCTGAAACAGAGCCTACCTTGCTCTTTCC
Source organism: Streptopelia decaocto (assembly GCF_964273445.1). Classification (NCBI taxonomy): domain Eukaryota; kingdom Metazoa; phylum Chordata; class Aves; order Columbiformes; family Columbidae; genus Streptopelia; species Streptopelia decaocto. The sequence goes on from NC_138655.1 coordinate 68,988,755, forward strand.
CTCCATTGGGAGACTGCAGTGTTAGAATTGGGGGGCGAAAGGCCGGTTTGCACTATTTTCTGCATTCCAGCATGATCTTGCTTAAATGCCTAAGAATAATTCATATTTGAAGTGACCTGTGGAGGGATCTGGTCCACTCCTCTCTGCTCAAAGCAGGGGTACCTTTGAAGTTCAGACAAGTTGTACAGCGTCACTTCAGTTAAGTTTTGGTTATTTCCATCGTTTGGAGATTCCACACCCTCATAGAGCAGCTTGTTTCTGTGCTTGACCATCCTCAGAGAAATAGTTTTTGCCAGCGTGTCATCAGATGGTGGGTTTTTTTTTCAGTCGCCTCTTGTCCTTTCATTGTTTTCTTTCAAGAAAAGTGTGGTGCTGATTTTGCTATAACCTGCTGTTAGGTGGCTGGAGTTAGTTATGAACTTCATCCCTACAATTTTCTTTATAAGATGGAACAAATCCATGTGTTTCTTCTCCTACATTATGCTTGGAGAAGTAACTTTAGTGCTGGGGTGTCAAACTCATTTTCCCCCTGGGGCAACATTGGCCTCACAGTTGCCTACAAAGGGCTGAATGTAATTTTAGAAATGTTTAAACGTAGGGGTAGTTACATTTATACGGTCCTAAAATTACATTTGGCCCTTTGAAGGCAAGTGTGAGGCCAATGTGGCCCCCAGGGGGAAAATGAGTTTGATACCCCAGCTTTAGTGATTGTAGTTTAGTGCCAGATATAAAGCATCTTGTATACAGTTTACCTGAATTTTTATTGAAATTATTAAAGCACAAGTTTATAGAGAATTCATTCTATTTTTTCATGTTATTTTCCAATTTGGTTGTAAGCAGCTCACCAACAAACCAGAATAGATTTTATACTGCCCCTTGAATTCCCTGAACCATAGCATGCAAACAAAAGTGCTTCTATAAAGACTTGATGTGTGCTTGATTTTCTTTACAGACCAAATGTCATCAGTACTGGCCTGATCCACCAGATGTAATGGAATATGGCAGCTTTCGTGTCAGGTGCCACTCTGAAGATTGTACCATTGCTTACGTTGTTAGAGAAATGGTGATTACAAAAGTCGAGGTAAATGCCTGTTATCTTTAATTATCCCAAAGCAAGCTGAATGCTTACATATATGAATAGCTAGATATAGAATCTCAGTCTGAGCATGTACCTCTCTGTGTGTGAATATACAAATATGTGTATATATACACATTTTTGTAAAAAGAATGTATTATATGAATCAACATAGTATGAATATTTGTTTAGTGCTTCTTCAAAAACATACTTATTGAAGTTCTATAGTACATTAATACATTGTGCTGTATGGGTACTGTAATACATTTCATAAAGAAGTTTAGTGCTTTTCTGTAAATGGTTTTTCAGTCACTAACTCTTCATGAGTATTTAGATTTCAAATGAGAGATTTTTTTTCTAAGTAACTGTGCTCCTTCAAGGATGAAATATGGGTCACTTGATTAATGACATATGCAGTGAGGAAATGTAACAAAGAAGTGAATCATTATGTTGTTTTGAGAAGAGATGCAAGATCTCTCCCATAGCATCCTTGCTGCTAAACTGAGGAAGTGTGGTCTGGACGATCAGGTAGTGAGGTGGACTGTGAACTGGCTGAAGGAAAGAAGCCAGAGAGTTGTGGTCAATGGGACAGAGTCTAGTTGGAGGCCTGTATCTAGTGGAGTGCCTCAGGGGTCAGTACTTGGAGCAGCACTATTCACTATATTTATCAATGACTTGGATGAGGGAATAGAGTATACTATCAGCAAGTTTGCTGATGACACCAAACTGGGAAGAGTGGCTGACACGCCAGAAGGCTGTGCTGCCATCCAGTGAGACCTGGACATGCTGGGGAGTTGGGTGGGGAAAAATTTAATGAAATATAACAAGGGAAAGTGTAGAGTCTTGCATCCAGGCAGGAACAACCCCAGGTTCCAGTATAAGCTGGGGAACGACCTGCTAGAGAGCAGCGTAGGGGAAAGGGACCTGGGGGTCCTGGTGGACAGCAGAATGACCATGAGCCAGCACTGTGCCCTTGTGGCCAGGAAGGCCAATGGCATCCTCGGGTGTATTACAAGGGGTATGGTTATTAGGTCAAGAGAGGTTGTCCTTCCCCTCTACTCTGCCCCGGCGAGAGCACACCTGGAATATTGTGTCCAGTTCTGGGCCCCTCAGTTCAAGAAGGACAGGGAACTGCTGGGGAGAGTCCAGCACAGAGCAACGAAGATGATTAAGGGAGTGGAGCATCTCCCTTATGAGGAAAGGCTGAGTGAGCTGGGTCTCTTTAGTTTGGAGAAGAGGAGACTGAGGTGTGACCTTGTTAATGTTTATAAATATATAAAAGGTGAGTGTCACAAGGATGGAGCCAGGCTCCTCTCAGTGACAACCAATGGTAAGACAAGGGGTAATGGGTGCAAACTGAAACACAAGAGGTTCCACTTAAATTTGAGAAGAAACTTCTTCTCAGTGAGGGTGCCAGAACACTGGAACAGGCTGCCCAGGGAGGTTGTGGAGTCTCCTACTCTGGAGACATTCAAAACCCGCCTGGACACATTCCTGTGTAACCTCATCTAGGTGTTCCTGCTCCGGCAGGGGGATTGGACTGGATGATCTTTTGAGGTCCCTTCCAATCCCCAACTTTCTGTGATTCTGTGATCTCACCAGCTCCTTTTCCTCATCTTTAGTCAGACTTTTTAAGAAGAAAAAAATCCTTATATATCTCAATCAAAATATGCTCAATTTATGTAAAGTACTTACATTCCTTAGAAGTTAATACTTTATGCTAATGAAAGATTATAAAGCAAACAGAAAGATAAATGCATGGAGTTCTTCTTGTAGCAGCTTGTGCTGTGAAATCTATGTTCAGATCACATCTAGACTTCTCACAACCTGAATATAGGGGAAGAAGTGTGGCTTTTCTTTGTAAGTTGTCCTACATTTCTTACATGTTTCCTTCCTTCCAAAATTCTGTAGTCACATATATTTTCTAAAAGGATGAAGGGTTTGTGCTATCATAAGATACATGTGTAAGAAATCACTGTGTATTAACCAAATGCTAATATATATTTTAACACTAGTCAGTCTTTTAAACTTCTGTATAGTTAAGCAGATTTTATTGTTACTAGAATTGCGTGTAGTAAGAAACATGAAATATCTGTTTTGAAATGTAACATTTCATTGATGTTTTGCAGCAAGATGAACAAACCTTCAGTCTCATAAATTTGTAACTGAATCTTTCACTTGACAGTACTTCCAAATTTGTTTTAATGTGATTAAGATTTCCTTTGTAGTCATAAACATGTGAGATGCCAATCCTTAAAGGTCTGTCAGTTAAGATTGTTTACAGTGTTTCAGTTTCTCACTGTGAGAAACCATCCAGTCAGGGAGCAGTGTGTTTTGCAGTTCTGTTTTTAAGCCAATTAATCTATAAGTGCTAAACTTTAATGTCAGCACAGAAGAAACTAACCTCACTAAAGCAGCACTGCTGAGTATATGTAGGCAAACATTTAGTCCCTGTCACTCAAGTTGGTTGATTGCCAATTTGCTTTGGTTAGCTAATGCTTCTTGTAAATTTTAGTTTACTCTTTTCAAATACTTGTTCTTTTTCTTGGTTAGTATTTATAAAACTGATAGGTAATTGTGAGTAACTTCACCAGGGACTGTATTCAGTATGTGTTTTCACTTCAGGTGTTGGTTTACTAGCACATGATGAGTCAAAATCCTAATGAGAATGAGGCAGGCCATTTTTTTTAATACAAGTTAATTCTTTTTGAGATAAAGTTGTGTAAGCACGTAGTGTATCATTGTAGATATGTTAACAGATGCGAAATTTTTTAAGAATCTTTGGCTGTGTAAGTTGTCTCATGATAGATCTCTGTTGAGAACATCCCTTCTAATGCAAAGGCCTATGCATTCATACATTTCTCTGGGTTAGACAAAAGCATGCTAAAGCTAGTTCTAGGTGGATGTGTGTTTGTTGGCATAAGGGCAAGGTTGTTTTGAGGGGGTTTTTTTGTTTGTTTGTTTTTGTGGTGTTTTGGTTTGTTTTTTTCGTTAAAGGCAAGTTTATTTGACAAAGTGGCCACACTCAGAAGAACACTCAATGTTGAGCTGTCCCATACAGTAAAAATATGACCCTAATAGTTGATAGCTGTGTCTCCATCTGGTGTTTCAGATGGAAGTGAAATCCTTTGTAGCTTGTTAAAACATAGTGAAAGAATTCTCTGAAACACCAAAGTATCTCCTAGTTTTACATGTCACTTGAGCTGCTTTCTTAAAGCTGACCAAATGTATAATTTTGGAGGCATCTTGCATTTGAGTAGACTTTGCAAAGCTTTATATGTACTACCTCTCACAGATATTGTTGTATTCTTTGAAGAATACATTAAAAAGCCATCTGAATTCAAAACAGCTTTCTATTATTCCCTGAAATAACGTGAACATCGTCAGACTGGTCTTTATGAAGACAAGCAGCTTTTAATACTAAGACAGATAAAGCTTCCAGACTCACAAGAGACTTGATTTCTGTTGGAAAGATGCATTTGTGAGTTTCCTGTGAAATAAGTTACACAGATTTCAAATCCGCCTTTAGGGGAAATGATGCCCTTTGCCTTTTGTTTGTGTACGTTCAGGAGACTTGGAGGAACAAGAAACTTTTTAGAATTTTTCTGATGCACTTTGATTCGATGCCTCTTTACCTGAAAATGAGGATCAGCAAATGACTGCAAACGTGTGAAATATTTGTAACCTTTATAAGCCTCATGAAATGAAATAAGGATTAATTTCCTGCCTTTTCGAGACCAAGATTGAAAGGTATTCTGTAGCAAAATAAAATAAAAAATAATTTTAAAAAAAGTACTGAAGGTTTTTTTTGAGGTATTTATTTATCTATTTATTAGAAGAGCATCAGAACGCTTTGAGGACAAGAAATAACAGACCAAAGGAAAGAAATGGTGTACTGTGAGTGCAAAATTGATCACACAGTGCACTATTTTGTAAAACAAGACAAATATTTCTTTTTAATCATTGAAAAAATATCATGGGAAGCCTGAAGCAAACTTTCATTCAGTTTCCTTTAAGATAATTGCCTTGCAACATATCATTGCCCATTAGATTTCACCAATTTCATCCCGTTATGTTTTGAAACAAACTTTTTTGCTGCTTTCCCTTGTTTTAACAAGCATCTCTTGATGTCAATTAAGTGTAACTAGAACTCAGCCATGGAACTTAGTAAGACTGTGGAGACAATACTTGCTGAAGCATATAATTCACATAACTTTGAAGATCTATAATTTTGCCTGTTTATTTTGGGGGGATTTCTTGGGTTTTTTTTATCTTTAGTCTGCCACATCTTATGTTAGTGTTTGCCACAACTTGTTAGTTGTTTCCAAAGTGCCCTGTCATTCTCTCACCTGATTAGTTTTATCAACTAAACTAAATCATTCAAACAAAAAGAAAAAAATTCAAGATGTTTAAAGATGGATTAAACTTCATCCTTTAAAGACAGGTTATACCATTGCTATAATGAATAAGGAGTGAGTGCCAAGAAAGCACTTAGCCCTCATAAACAACCCAGGTCAAGGTAATTAAGACAATACCTTGTGTCATGATATGGACTATTTAGCATGAATGTACAGACAGTGACAATGCAAATAGAAGGATTTTGGGAGATAAACTTCTCTTTAATTTAAAAGCTATCACCTTCCATGGACATCACAATGATGGAGGTGATGGCTTAAAGAAAAAAAGAAAATAAATTGATGCAGCAATTCAAACAGATGGAAGATTAAGCATAAATTAATTTTCCTAAGGAAGGATATTGCTCTTTGCTGAAGGGAGGAGGTAAAATTGCAAGATAAAGAATGACAGGTATCTTTCTGTTTATGAGTGACCAGCATTTAGGCCTTCTAGTGACTGTGTTAAAATGCTATTAGATGAAAAAAAGGCAACAATTAGTGAGGAAATTGCCCACACTTTTTGCTATAAACAGCTGAAAATAGAAACTGTACTTTATACACCTCTTAATTGTTTGGGCTCAGGCTTTCCATGCCATTTGTCTTCCTTGCCAGATATGTGTCACATAAGAGTTTGTGGGGTAAATGTTGAGTTTGCTCATGTCAAAGATTCTTAGATCGAGTCACTGAAACTTTTGCTTCCACAAATCAAACAAGACCTTGTATATTTTCTTTCCAAGGAGTTTTATATATATTTGACCATGTCATAAATGTCTCGAACAAAGCTGTCATGCTGCAGAGGTATTTCAAAGGCGTCTCTGAAAAGTCTCTGCACTGAACATGTTCTGTTCTGTCAAATACTCGTGGCAGAAGAAAATGAGTTTGTTTTGAATACTAAAGAGCTGAAGAACAGAAGTAGATTAAAGGTGTCATGGCAAGGGTGTGCAGAAGCATAATGAGATGGGAACAGTTGTCCAAAGAAATAACCACTGTGAAAGTATCTACTCTTCAGAAACTCCCCTTTAACCCTGATCAGTGAGTTTCAGCTTTCCAGGTATATTTGTGGAGCCCGCTAGCAAAGAGCATACCTTTTCCTGCTCAGAAGATAATAGAACCATTTCAAGGTTAATGTAGTTCTACATGGTTTTCATGGTTTTCATTTTTTGTTAATTGAAGGTCATGTTATAACCTAGACCAAAAAGGACATTAAATGAAAAGATGAAATGTGAAATCAATTGCTTAGATTTTAAGAAAAGTCAAAATTAAGGTTGACCTTTTAAGCCTAAACTCCTTCTTTTTGTATGAGTATTATCATTCTAAGCTGTGTCTGCTGTTTTCCTATAGAATACCCGATTCTTTTATTAATGAGGGAGTCATTTTAGGAGAATTAAATGAGGACACCTGCATTTTGGTTCAATTACAATAAGCAAGGCTGCAAACTGCAGAAAGATGAAGAATGGCTATTTTTGTGGCTGAAGGTCTTGACAATGAGATTGTTTTGCAAGTGTTACAGCAGCCATTTGAGGCATTACCTCTGAGAGCCCTAGACTTTGGAGATGCAATCCCAATAGCATACTTATTAAAAAAGATCATGTGTCTTTACCTTGCCTTTTTGAGCAAAATCCAAGATTCTAGCTTAACCACAATGAAGTTGCATTTGCAGTAGATGTCTTGCATTTGCATAGAAGGGGTAGATACAAGTACATCTCTCTTTCTTTTTTTTCTTCTGACATTTAACCATCATCTGAAGGACAGCAACTAATAACTCTAGGACAGATACGATGTCTTAGGCCTCTGTATACGCTTGCCAAGTAAATGTTGGCCAAATGGCTGATGATAAACTGGGCAAATTATGTAATCCAGAAGTGTCACTGGAGTCTGTAAGTTGTGTGGACTCATTTTTTTCAATCCACCATTTTTAAGCTGATTTGTAGAAATACCAAATACATAAATTCAATTGAAATTAGTCCATGTGAGTACAAAAAACATTAAATTTTTTTGGAACAACATAGCAACCAAGCCATGAGCAACTCTTGCCATCTCACTTTCTGTAAGTTTAGACTTATAAAGCAGGACTAATAAAGCGTGATTTTATAACAGTAATGGGAGTGAAACCACTTCCTCAAGTGGAAGAGGATAGCAAGCAGTTGAAGGCATTTAAAACAGGTCATATATCTCAGTAGTTGTACACTTAGGAGAAAAGGAACAAAAACCTCTTAAAGTCACTAGCATCATGGAAACATCCTTGCGTGGACCACTAGGGAGAGGCCAGCTTTTATAGACTAATATGGTGATAAAGGAGACTTATATTTTAGTAGGGTGTCAAATGTTGTCTAGTAATGGACATTGATAAAATGCAGCTAACAGCTTAACTGTTGCTAAACATGTGGAAGAAGTAAAGGAACAATGCGAAGACTTGTGTCAGTTTGTCAGGAGTGAGAGATCCTCATTGTGTGATGCAGCAGAGCTCAGGGGTGTCTTAGGTTTTTTCCTTCCCACCCTAATCATTGGTTACATCTCTAATGCAGCAGTTGAGCCCAATCTGAAGGCAAAGATGATTGATTGATTGATTGATTGATTTCGTAATCAAAGTTAACAAAGAGCTAAACTGAAAGAGCTTCTGTAAAACCATTTTTTTAGGTATAATTGAATGAAAAAATAGCTATTCATACAACAGAACATTTTAACTATTTATATTCCTTTCTTAAAGAAAAATATTCTGTGGATCATACAGAAATCATTCATATATGTACAATGAATATGTATGTAAGAACAACATAGATGTTGTTTTCTAACAGAAACCAGAGTTAGCAAATGTTACAGGCAACTTTATATTGTAACTGCATCTGAAAGTGCACACAGACATATTGAAAATAGATCTGCAGCTCTACTTTGAGAGATTGATCTGGATTGCAGAATGAGAGAAAAATGGCATTCAATTTTTTTTTTTTAATGGGAGGACCTAATGTACTGCAGATAATGAACAGGTGATAAGCACCTTACAGCATTGAAACAGTATGCAAGCATAGCGTTTCTCGATGCTATAGTGTATGTATAATCAGTGTATGTATAATATCATTACCATCCTGTTGAGCTGTGATTGTTTAGTCCCAAGACTCCTGTTATTTTGATGTCCTGAATAGTTCTGCTGTTTTCAGCTGTTTCTTCCATCCTGTTCTGAACTATTATATAGTACTATTATGTATAAGTCTCGTAGCGTTTAACATCAGGTCAACCACTGATGTCAAGGTAGAATAGGTCAACAGTCAAATTAAAAACCAGAAAATCTGGACAGAAATAAAGCTTGACATCTCATTTAGTTAGAAAATGTTATGCCTTTGCATGATTTTAAGGTTTACGTGTTTATACTTTATCGTGAATTTTAAAATGACAAATATTTTCTATGCCATATGCATCTTACAGCACCTGCAGAATATGCTTAGAGAGAAAAGTATGACTTGTATCTATTAAACATCAATACAGGAGTCATAACTCTGAATGCTTTTTTGAAAATCTTACTGTATTTTAGACAGAACAACAACACACCGTCACTCATCTCCAGTACGTTGCTTGGCCTGATCATGGTGTTCCTGATGACTCCATGGACTTCTTGGAGTTTGTGAACTGTATGAGGCCAAAGAGAGTAGAGAATGAGCCGGTCCTTGTTCACTGCAGGTACTTTAAAATTCTGATTGTAGATTTGCTTCACCTTTAGAATATCATTTGCTTTGAAAAGTTTGTCTGCAAGACAGGAGGTTCCTTGAATTAGATGAAAATGTTGAACTGTGCAACACCAGCATTCACTGATGGAGACAGAAGCACTGGTGTTGTATCTAAAGGACAAGTTTCTTTTCTCTCCCTTTCTCCTGCAACCTTTTGGTGAAATATCTTAGTCACATAATTGTCACAGAGCTGATAATCTGCAGTATAAGTGTTCTCCGTTTTTATCCTCTACCACTGCTGTAACCTCATTTTCAATGGTACTGCAAAGTTTTTTCCTACTGTTCAAGTCCTTGTCAAAAAGCTGTCTGTTAGCTCTTACCTTCATTAGTCAAAAATACCAAACCAGTACTTTTAGATTTGTAAGCAGTTATAATTGTTAAAAATCCTTCCACTTTAAGTGAGATTTAATTTTTATTAAAAAATCTTTTCTTTTTAATAATTGTTAGGAAATACTACTGAAGTTGCTTAAAAGGTAAGCTTCACACTCTGTTCTGATTTTATTAAGGTCTTCCTGTAATTTGTAAAGCTATTTAGCATCCTAATATTAAGTCTGTGGTATGAATTGGGTACGTTGCAAAAACCTGATTTGATAGCCTATTTTTCTGCTACATTTCACAGCGCTGGAATCGGTCGCACTGGTGTATTGGTCACTATGGAAACAGCCATGTGCTTAATTGAAAGAAACCAGCCTGTTTATCCACTGGATATTGTACGAAAAATGCGAGACCAGCGAGCTATGATGGTGCAAACATCAGTAAGTAATGGAGAAACCTCTTCCTCTGTTTATATACTGCACTTCTCCAGTTCTAAACCAGTTACAAAATAGTTTAAAATTATCTAGTTGTATGAATCTTCGGTTGCCATTATATTTCATGCTTCCTACATTTAGCATAACATATGCAGCAATGGCTGCTTTGCCTGTGAAGTGTGTATTTAACTTTTTTGTAAATATGTCTTACTGTGCCCTTAAAAGACAATTGATTCCTATATATTTCAAGTAGTTAGAATCAACTTGCCCAAATCATCTGTTTATAGTTCTTTGTCTAAATTCTCTGCAAGAAGCTAGAATATTTTTTTTTAACTCTTAGTACAGAGCCTTTTAGGAAGTTATTAAACTGAAGGTTAATTTAAAGGTTTTGGGGTATGATTTGAACAGAGGATGTGGCTTTTCAAGAGACTGCTTTAGGTATAGAAAATCAATAAGAACAATATATGCATTTTTTTAAAATCATGTCACTACTCCAGTTTGTTAAAAAAAAGGGCAAGAATGAAATTCAGGAAAAGCTGGGTAGTATCAGTAGCTGATATATGAAAGTATAAGGTGATTTTAAGATGGAAGTGGTTCAAAGATAATTTGAGATCATAAGGGCAATTTTGTGTTGGCTTTGAAAATGAACATATTGACATTAGAGACCAACAATGAAGGCTGGGAGGCTCTACTTTCTTGAGTAGAGGTTGGATGACAGAATATGAAGTACGGATTATCTTGGAGAGTTAAATGCCCTATGACAAATCATAGAATCATTTCAATCGGAAGAGACCCTCAGGATCATAGAGTCCAACCGTAAACTACCCTAACTCTAGCACTAAACCGTGTCCATAAGAACCTCGTCTAAATGCCTTTTAAACACCTTCAGGGATGGTGACTCCACCACTTCCATGGGCAGCCTGTTCCAATGCCTGACAACCCTTTTTGTGAAGAAATTTTTCCTAATATCCAATCTAAACCTCCCCTGGTGCAACTTGAGGCCATTTCCTCTCGTCCTATCACTTGCTACTTGGGAGAAGAGACCAACCCTCTCCATGCTACAACCTCCTTTCAGGTAGTTGCAGACAGCAATCAGGTCTCCCCTCAGCCTCCTTTTCTCCAGGCTAAACAGCCCCAGTTCCCTCAGCCGCTCCTCGTCACTCTTGTGCTCCGGGCCCCTCACCAGCTTTGTCACCCTCCTCTGCACTCTCTCTAGTACTTTAATAGGAGTAAAGGGGTTTAGACCGACAAAGTCAACAGTTAAAATGAGCATTTCTGTGTCTCATTCTCAAAAGAAAATGCCTTGATTTCCACTTGATCATCAAGGGAAGGAAGAAGGTAACTTGAGAAGACAAATTCTATTCATTAACAGATTAATGACTACAGGAGCAAGCACTATGATTGACTAGATGGGGAAAAAGTCTTGTGTTATCAAAGGGTGTGAAAGTGTCAGTGTATCATTAGAGTGCTCTGTGAGCAGAGGTTGCTCATGCTTGCTGCTGGGATTCTTGTTCACTGCAGTATGAGTGCACTCTCTGGATGTGCATTGGGACTGTATGGCTGAGGAGGGAGTTCTCTGAAGAGTCCCCTGCCAGTTCCTTGCAGAAATGAAAGTCGAGCTTAAGACACAAGATGTCATGACAGGAGAAAGGTTAGTCTCAAGGTTAAGGGAGCCGAACGTTGACTTATGAAGTTGTACCTGTCTAAGCCCCTCAGTTTCGAAAATGAACTGAGCAAGCTCAGGTTTAAACTTTGTAGAAGTGATTGCCTTTTTGACAATCAGACATAAGAACCTGAAATAAACTTCACCTTGCCAAAAGGCCAAGTTACCTCCCATTAGAACAGGAATCAGCAGAAATTGTTCTTGCACTTTACACTTTGACATAATTGAAGAATGTGGGGAATAGCAATAAATACACTGACAGACAGATCCCAAATGTGGGAAACTGAGTATCTAAAATAGGATTGTTTACCTCACTGGCTGTGTTCCACAGTTTACTATCAGCACAATCAGGAGAGGGATGATGTGTAGCAGCAATACTGTGAAATTAAATTCTCTTGTTATTTCTGAAGAGTGCAGATACTGTTGTCAAAAGCCAATAAGCAGAACTGGCATAACTGTGCTGTAAATGAGACACAGAAGCAAGCACTAAACTGTGAGAAAGCAGAATACCGAAGAACTGCATATTCCCATTTTTATTTGTCCTGGGTGCTCAGTCGCATTCCCATGCCTGCATTCCAGCTAGCCCCACTGCTTCAGATTTGATATGTGGCTGTGGGCTTCTGAGAGAGGCGATTAGGCATTGTTCAGCTGTAATAGCCTTGCCTGAAGCTTGTTCAGCTGCCCTGGGGGGATCGTGTGTATGCTCCAGTTCTAAGATGATACGCATAGCCAGATGCATGTTATGAGATACCATCAGACAGGGGATGGTAAGAATGGACTCATCAGAACTATGAACTGGTCAGTTTAGTGTCTGCTGTTAATCACGTTGAAAGCTGTAGTTTCTCAAAGACCTGTAATTTGGTCATCAGGAAAAGCAAAGCAAAATCTTTGACCAAAATAATAAGGCTACAACAAAATTTCTGTAACTGTATGGCCTTTCATTTAAAAAGAAAATTAAAAAAAAAATAAATTAACCATTATGTTCCATCAAAGAGCAATTAGAGATACTAAACAGTACAGAAAGCAGTGCTTTAGGATGTACAAACAGGACTAGTTATCAGCTGAGTGAGCAGTAAGAATACACATTACAGATAAGAAAACAAGTAGTCAGAATCTGAGTCAGAGGAAGCAAAGCTCAGGTGTTCATTCCTATTTGTTCAGTAACTTGATGACACAAAGGAGTTAACAAAGTATTGAACAGAGCTCTAAATATCACACTTGGCTTGTTCAGGCAGTAGAAATACACAAATGACAATAACAATGAAAAGTCAAGGTAATTAAGACATAAAGACAAAAGAACAGAGTGATATTGAAGGTGGGAGTAATTGACTGAAAGGTTGAAGAAAAGGCAGGAAAATCAAGATACAGAAAATTAATTTCCATGCCCAAGTTTTCTTTAGGTTTTTATGTACTTAAGATAAAAGGTTACGGAGAATAACATTCCTAACTAGTGGTATTTAAATGCAACCTAAGGTCCTTCACAGTCCAAGTGGTATCTTTTAGCCCTGTCCTTTGGGAGATATTGGGAGAGTGTTTCCAGAGGCTCCTGGATGAGAGCTGACATACAAGGCCAGCTGGGAAAAGATTTCAAAGATGTAAAAAGGGATTTAGAAAATGCGAAGCTACGCATCTCTGAATGTATGACATCGAGCTTTTGAGAAAGGTGTTCATTTGGGGGCTTTGGCAGTAGTGGGAAGTACTTTCAGAGGAGATGTATACTTTGATCTTTGTAATTTCTTTTACATTTCCATCATCCTCTGTTCTTGGGATTGTGCTAATCAAAAAATATTATTTAGGCTATGTGGCCTTTAAGTTCTGCACTAGTCCTATTACTAATGTATCCTTGTATCACTTTTCAGAAAGAGCCTCACAGCCCAATTGCTTTTAACAAATGGGTACATCACAAGATCATGAAAGAAATAGTCTTTCTAATAGTATAATTCAGAAAAGAAACAGTAATCTAATTTCTGGAGACTTTATAAGAACTAAATGAGTGAAAAAGGTTGGACGACAGAAAAAATTAATGTGGCTGCTGATCTTCAAAAATATTAATTCTAAACACTTTGATCCCATTCTGTTATAAAAGGAAATGTGTGGTCTGATCGCAAATTGGAAATAAAGCAACTATGTCTTCTGCAATAGTGTAGTTGGTTTAAAAAAAAGTTTTTAGCAAGGCAATGGGGCCTATATGTCCTGTATTGTAATTTTAAATGCATTTTTGGTCACATAACTTTAATGTGTTCAGTAATATGTAACTGCAGAATTGGTAAGGTTAGAATACTTGTAATAATCAGATTAACAGTAACAAAAAAAAATAGATGGTGTGAGATTTTTTTGATGCTTGTCCTTCATAGAAGAGCAAATGTTACCTGTGTATGCTGTGAACACAGCCAGGAGAGCTGGATTTTCTCCTTCATTCTTTGTATCTCCTCTCCTGTCATTGTCCAGAAGAAAAGGAAGCAGTGGGACTGTTAGTCCTATTAAATACTACTATATAATCAGGAGTTTAACTAATTATTCATAAATGGTTTTGTTTTTTCTTTCTTATACAGAGTCAATACAAATTTGTTTGTGAAGCTATTCTTCGTGTTTACAAAGAAGGATTGGTTCGACCACTGGATTCCAGTTAGCACAGCAGTGAGGGATGAATTATTTTTTCACCTAAAAGACTGCTCTTTAAGTAAATCAGGGGCTTTTTTCTGAAAGCAACTAGAATGGACTAGAAGCCCATGAAAAGACAGATGAGCACATTTGAACTGTGGCACTTTAAATTTCTCAAGAAGATTGCTAAATCATGTACAGTATAACGGAGTCATGTAGATAAATATATGAGAGCAATTGTGTGTAATACGCTTTATTCACATAGACAACCATAAACAATCATGGAAACCTTAATACATATCTTTTACTGCCTTAAAACATCCTTTACTTTAGAAGTTACGAAGATCCTTGTGTTTCCTTTGAAATAGCAAAAAGAAAGCTAACAGTATTGAAATGATTCAGCTTAAGAGGGTATTTAATATATTTTTATTGTATGAAAGTTCACTGAAGGTGAATATTTGTAACTTTCTTATTGGGACACTATATATTCATGGAAATGTAACCTTGACTTCTAAAAGGCTGACGAAGAGCTTTAAAGGCTAATGCATAACTACTGTATATTAAGAGCTGGAGAAAGTAAGTATTCAGTTACCATAAATCTATTAGTAAGTATGCCAGTTGTTATAATATGCTTCTTAGGAATCACATCTACTGTATGTGATGTGCAAAATAATGCTGCATTTAAGCATTTCTGCAGATGGTACAATCTACATCTTCTGTTGATCAATTTTAATTGCAAGTTGCCCTTTTAGCAGTGACCTCCTTCTTACAGTTTTAGTTATTTTACTCCTTTTGTTCTGTTTCTGCTGTCCATTCCTTTATACTTGTTTTTCACTACTGTCTCTATAGGCAGACTGAAAACATTTTAACTTAAAATGAGGTTTAATTCTTTGTCACCTTTGTTTCCATGTGTATTTATGAGTTCTCAGATGTAAATGTGGATTAATGTTGCACACAAGTCCTAGACTTTCGATTTACTGTATATGCGAAGTAGTCTAACCCAATACTGGAAGAAAAATTACTACTGAACCCATAAATTATGTTGCTGCTAATTCAAGGTGTGAAGCTTACAAGGGCACAGCTGTTGCTGGTGTTCAGATGGTGTTAAAATGTTGACTTGCTGCCCTTCAGTAAAAACTGCTTTTATCCAGTGAAACACAACTCCCTTTTGCAAGAGTTCTGTGGATTTACTGTCTTTCTTGCTTTATGGAAATGCAGCTAAATTCACATGAAGATTTACATAGAAAGAGAGAATGAATTTGTATATTGATGAATAATTCACCCTAAGGTACACTGGTCTCCATTTCATTTCAAATGGGAGAATTGGACTTTCTGAACAATATAACCACATTTGTATGATGTTAATTTATTTTGTGTGTGCTTTTTGATTACCCTGAGATAGTTCTTCATTTTTGAATAGTGTTTAAAAAAATATTCGGAGGAACTGTTTAAAACTCTGTTATTTAAAAGATTAGTCCTAAATAGGGAAAAAAAATTATGGTGCATATTAGCCAGATGTTTATATGTGTAGAAAAGAGAAAATTAGATTTTCTTTTTAGGTATATATACACACTTATTCAGATATATTTTAGAATTATGGTTTCTATTATGGATATTATCATTTATATCTGGAGTTTCATTGTAGAAACTGCCACAGCTCTGCAACATGCATCTCTCACGTTACCAGAAGGTTATGTTTTTTCCCAGAAGAGAGCTGAAAAGTGAATGTAGGATGTGCAAAATTGCTGACTTTTCGGTAGGATTAGTCATTTCTTCAAGATTACATTATTAGTTATAGGTAAAGAAGATACCTGGTTACTATTTATTGATCAAAAGAGTTTTAATTGGAACGTGCAGGGTAATTGGCAACGTGGAAAGCTTCTTGGCTTTGTTAGGCTGAAGGCTGAATAGGTTTTTCGCTCATTCATAAAAACTGCATTCCAGATTTCACTTTCACTGAAGTTTTTGTAATATTTTGGACCATCATCCTCTTCCTTGACTGGACACAGATTGGAAGGCAAGAGACCGTAACTCTGGTTCACTTTTAACTTGCTAAACTGTATCAGGTCACTCAATCTGTCTGTGACCCCAAATGTAAAATGATACTGGACATCCACATGTTGCTCAGGAGACTTTTTTTTCTTTTTTTAATGAGAGTGGAAAAGTGTTGTACAAGGGCTGTCTGCCTGCTGCTGTTGGAGAGAATGTTGAGCAGTGAGAAAACAGAGTGACCCTTTCCTGCTGGAGGAGCAGTGGACACTAAAGAACCTGTGCCTGCTGATTGGGTGGTTAACAAAAGCCTCCCTTTTGTTATGTGTGTGCCTTTCTGTTAAAATGTCTCTTCTTTCTTTTTAAGTTTTGCTGTTCCCAGGTCTCAAAGTCATCCCTTGCAGTTGCCATGACTTGCAGTTAATAGTTTGTCAAGAAGTGAAAAAGGCAAGGAGGAAAAAGGCAAGGCAATAAATAATAAGAAAATATTGAGAGCCTGTCTTTTTCGATCTGTTTCTTTCATGGAAGTACTTGATTAAACTTACTGTTTGTGTTCAAGGTTATAGCTATATTCCTATTGCTATTTATGTTTCTTCATGTTGAATATGTATTTACCAAAACACTGTACATTTATTCCGTTTATAACTCCAGTGTCAAGATACATGGTAGAGGCTTGACTTACATTAGTATGTGTGTGTTTAAATGATGATGGTCATATTCTGACAACGAATGCTGCTCTTGTTGTGGTAAACTTACATGGTTTAGGTAATACCATTCATGAACTCTTATTTAGATTTGAATAACTTGTTTGAAATTGCTGGCCACTGAGAGACTACTCAAAGCTATAAAAATAGTAATCTCTGTAATATTTGATTATTTTTCTTTTTTTTTTTTTTTTTTTTTTTGTAAAACCATAGAGCAAATATTGATTACGCAAGTATCTTGTAAATTGTGTCCATCTTTATTTCAGTCTCGCTGGGTTTTGCACATGTACCTGTAGGGTCCACAGGGGACAATGAAGGGAGTTTTGTCTTCTCTCTCTAGTATGTGATGACTTTGCACTGGATGATGTATGCCTTAGATCTGATACGGCGATGAAAGCGTAATTATGAAAGCATTTTCTTCATGCTGGATTGTCTTTCTACAAGAATTAGGAAATTAAAAAGACAGGTGATTTTGATTTTTTTTTTTTTTTTTTGGGGGGGTGGGGCAGTAGAACTCAACACAAAATTTTTAACTCTCAAGCAATTGACAAATAGAAGAAAATGCTGTGAAGTCAAGATTCTGTATAACCTTCATAAAGAGTTTAACCTTCAATTTTTACCTGTGCTTTTGTACTCATGACAGCGTTCAAAATTTCTAGCATGGCAGTGGATAAAGATGGAGGAATAAGCCTTTGGGGTTTTTCATGACTCTGAAATACACTGACATTTATTCTTCAAAATTAAACAAATTTTAACTAAGTGGCTTTATATTTGATGCAAAAGTAACTAAAATGCCTATTCATAGTGTCTTCAGAAGTATTACAGTGGAACACTTCTGAGATGGGGGTGGGAGGCACAGATCTTACCATGTGTTGAAAATAAGAAAATGGTGCCGTAAACCTTGGATGCCTTTTGTGTAACAGGACGTATGAAATATGAATCATTAAAACACAACCAAATCTTGAATAGTGGTGGTGTTTTGAAAAATAATCAAAAAATTATTCCAGAGCTTTGCCCTCACTAATCCTGTCTTTTAAGTGTTGATACTAAATTATATGCAATCAGAATGTACTTAAGAATTCAGCAATAGCTCTTCATATACACTCATTTTTTTAACAATTGGTTCTCTGTTTCCCATTCCTTTTTTCTGCTGTGCAATAGTTGGTTAAATATATATTTACACATTTGTGGTTCTGAAATATCTAAAGAACTGTGCATTTGCTTTATTACAAGCATTATATGATACTGGTTTTGCAACAAAAGTTCTTCCCTGTAGATAATGTTCTTATGTGTCAGACTAAATGCATAAATGGTCCACTGATTGAAAGTGTGAAAAATACACGTGGTTCATATTCAGTCAATTAAAATTTAAACATAGTTATTTCACTGATAATTACTTTATTGTTATGTCTTGAAATGTAGCATTCAAGTGCAAGTTTATTTTACTCATTCACATAAAACCTTTCCAGGAAGAATGTGCACTGGGAAATGTTTGTGTTTCAGTTGGTAACCTGCAATTAGTCTACTTGGTTAAAAGCATTTATTAATTGAAACTATACAGAAGGTAAAGTTGTGTCATGAAATACTTTGTTCAAAAGAAGTTGAAAGCCAAGTGAATGATTAATTCATTGTATAAAACATAATGTTTTGATTAAATGGATTATCTCGCATTTAAGTTCTGACACTGATAGTGTTAAGCCGTCTCAGGTGACTCTGCTTTAACAATAGTATTATAGTAACAGTTGAAATATAGCAATCTAATGCAATTTTATATTGATGATATTGCACATGATATTGATGGATTTAACCATTTCTCAGTTCAGACTAACCCTGTGACAGTGGTGGTCTGATTTGACCACTACTATGCAGAGCAACTGTTGAGGACCAAGAAAATAATAGAAAAAGCAGATTGTGTGGACTGCTGACACCATTTGTTTAGTTTCGGCTGTCTTTAACAGACTAGAAACTATTGTGAGGTTTTGTTTTATTTTGTCTTGCTTTTTAAAAGACATTCATCTTAAGAGCTGACTTTGGGAATGGGGAGTAGAATGTGCCTTTATTGACTCTCCTGATTTTGTTGCAGACTACTTGGGTGGGAGACTTGGATAAGAGTCTTAGATTTTGTGGTATTTTGAGTTTAACTGCAGGTTTTTAATCTCATTAAATTCTTCTTTGAAATATTAAAGCATTGATTTTAATAGACATTAATGAAACACTTCAGTTTACTGTTAGTTGCTCAACTTCTGTTTTCTTGGCTTTGATGATGTTGTTTCTTGAGTTGTCATTATTTTACCATATAAAAACATCCTGAGGTTTCCCACAGCTGTAAAACTGGCTTTGTTGCAGACAGGCTAAGTGATGTTGCTGTTGCTTAAGATACGATATTACTTAACCTGCTGAAGGTGTTATGGGGTGTTCAGACCAACCTCAACTGAGCTGCTTTCTGAGGAATTCAAACAATGCTGCTAACAGTGGTAAAAATCAGAGATATCTCAAAAAAGCATGTAGGAAATGTTTTGTTCAGGGCAGATAAGACCTGGTTCTTCTTTAAAATTTAAAAATAAAAAATGATGAAATGTTTTTAACAGCTAAGGTAGGTGTAGGAAATGCAATATTTTTTTTTCCCTTTGCAAAACACTTTTCTATGTTTTAAATGCATCGTTTCCTTTAGAACAATTTCTTTAGTAAAGAGCCCTACTGTTGATAGGTTTTAATTTTTGTCAGACTGACCTAGAAAATAATTTTAAGCTGAATTTTTTTCCCCATTTACTGCTTTGTGTTTTTAAGTAACATTAAACAAAACTCAAATCTATTCCTTCTAAAACTTACTTGGGCTGTTTTCATTTCACATCTTTTTCCGAGACATAAATGGAACCTGATTGTGGCTGGATAAGTAGTGAGGATGCCACACATGTTAAGAGGCTTTGCTAGATCTACTAAATCCATTGCCTAACATCACTTACCAACTGAAACCAGTCTAGCATCATGTTTCTGTCAGCCTTTTGCCAAATAACCATTTTGTAAATGGGGAATCTTTGGAGCTTGCTCTCCTGAGCATTAGGAAGTCTTCTTATGCTGACCTAGAACTGATGCATAAGAAAATAAGTAAATAAAATTAAATTAAAGTCTGGATCTTCAAGTAAGAAAGGTTTGTTTACCCAAATCTATAAAAAACACACTTATGCCTTTTACAAAGAAAAAATAGTTTCTCTGTTTAAAAAAATAATAATAATAATAATAATAATTTCTAGCAGCTTACAATCTTCTTTGTGGCTGCATCTGTGTAGTCATAAACTAAAACAGTTCTCAACTGGTAAGCAGTATGGCCACTAAAGCACAGAGAAGTCGATATTGCCCTAGATAGCTGATTAATTTCTCAACTTTGTTGTGAAGGGTTGGTTGCAACTCTGGTTCAGAAGTTCTGGCTGCAGAATGGAAGGAGAAAGGGCTGCCTTCCTTCGGGAAGAGATCGAAAACCTGCTCAGTAAACCAGCAGTCTCTCTTGGCCTTAGTGGGGTTGTACCTGTATTAACTAACCGGAGCAGCCCAGTTTCGTGTACAGTCAAGTGTATCTACATGAGTTTGCAAGAACAGCGAAGCAAAATGTTCATTTTGCAGGGGAAAAAGTCTCGGACCAGGGGTGTTAATTTTCATGGGGTTAATTTGCTTCAATTAAGCAGCAGGTTAGCTTGGTAACTGTTGAGTTATTCTTGATCAGTGCCCTTCTAATTCAGAGATTCACATACATGAATAAAAATATGGTATAACCGTTGCTTTCCTAGTTTTTAATAGAAATTAAATTACTTTCTGTAGAAATTAGGTGGCAAATTAGTATATGTGCTCAAATGTAGATGTATTTCAAATCCAGATTTTGCAAAATCAATTATGAGTATCAATGCTTATATTCCAGTGACCTGTGCAGTGAATACTCAACATAATTTAGATTTTCACACTTCATTGTGTAGCCTTAATAGAGAAAAACAAGATAAATAGTGAGGGCAGTCCTATCAAGGCTTTGAAAATCTGCCAGGCATTCATAATAACAAATGTGATTGGTTAAAACTGACCTTCATTGCAACTGGTACAAAAATGTGCTTAATAGTACGGGAATAAATTGCATAACAGCTGGGAAAGCCAAAGTTGGGAGTTTTTTTGCAAGATGTGCAAAAGATTCCACTATTCTGGTCACTAAGTCTGTATTTTCATACATGTTAGCATTTTTTTCAGAGATGTAGAAGAAGCAAAGACAATATGCATTGAGCGACTTGGGCTATTTTTTGTTTTAATGGTGGTTTCTGTAGCACTCGATAGTTTCTTTTTCTGAGATCTTAGGTGCCAGTGCATTAAAGGAATAAAAGAATGTATTTGGAAGGTAAGGACAGAGTTTATTTTGTATCCTAAGCTGTACTTTTCTTTTAAATCATTTAAGATGTAAATCAATGTTGTTATTACAAAGCTTAATTTATTGTTTAAAAATGTAGACACTTCTTGAAATGAATGTATCATTTTTCTTGTTATTTTTATAGGAATAAAGTATTGGTTAATGTTTTCAGTATATTTTTCTTGGGTTTTGGAACGATTTTGAACAAAAATATTACAGCCACCATTTTATTCTTACTGGTTATATAGCTAATGATGAAATAAAGCATTTTTGGCTATATGGTTTTACTGTGGCTTTATTCAAGAAAACAATAAGGATTGCAGAAAAAGTTACTGAGCTTTTTAATTCTTAAAAAAAAAAACAAAACACATGGCTGCAGCTTGAATTTTATCTAATCAAGCAAATATGTATGGAAAGTGTCTGCTCCATATAGATACAGTGTGTAATTCTTTCATAAATCTCTTGCTGGGGAAGTAAAGCAACCAAGTAAGCCACGAATTCTTAGGAATATTTCACTTGCAACGATTTTTATAAAAGAGGATTGTTTCAATTAATTAGGCCATTAAACCTTTGCACTCATGGGATGCAAGGCCACATTTTGAGCATAGATTTCCTTTTTTGCTACTATGTATAAAACGTGCAGACTATCCTACCTTTTGGGATCTCCCACATCTCACAGTACTTCCCGGAGGTGTCCAAGTAGTCATATCTTCTACACCCTCTGTTGCTCCAGGGTGGCTGTCAACCAGCCAGCCAGGCAGCTCTGACAAGGGGTATGTGTGCACGCTGGAATCTCTTACAGGTGTATAGAGAGCCGCCAAGACAAAAGTTTTGCTGGAAATCCATCGAAAACAGATGTGCCAGTGTCTTTGCAGCTTGTTGGCAAGACTCCGTGCAGAAGCATCTTTTGGAGGATATAAGGCAGAAGCAGACTCCAAGCCCACGGTTGCTTCACCAAGACTTTCACAGCTGATTGCTCGTGGGGAGAAGAGGACCTTAATGTGTTATGGGTGATTTCAGGCAGTGCAAAGCACCAAGGTATTCCATTCCTGCGCACAAGGCAAGCTTTTAAAGTCCTTCTGGTACCAGCAACCCCACAGCTGTGAGTACTCAGAACTGGCCTGGTTAAAAAAGGGAAAATAGTTGAA
This sequence comes from Streptopelia decaocto, assembly GCF_964273445.1. Lineage (NCBI taxonomy): Eukaryota > Metazoa > Chordata > Aves > Columbiformes > Columbidae > Streptopelia > Streptopelia decaocto. Next base: position 69,011,178 of record NC_138655.1, read on the forward strand.
GCTCCTGAGCTGTGTAACTAAGAATCCCTATCTTAGCAACTGCTATTACAAGAGGGATCTTAAAGATTTGCTTAAGTGGCATTGCTTTCAAATACTGTCCCTTTATCAAACGGGTATATAGAGAGAGATGCATGTGCATGTGTGCATATATATATTTATATGAAATAGAAGATACAAGTGAACAACAGAAGTAGCTCCAAAAAGGACAGAGAAGTCATAAATTCAGTTTGACCTCTCAACTATGAAAAGAATTAAAAAGGGGGGACTCTAAAATGAAGGTAGCAATACAGGTAATATAAACAATGTATAAATAAGTAGTGTTTTTTTCTGCTGTGCCATAGTAATCTTTTTATTAAAGTAAAATCTTGATTCACACAACTGAAGAAAAAACTGTATATAACTTGGTTTTGTTATTTAAATGCATAGTGCTTGCTTTTGCAGATTCCTGTAATGCATAGATTTACTTGTTCAATTAACACTGAATGTTGCTTGCTTTATTGCCATCTGTAGAAACTGTTTGCTTTTTTCTCATTACAAGGTTATGTAAATAGAGGACTTTTTAAGGCTAATGACTGAAAGTGATTTCTTGATATTTGGCAGAGTTTAGATGGCAGAGAATAGGAAAAATAAAATTCTTTATGTAGCCATGGTTGCATTCAGCATATATTTAAACAGACTGAATTATATATCATGTCTTGTTTCCTTAATAAAACCAATTATTATTCAAGTTTATTACCTGATACAATTAGGGTGCTTGATACTGTGTAAGTAACTGTCAAACGCAATCCCACTTTTAAAAAGTTTTCAAGCCAATTCAGAGGAGAGACAAAACAGTTTATACATGCACGGTCAACGAAAGTATGGTATATAAGGAAGCAGGTGTATGGCAGCCTCCTCTTAGTACGGCTAAATATGGAAACAAGTAAATGTACTCTGTTTTAATAACTGCTCAGTAATAGAAATGATGCCACAAACAATTTCAGTAGACATTTTAGAAGCAGAAATTGAGCCATGTGAACTGAGAGAGTTTCTGAAGCATCCAAGCACAAAAGGAATGGTATTGCATGGAGCCTGGATTACCCAAGTATAGCAAGCAAGAAGGAAATCATAGAAACTGGAAGTAAAGCATTGGCAATGTGCCTCAAGAGGAAGCCCATGAGGTGCAGAGCCCTTCCTGGAAAGAGAACTGAAACCCTGGACAAAGAACTTGTCCTCACTGTGATCCTGTTGCTTCACAGAAACAGGATTTTGATGGAACTGCACTAATCGTTTAAAAAGTTCATTTAAAAAAATAAATAAATCTACTTTTCTAATGCAGGGATCTTGCTAACTTTCTTGTTCCCTATTTATGGGGGGGGGAGATAGCGATGGCTGAACTTTTGCAAAAGAGAATACATTTTTTTGTATAGCACCTAATGGACTGTGAACATCTTGTATCTTGTTGCCAAGCAAAGTTTTGTTTACAATAGTGTGAGATGCAGTTACCCATTCAGAGAACAATATAAATAAGGTTAGGTGCAGAGACTGTCTGGTGCTCACAGCCACAGAGCAAAACTGTTGGATCAGGAAACTGAACTTGCAGGCTAAGTTGTGTTCCTCTGCCCATGCCAGGGCTGATGCCAGCTCTCAGAATGATTCAGTGGAGTTCTGCACTGGAGAAGTTTCACACCAAAAACAATTGTATTGCTGTTTGCAGCTGGTGGTAAGGTAGCAATAGGGTTGGGTGGCTGCATCAAGACTAAGCAGCTTACAAGATAGTGAAACATTTGGTTTTCCCAGTTTGAATTTCCCCCCCCTTCTTGAGTAGAGCCAACTCAGTGTCCTCCCAAAGAGAAGGGTTCATCTCAGCTGCACCTTGCTCCCCCTCTACCAGTGACTATCTCTTCCTTATCCTAGTTTACTCTTCTCCATCACTTGCAACACATGTGCCTCCCCTGTGCACACAGCAGGCAGTGTTAAATTCTGGTCAGGCCGAGTGGGTAGAAGTGGGTGAGTTGCTGTTGTGCTGGAACAGATGGCGTCTGCAGTGCAGCCACCAGCTATGTGCATGTGCTGTAGGTGGTTGCTAAGGGAAAAGGGGATAATTTGGAGGTTTTGTTAAGGAAGATTTGTTAGTTTTCTCTTACTTATTGGGGGCAGTACAGTTCGAAAGCTGAGGTCAGTTTATTTTTTTTTTCAGTGACAAGTAGTTGCCAGTTGTTTGGTTTATTTAGATGAGGAGAACTTGGTTCATTGGGCCAAGGTATCATGACAGGATGGTTAAGAGGAGAGGAATCTAACTAGTTATTTTCTGTCTCTCAGTAACTTGAAAGTAGCCAGATTTCTGGACCACAGTCCACAACTTGCAGGTGTTATCTCCTCTGTTATGTCCCCATCACTTACTGCAACCAAGATCCTCACTCAGATCACCTGCCACTCACACCTTGGCTGCCCAACATGGTACCACAGCCTGCAAGATTGCCTCTTTCCCTCACAGTGAAAAGCCTGCAGCCACCCAGGTTTCTTCTCACATGTATCCCCAAAATCTCATGGCATCCTGCCTCTCACCTGAACTTCCCCAAGCCCACACGTCCCTCCTCAAGCAGCTCCAGCACTCAGAGGTTCCTCACTAGCTGCTGGCATAGTGACCATCTGGTCCCTGCCCCAGGGACTGGCGTGCCCTGCCCCTGTCCTTGAAGATCCCCCTCTCCGTAGAGGGAACAAATTAAAGAACGTGCAAAGGAGCCATTGAGGGCAACAGCTGGCAAATCACCCCTACGGCATTGGTGACCTGTAATGGGCCATGCTTGGCTCCTGGATTTGTGGCTGTGTTGGGTTTTGAGGTGGTTTGATGTGTCCTGTGAGATCCCAGTCAACCCATCTGTACTAATGGTTTTCCTTTACAAAGAGCATCCAAGGTTGGTTTGTTGGGCGTAGGATTTTTTAAGAACCTTTTTCTGTAGCCATAATGAATATCTTGATAAAGTACTTTTTGTTGTAGTGTTTCATTTGTGGTGGATATGGGTTTTTTTTAGCTAAAGCGATTTTGATCTATGTGGGGGAAGATCTGGCAAAACATGGAGGAGGAGGTAGAGTATTCATGTTGAACAGCTCGTGAACTTTTTTGTATGAAAAAGAATTGCAGATGTCCCTTGAAGACCTGTGATATTGACAGTAGGCACCAAATTCCCTTCTTCAGTTCTGCAGCAAAGAGTCTGACTTCTTAGGAGTTGCAACTCAAGCTTTAATGCCTTCTCAGTCACATCATACTGTGAGCTCCTGTGTAATAAAATTAGAAGATAATTCACGTGTGTTGTATAGTTCACAGCTTAATTTTTCATGTTGAGTGGTGTAAGGTATTTATCAACTGGTTTAATAGATTAAAGCGCTGCCTGCACCTCCCCACGCTCTGCTGCGTGTGGATGGAGGCTGACAACTCCGCCTTTATAAAAGTGTTCTGTGCTCAACCCCATGACTAATGCAGATAATTATTTTTAAATCAGCTTTGGATGCCACTGCAGTGCGCTCTCATGTGCACGCAGAAATGTGTGTTTACATTCATCCGGCATTTGTGAACCCCAGGGTGCTGTGTAAATCTTACTCTTACCATGTGGTTTAAAGAAATACTTTGTAGGGCTAGTGTCACAGTGGGGAGCCATCTCATGTGGTCTGGATATGCAAAGATATAGAACAGAGAGTGTAAAATAAATAAAAATGCACATTAAATAGATCTTATTTCATGGCACATTATTTAACTCCCGTACTTCTGAAGACCCACAAGGTTGGTCTGTTTCACATGGCGACTGATTATTTCTCCTTTCCAAACCTAGCTGAATGTGGAACAAAAAATTCCTTCTGAAAACTAAAGCAACAGAGAAAACAAACAAACAAAACTGTGAACAAACAAAAAATTTCCCTTCGGTTTTACATCCTGGTATGGCAAAGAGTTAAAAACTAGATTTATTTGAAGTGATTGGTTTTGATCAGTTGGTGATGGTGGTTGCTTGTATCTTGGTTGCTTACTGCCTGTTCACATATAATTAGATAATTTGTTCCAGTGCTTTTCTAGGAATTTAAATTGTAGCCATTTGCCGTTTGCTCTGTTATCCCTTGGACATTTCCGTCCTTTAAAGATGAACATCTTGCTTGTCTCTCCCATTATGCAGTGCCATTCTTTCTCCAAGAGCTCAACAAAAGCTTCTAGCAGTTCTGATGTGTTCCCCTGCAGGCTGACCAGCTCCCTGGGTGCATTTCCTCAGGTACAGCCAGATTAATAAGCTTAAGTGTTTTCTGCCTTACCAGACTACTCTTTGGCTTGCTCCTTTTCTGGTATCATCTTTGCTCTTTCACCCCTTCCCTGGGCATTATTCTTCTGCCCATCTGCATCCTAGCCGGATCCTTTTCAGTGAATAATAAAGCCAAATGGCATTAATTGCTCTGATCCTCATGGCCAGCTGCTCCCTTCCCACTGAGATGTGATCATTATTGTCTTGCTAACAGTAATTTACATACTTTCCTGTTAATGTTGCTGTTCTCTGGATCTGTTCTGTGTCTTTGGCCCTTGATTTTACCCTTACAAATTCATGCTCTTCTGTCATCTTTCTCCTGAATAACTTACCCTATTTCCTATTTTTCTTATTCCTCTCAAGTTTCAGGCTGTTGCACAGCCTCTGACAGAGCCAAGTTGCTCTCCTGCTATGCTTCCTCCGCACTGGCATAGCGTGTGTGTGCTTTTAATACAGTTTCTTTAGAGAGCTACCCACCCTCCAAAACTCCCTCTTCCATTTAACTTTCCAGAGAATCTCTGCCATCATATCCCAAGAAGCTCTTGAGCCTCTTGCCTGTTTCATAGCTTTCTGTTGTTAAAGGAGAAGGCTACCTAAGTCTCCAACTAATGACCTAAAAAACATTACAAAAAAATAGAAACTGTCTGCCTAATGCTCCTTGTTAGATGACCTGTAGCAAACCCCTGGTGTGTCCCATGATGCTTCTTTCATTTTCATTACTAAGTCGAGACTTTTGAGTTTATCCTTGTGTCCTATTAGAATAAAGACAGAATATAAAAATAAGTGAAAAGATTCACTGATACACCAAACTTATTTTTTTCTTGTTGGCCCTTCCTAAACAACTATAAACTTACTCAATAATAGTCCAGTCACATGTGTCACCTAACAAGCTATTGTGATATTCTAATTACTTTCTAATCGTTTTCTAATCAATTACTTAAATTCCTTTTCAACTAGTCTATTTGGTTTTTACAGGAAAGTTTTCCACAGAGTGTTTTTATTAAAAAAAAAATTTTAAAGTGCTGAAAGTCTTCTAAGTTCACGGAGATTCACTTTGATGGTTACATTTGTTCTAGGAAAGCTGCTCTCTTTCCACTCTCAGCGCACGCGTGATCTGGAGTACAGAGTGAGTCTGATACAAAGGGTTGGAAGAAGCATCTGGGTGTGCCAGTGAGGCAGGGAGAGCACGTTCGTATCTGTGGTGATCTGACAGGTTTGGGAAAGAGGAAGGACAGGACACCAGGACACCCACCCGCCCCCGAATACCCGCAAGCTCTGCCTTTGTTAAAGAGCTTGGACTTGGCTCATTCATCCAGCTCTTTGAAGAAGCACACAGGAAATGGCTTGACATGTCCTTCTCACCCCCTGAGGCTCCCAACCATCCTGAGTCCAAATGCTGCTACACCATTAGCTCAGTGCTCCTTGGTGAACATCAGCCCCTGCTTTTTGGGGATAGATGAAAAAGCCGAACACTTGACCGATGTGAACACTAGAAATACAGCTGGTGGAGAAGCATGAGGGAACTGCTGTGTCTGGTTTTGATCATAACAGAGCATTTAGCTCGTAGCTGTGCCTGTTCTGAAGGGCTGCCCAGCAGAGATGGAAGCAAGTGCTTCTCTTGCATTTTCATTGTCTAACCTCCTCTGTTTTGCAGTAGCTAAGCATAAAAAACCACAAGGTTTCTGAAGAAGGTTATTGTGAATTCATGGCACTATTTTCTTTTGCTTTGCAGCCCACAGCATTGATTAGCTAAAGTAAGATATGTCATCGTGACATTTTATTCCTTTCCTTGAAAATGGATCCAGGTAATTAGCAGGTTGGAGAAGCTGGTTACCTCAGCTGCACATTGCCTTGCCAGGAGCTCCTGTAAGATCTCTTGGCACTTTGAGCCTTCTTGGATTTTATATGTGGGTTTTTTTGTTGTGGTTTGGGGTTTTTTTGCACTTCAGTTTGCTACTCGTAGTGAATCCATGAACAATAAAGATGGATTTCTGCATTCACCATCCCTCTGTTTCAAGGAGGGAATGTAGTTAATGTGTGCAGTGACTAATACATTGGTACATCTTTCCCCTGTTCTGATGATGAAGCAATGAGCAGAACAGCAGATCTGTGCACTAAAAATGACTTGCTGTCCAACCCTGAGATCTGCCTGCCCTGTCTGCCGTCAATTCCTTCTGGATAAAACAGGAAGATGTGCTTTGAAAACTGCAAGCAAAGTAAAGGTGGTATTATGAAAGCTCACCTGAATGATTTCCATTGACATTTCTCTTGGACGTATCAGGCTTTCACAGTTCTTGTGGAAAGTGCCTGCTATCCACAGGAATAAAGGACTTCTCCTTACGAAAAAGAGTACATCCAATAAAAATAATTATTTTGTAGTCAATCCAGATATCATAATGCTTCCTGAATTGTATTTTGTGTTTTATCAGACAGCCTCTCCTGCCTGACTTCTGTGGGGACCAGCAGCCTTCCTTCTGCCCTACGCCCAGTGAGGCGTGTGTAAACCTGACTGGGGGCCCCAGCATGCAGAAGAGACTGGGCTCAACAGTATCAAACTACGGCTCTTACCAGGCCCTCGGTGGCACTTACAGCTAAAAACAGCCCAGTATTACTTTTTTCATCCCCGCTTTCATCTCATTCTCCATGAAAACTATTAACAATGCGACTTTTTTCATCAAATGTTTTCCCTTGGGCTAGAAATTCATTTTCTGCCCTCTTGAAATCCTTGTTTGCTAGACCCTAGGGGAGGAATGCAATATCTGGGATACTGAAGTAGCACATGCACAATATTCTGGCAAGCACAATGAGAAAACGAATCTATTGTATTTGCATCTTGCAACAGCTGATGCTAATGTCCAAAGCTAAAACAAATCCAAGCGATATTGTGGATTTATGATCAATACTTGAGCGAGTTGTTTACTTAGTAATCAGAAAGGCTAATGATGATTAGATCTGTCTGGAATTACGCTGGCCTGTAATAAGTAGAATTTTATCTCCTCGCATAAATGAATTAGATCTGGAAGCACTGAAGGGCTTAAAAACTAAAATGATCTTTCCTTCAAGCTGTATATATGCTTATGTATATATGTCTTAGAGACAGTCTGGGGGTTTTTTTTTGTTTTAACAGTAAAAGTGCATTGGAAGCAAGGTGTGTTCAAACAGCAATTTGAAAGAGAAACGCAGCAGTTTCAACCAGGCAAGGCCATTATCTGAATTAACTGCCAGGCAGTTTATGAGCAGGGGTCCATGTTCCTGGGTTTGTACAAGTGCTGAGGGGTCCCCTGGAGCCTGTGTGAGGGAAGGGATGGTTTCTGTCTTCCCTCTCCTTCCTTCTTTCTTTTCCCCTCCTGTTTGGCCCCACTATGATTTCCAAAGAGTGATTTCTAGATGTTCATGGCATCTTGAGACAGCAGGGATGCTGTCTCCTGGAGGCTGCACCTGGGGCGCTTCACAAAATCCTTTAGGCGTCCTTATTTTTCAGTCTCTGTGCAGTTTGTGCCTGAAAGTAGAACACTAAAGCAAACATCTGTAACTTGTAAGACCAGGGAGGTAAGCAGCTCCCACATCAGCATGGCACCCACACAAATGGGTGCTCAAACTGCCCAGGTTACAATATGTGCTTAGATGGGCTTTTGCACATCTGGTGCAGTGAGATGCCCATTTCCCAACTGTAGATGGTGCCCAGGTTGATTCAGCAGCTCTTACAAAAGGACTTGCTGGGGTTTAGTCCAGATGAACCTCTGGATAGAGCAGAATGAAGAGAGACCCAGCCCTCTGGGATGCAACAAGCAGACCTGAGCTCTGCAGCAAGGACAGTGATGTCACCTCCATGAAAGGCAGAAGAGGCTATTGAGGGGGTGGCTAAGAACTGTTGCCAGCAGGTAAAGCCATACATGCTTTCAACTGGTGTGTTGCAGTTTTGCTCTCCTGTGGAGCTAATCAGCACCTATCAGTGTTGGTGACAGGCAGGGGAAGGCCAGGGGGATGCGCTGGGACAATTGCAACCAGTAAATGTCAGCAACCAGCCTGCTGTGAAATGGTCATAGATTAAAATGGCTCTAAGTGGCACACAGGTTTGCTACTCAAGAGGATTGTTTTCTAGAGTGGAGGCTGCTTGAAAGGAGGGAAGAGCTGGTACTCCAGGTTATGCTGGGGATGTTGCTATGGCCACCAGGAAGCTCAGGGAGTGGGGTGGGGGGGAATACAGGAGCACAGGATGGAGGTGACAAGGCAGCTGTGAGGCAAACCTCTATTAATAATTTTGAGAGAAGTTCTACCCATCAGCAGCACAGAATGACCCAACTTCCAGCTGAGGCTGCTCTGAGACCTCTGTAGATGTTTGCCTGTTGGTTTGCTGCATGTGAGCACAACACCTGTGCTGATAGAGAGGAAGTGTAAAGGATTTTTTTGGTGTGTGTGCATAGCCTGCATCTGCATTTGCTGTTGGACTGATGAAGGGGAATTTAATTAATAACAGAAGTAATGCAAAAGGTTTTGCCTCCTTCGGTCCTCTGTCAGGTGCTGCTAGCCAGGCTGGTACAGTCCTCTGCTCCACTGCACTGGGCTTGGATGTAGCTCGGTAATTGTCTTACATCCCCATGTATTATTCACTGTAAGATTTGAATATTTTATCTAAGGCAAGTTCTTGACATTCACATTCACTTTTTCTTCCTTCCCCTTTCCTCCCACACAGCCCAACTAAGGTGAAAACACAAAGTCAGTATCCAAATCGGCCCCTGCAAGCAAGGAGAGTGAGAGATGCTGGTGGAAGCTGGCTGTAACTAGAAACAACTGTTGTGTGGAGAAGGCAGAGCTGGGAGTGATGTAAAAAGCCCTTGTGTTTGCTTCAGTGCTTAGAAATATGTGGATAATTTATTTCTGGGCTAAGATGTGCTGCTGCTGGAGAAAGGGATGCAGGCAGAGAAAACATCTTCTCTGCGAGGTTTCCTTGCATTAAATATTCTTTAATCTATTTCTGCTGTGTATGTAATCTTCCTACTTAACAGGAGACATGCACTCACCTTGAAGAAGAGTGGCTGAAGGGTGACATGTGTCCCTACAGCTCAGCTTACAGCCAGCCATACCAGCTGACTTTAGTGACTGCTGTTGCTCCCGTTGAGCCGGAAAGGGAACTCTGCCACTGGGAACTGGATGCGCTTGATTGCCTGTAATCATGAGAATTGCTAAGTGGTAAATCCCTCTTGTTGTGCCAAATTGCCTTGTCACTTGTAATTGCAGGACCTTCCTTGGAGCAAAGGGTAAGCAAAGGGGAATTTCAGACAGGGGTTTTTATAGCTCTGCTGCAGTTTCTGCCACTTAATGTGATGGCTTATCTTACTCACGTGGAAGACTAGAAGAAGAAAATAACTCCTGGAGAGCCCTGCAAATGGCCAGCTCTAATCAGAAAAGTGGTCATGGGCTCATATCAAAGCTCCACGTGTCTGGAAGCTGTGTTCTCAGGAAAGGAAGGGAGCCTAGAGGCTCCTAAACTAACATGGCATCTCACATGTTTGTAGCCCTTGCTTATTTCTGGATCTGAGTCTGCTCTCCAGAATCTCCTGCACTTGTCAACTTGAAAATACCATCCTGCCTGAGCCTTTGTAACAGCCCCCCAGCAAGTGCCCAGGGGAATCCTAGCACTGTGGAAGCCAAATGGCTTAGAAAAAGCGGAGGTTTTTGTTTGGGGTCTTGAACAGCCCCTTTATGTTTTTGTTAGTCAAGATGATGAGAAATGTAATTATTTGCTTTGAGAAGCTGGGCTTCTTTCTCTTACTGGGACTGATGATATTGTGTTATGAAAAGAGCATTCATCAGCATTTTTGCAGTGCCCAGGGTGGATTCCCCTCCTTAACATCAGGAGATGTCTCTACTGAGTCTGTTGGCTTGGATGCAAATGAAGGAAGCTCATCCCTTGCTTGGTCATCACACATAAAGCAACTGGTGCTGTGTCAAACCTCTGCTATTAGGGGTTTGTTCTCCTTTCAGTGAGCCCTTTAAGCTGCATAATTTTTCCAGCTGTATTATGCCAGCTAGACAAATGTAGTCTTTGCTCCATCCCCTCCCTTTTGACATGTTTCTGAGGACCAAGATTTGCTCTGTTTACAGTTACCCCGAATAAGGTGGAGAGGTGTGGGCTTCTTGGCTCATTTGTTTTTCTCATCTTCTTAAGTTGTGTTGGTGTAATGGGTTTTCTCTAGCATGCATAATCTTTAATTACATCAGCTATCAAGTGTTTAGACTATGAGAGGACAGTTCGCTTCTGAAGAACCTAACCAGTCTCTGGGTTTTCCTAAACTGCTGTAGCACCAACCAGTCTTTGGTAGCAGAGGTGGCCATTTGCACGAAATAACTCAGCAGTAACTTTTGAGTGCTTGCATCACCCTCTTCCACTCAGCATCTCCTCCAGTCCCACGATTTCTCCCCAGCACTTCTGACTTCTTTTCTTATATTTTAGGGCTTCCTTCTCCCAGCAGACCCAAAAGCAGTTTGGCACAATGTGCTGCTGCTCAGTGCTCTCCTGTAAATTCACAGGACTGAATAATCAAGCAGCTGCACACAGAATGAAACCCAGAGCCTTGGTCCAGCTCCTCGGTGATGAGGAGTGTGATTGTATAGGGTTTTCTAGTTACAAACTGTTTCACTCCCAAGGTGCCTTCATGCTGTAGCTGTACAAGTGACTACAAGCTTCACTATATAAACATTCTTGATTTTTTGAATTGAAAGGCATTGCAATAAAAAGCTGAATGTCACAATGGCTTTTCTTCCACAGAAGCACAAATAACCTCTTAGAGGAAGAAGAAAGATAACACATGACAGAATCGCAAAGCTGGTATGTTGTCCTTCTGCAGGCCCAGGTAAATGTAGGGGTTCCGTGTAAATGTTCCAGACTTTCCACTCTCCTTTTCCTCCTCGCACTGGGCCAAATCACAGCAAACTTCTGGAACTGCTTTGTACTAAAGCAAATTGGACTGTCAGCTACTCAAAGCCCACCTTCTTTCATTTATATACACTTACTAGCTTTAAAGCAAAGGTCATCTCAAGAAGTGTACAAAGAAGCAGCTTCTCAGAGAAAGTTCTTCCTTATGAGCCCAGAGTTGTGGTTTTGCAGATTTTCTCTCTAAATATAGGCACTTAATCTCAGAGCAAATTTCCAGCTTCCTGCCACAATTTCTCTCAAAATAAGACACCTTAGTTAAAAAAAAAAAAAAAGCCTCAATTCCTAACACTACGATATTTTTTTTGACGATTAAAAACTTCCTCTGAAGAAACAGAGAGTCAAGCAGGGCCACCTACTGATACCACCATTGACAAGGTGCAGCAAGGACTATGGAAGATCCCAGCCTGATCACCAGTCTGCTCCATGCAGTGTAAGAGAAACACACACTGGTGTCTGTGTTCCCAAGCACTCTGGGGTCCTCATCTGAAACCTGGGCTTGTAGGTCTCTTTACAGAACTTGGTCTGGATGGATTAACACTGTTCTAGAGAAAGGAAACCAACCATCGGTGTTGTGAAAGAGCCTGTACCAGATTCCTTCTTTTCCATAGCCCAAGGAATTATTATACCTTCTCTTCAAGGGAGAGTTACTACGCCGTTGCAAGGCAAAATTATAACTAAACACAGTTGCGTTTAAGCTTTTTTTGCTTTTTTTTAAAGTCTATCTGGCAAGCCATATAACTTGCTCATGACTTTTCAAGGCCTGTGAGGTTAGCACATTGCAGGCTGTACCTTTGCATAAAAAGCCTGGCATTTAGATAAACTAGAAGGAGAGCACTTCATTTCTCCTATCAGTTTCCCTACAGCCAGATGCACCTCACCTCCTGACTTGTAAAACAACAAGCACGATAATGTTTATGCCCAAGGAAGCAACCAAAAGCCCTGAGAAAACAGAACTAATATATTGAGCAGATTTACTGGCTTCTTGCAGAACCAGCCCACAGGCTGCTTACTTGGACAATGTAGCCACCTTTTGCAGGAACACTTCCAGGTAAAATCATCTTGCCTCTTCACCCTACAAGCATTTGTGGGGGTGCAATCGTGAGCCCATTCAATGCCTTAGATGTGAATAGGTTTCAGCCTTTGCAGGAGTTGAGATAGGTGTAACAGAATCTGAGAATGATGGAATCATAGAATCATTTTGGTTGGAAGGGATCATCAAGATCATCGAGTCCAACCATAACCAAACTCTGGCACTAAATCATGTCCTTAAGAACTTCATCTATACATGTTTTAAACCCCTACAGGGATGGTGACTCAACCACTTCCCTGTGCAGCCTGTTCCAGTGCTTTACAACCCTTTCCGTGAATAAATTTTTCCTAATATCCAATCTAAACCTTCCCTGGTGCAACTTGAGGCCATGTCCTCTCATCCTATCACTTGCTACTTGGGAGACCAACAGCCTCCATGCTACAACTTCCTTTCAGGTAGCTGTAGAGAGCAATAAGGTCTCCCCTCAGCCTCCTTTTCTCCAGGCTAAAGGAGCCACAGTTCCCTCAGATATTCCTATTTTCTGCTGGGAAAGAGCTGGGCCAGCTTAGCTGAGGCAAACTGTTTTGGCAGCCCACACTTTCATGGGACCATGGGAATGTGTGCATGTTTTCAAAGGAGCAAATCAGGTCTCAGCAGTCATCTGCTGAAGCACACACTTCGTGTGCAAGCTGCCTTCCTCTAGCTTGAGCAAGGGCCTTGCAGCATTTACACTGAGACCTGGTGGGGCTGTGACAGAGGGCCCTGCCTCTCTGAAAGGCCTTGGGGATCCTGGCATGCCTTTTTGCTGCTGATAGTATAACACATCATTGATAATAGGAAGTTGATGAGAATTCACTCAACTTTCTTTGTGCTTGCTGTTACAGTTACTTTATTATGTGACTCTCATCTCGGACAAAGCACAGGCCTGCATGTTTCTTGTTTGCATGTGACTTGTATAGATTTGCAAATGCAAAGATCCATGTGTCCTGGGCTTTATTTGATCATGCTTTTAATTACATGGAAACTGAAATTAAATGGTCTTAAGAGTCTCCTGCTCCACAGGAAGTCAGAGTCTCAAAAAATGATCAGTTTTGCTCTGTGCTCTGTCTTTGCCTCATTACACTAATATTTACAGATGAATATTGTGTTTGGTCGGTCATTTTTTGTTACTTCTTAGAAGAAAATTTCCATTAGTTAGTCTTTAAAAAAAAAATAGAAATTTTTCTTTTTTATAATCTGAGTTTTGGTCCTAGAAAGACCTGGTATCATCCTTTTTCCTTTCCTGATTCTGTGGGACATGCTAGGCCACTATCTGTTTTGTAGGACAACGAAAAGGCAGGGGTGAATCCTGACCCATTTGCCCCAGACCAGTTCAATCGGAGTGTCAAGGAAATGACCTGGACCCTGGCTCTGTGGCCTGCTCTAGAAGGTCAAGCCAGACTCTGGATCATGAATGGTGTGCGTAAGTCTCATCAAGTCTTTCTAAAGAAAAACTTTTTCCCACGCTCTTGTGGTAAATTATTCATCTGGCCAGCTGCTGTCTGGCATGCACTGTACTAAATATTATATCTGCTTTTGTTTTCTGTCTCTTGTTTCTGTGAATTGCTGCATGTGGACTCCAGGATCCCAGAGTTATCTGAACATATCCGAAGTTGAGTGCAGAGGGACCTTCTGACCTCGAATGATGCACATCTAGAAATCAGCATCAGTCATGACTACTCTGATTCAGGGTTTTCACTGGGGCACCCAGCACATATTATTCACAATATTCTGAGTGCCACCATAATAATCCAGATATGTGATCCCATATCAGCTTCAGATGTTTTTGTATCAGAACAGCTTAAGCTGATTATTTTTTGTCAATTCATTCAGCTCTACTTGTTTTGATCAGGCAGACTTGTGAGTGCTGGATTTGATATTAAGTTGACTAAGTTCCACATAGCCACATGGATGGTAATGTAAATACAGTGCACAGATCTTAAGCATTCCTGCTGAAGGAAGGATGCAAATGCAACATGACACAACTATGAGAGGTAGGGAAACACCACATTTCTGGGGTACTGTGCATCTCCTGGTACCATATAGAGTTCAAACAGTGGTTAAGACCTATACATTCCAAAGCAGTAAGGACCTTTTGCTGTGTTACAGATCAAGCATGAAATATTTCCCTTTCAGGAGTTTCAATCACAAACATCACTGCTGCTTTTCCAGTGGTAGTAGGAGATACTGCTCCTGGACTGCTGTTGTTTATGTAGTGAGAGAAAGACAAGCTTTTTGTGCCTGAGGATGTGCCGCAAGGATGCAGCTGCTGTGCTTGGGCTCTGGCTGCACCAGGAGGGTAAAAAATGCACCATGTCTTGGGCTGTGGGCAGAGGAAAGTGGAACATGAATCTCTGTGACATATCTTGGCATTATATCATAAACGAGCTACTGGACTTGGGTTCAAGCACTTGGGTTTCAGTTTGTTCACTCAAACACAATCCCTTTCCCTTCCATCAGGCAGCTGCTCTCTCTCCCACACCAGCGCACCAGTAGGCTGATGAATGCAGTCTTGCAATAAGATGCTGTGCTGTGAATGCTGGTGGATGGGGTGAGAGACGTCCTGCTCTGCTGCAGGTGTGCAGGTAAAGGAGCAGAGTCAGCAGGCAGCGATGCCTGAAGCTGGCACAGGCAGCCTCATGGATGGAGCCTGGCTGGGTGTGTGGGGCAGGCAGGTGGGCAGGAACCCAGCAGTGGCAGGTGCAGAGCTGTGGCTCCTGCAGGCTGACGTAGCATTTCCCCAGAGTTTCTGTCCATGCCTTCGCCTTGTGTCTGTTCTCTCATTGGCAGCTGGAAGGCCAAGCACTGGATATGCAATTACACCTATTGCCAGAGCAAAGTCTGGGGCTTTTGTCTGCCACAATCTGAAACTATTAGAGAGACACAAATGCTATCAGAGGTCTCTTTGCTAATGGCTGCTTTTCTCTTGGCTTCTGAAAGAAGCTTGAAGCTATTTGACACCCAATGAGCTACAAGAGTGACATACTGATGAGTCTTTCTCTTCCTCAGAGCTGTGATGCCTTGGAAAGAGGCTGAGGAATTCACGCTAATTCTGCTTCTTATATTCAAATTGGCAGCCTCTCTTGCAAAGCTGTACATACCATTTAATAAATGTCTGAATTACCTTCATTAGGCCAAGATGTTTTCCTGTGGCAACGATGCTAGGGGAATTGCAGGCTCTTCTCATTTATGACACAGTAGGGTTGTGATGTAGGAAAGGATATGCTGCAGGCCACCCAGTGTGCTATATGAACCTGGGCTTGCAGGCAGGCCACACCACAGTGAAGCAAAACCGATATCATTTTCTTCACAGTCCATCTGACCTGCTGCCCTGGGTACCACATCAACTGGCTTCATCACCCAGCTAATGGCAAAGTTGCTCCTTCTCCTCCTACATTTCCATTTACACACGGGACAGGTGTTGCAGAGAGAGCACTGGGGGAGCAGCCCACAGATGAGGAACAGGGAAGAAGCAGGAGATCAGCAGCACACATGCCAATGCCAGGAGTTTCTGGCTCAGTCCTACCAGAGCTGAGTGGCTCATTTACCCCATGTAAATTGGGGGATGAATTGTCACAGGGCAGTGCTAACATAGAATACATGTCTGGGTTTACAAGCAGACAGATTTAAAGAAAAAATCTTTTGAAGAAACTTATCCAAACCATTCTGAAGTTGTGAGTGTGTGTGAGGGTTGCTGGTTTCCCCCAGGGAGCCTCTTCTCTGCAGATTGATGTACCTGAAAAAGGGAAAAAAAACCCTCCAACCTTAAATATTGTTAGCTTTTATGTTCAGGAACTAAAAATCTGCCCCCGGTCAAATCTGTGATACATTTTAGCTTACCAAGGCCTCCCTGGTACAGTGTATCAGAGTGTAAAATGTGGGGCCAGTGAGTGCACATTGTAGATCAATGTTCCTGATACTTCTCCCTGCTGTCTGCAGGTGACCCCATGGCTCCACCCCGTCCTTGTGTGTGTGCAGACATGCTTGACAGCTGTGAGTGGAAACAGGGACTGCCTGAGAGCAGAGAGACTACACGGAGCCCAGGGGTAGGCATCAGGTTAATTAGTTGTGAGGGCGAGACTTGCAGGCAGTGTTTAAGTGGGCGGTCAGGTCTCTCAGGTCTCATGTACTCAACACACAGTTTGTCCTTTTGTTTCCACCTCTTGGTCTCTCTTGCCCAAACCCCATGAATGCTGCTGGACCTCATTTGCATTAGGAGACAACATGCCAACCTCGTACGTGTTGTTGGGACAGCCCAATGCTGCCAGGGGTCCCACACCTGCCTGGGGGAGCCCTGACCCCAGGCAGGGATGCTCTGTCTGTCTGGCAGCACAGCACAGCACGCACGACAGGCACCTCTGTGCTGTGACCTAGCATGGCCCTGCTGCAGGTGTCCTGGGTGCTGACCCATGAATCGGGAAAGGATATTTTTCAAGCAGTATATGAAAAAAGGGCAGAGCTGTTTTACCAAGGGAAGGAAGAGATGGAAAGTGAACCATAATCCAGTGGTTTGACCCTGAGCTGACTGTGGGCAGCTCTGACTCCCAGTGAAAGATGTCAAAGATGAAAAACTTTTTTTCCACAGGTCACAGAGTGATTGCAAAGAAAAGAGCTTCCCCAGTGACCTCAAACAGGTGGGAAGGTGTTCATGCCTTGGCTGCCATTCCCCTGCTATCACGTCCAGCCAGGCAGCCCAATCTGGAAGCCAGGCTTGGAAAGGACTTGAAGTAGTTGAGTGTGTTTGTCTGGCAAAGAGAACCGGCTCCCTGACTGTTGCTGCAAATGCTGTTCATGTGGCGCAATCACACCCTTTCACTTCCTCCTCTCACCACAAGGTCATCTCCGGGACGTGTGTCAAACCAGAGTTTTATTTTCTCAGGTATAAATTAATAGTTTTTAATACACTTATTTGTACTTTTACCCTTTTCTGTTTGAAATATACCTGTAATTCGTTCACATGCTGCTTTCATAACACAGATATACAAAGCCTTACACAGAAGGTAGGAGGAAACAAATTTATCAGGAATCTGTTCTAAAATCACATTTGTGGAAACAAACAGCGGCATTGCCCACAGTGGTAAAAGATGTTAGATGGTTGCATTTGATGGAAAAATGTTTTCAATCAGCCATCCAACAGAATGAGTCCAATGTAAATAAAAACAGTCATTTAGAGAATAATTTCCTTCAGTATGTGTGGCAGCAGATGTGCACACACACGTGTGTTGACTGTGTGTGCCTCACTGCACCATTATTTAGTTTTCTTTCACCTGTGTATTAGCTCTTTACCTCACTTTCTAATTAATCAGCATCCGTAAATGTCGTGAGCATATTATTCATCTTTTCCAGGTCACTCAGGCTGATGTTAAATGGGATCCATCCTAAAGAAGATTTCTCCCTGTAAGCATTTGTCATAGCTCCCTTGACCTAGAGACTATGAACTTACCAGGTAAATGGCTGAACCTTCTCTGAGGCCATTACCTTTGTGGGTGAGATATGACAAAGTAAATTTCCCTCTAAAAGTACCTTTCCCACATCTCTCAACATCCTGGGCACTCTGAACCTTCCTGAGGCTGACAGAGCTTAGTGGCAGAAGCTTTTGAGGCAGCATTGGTCCTTTACATTTCTCTGAAGGTAAAGAGTGCTCTGCTAGGTCAGGGAATAAAGTATGCTTCAGCTACTCATATAATTTGATTTCTTTAAAAGTCTTATGTTGTGTGCTGACAGATACCCCTCCCAAACAAGGCCATTCTTTAATGAGGTCAGCATTTCAAGGCCACATGTAATAGCTACTGCAGTGGACCTTTTAAAAAAGGTGGTCTAAATCATCACAAAAATCTTGTGGGACTCAGTTCTCCTGTGATGCCTTCAAATTCTGCCTCAGCTATATTTATCATAACAAAGTAAATGTAATTTGTATGATGAGCTAGGTATTAGTAGAATGCTTTTCTATCTTATTCTGTAATATTTTGTTTTCTTTTGGTTTTTATGTTTGGTTTTGGTTACTGACAGATTGTCCAGATATTGTAACTAAATTGTCTATTAAAATGCATCGGTGTCTCTTCTGAATTGATGTACTCAATTCAGCATTTGGAAACAGTTCAAATTGCATACATTTAATCTGACAACGTGATGTCTGGTTTTCCACCTTTCTTCAGTTCCCTCTGGAGTACACCCAGAATAGCTCAGTGTCATCAGCAAAACTTGGAAATGAAACTCAGTTCCAGATAATGGAGAACAGTTTATGAACCTTGGTGTCTTCCAGCCTTTTTTTTTTTTTAATCATGTAACAGTTAATTGAGAACAATACAGCTTCAGTTTTAAGCTAGTTTTTGGGTGTTAATAACAAACTATAAAGGCATGCTCCACATAGCTCTGTTATCCTCTATAACCCTGCATTGTGGTCCCACCCAAAAGACTCATGTTTCTTGCATGAAGGCCATCTCCTGTGCTGATGGACAGGCTGATGGGACTCCCTTGCTCCTGGAGCCAGGTCATCCTGTTGCACAAAACACTTAAAGATTTCAAAACCAGCTTAAGAAATATTTCTGTTATTTTTCTAACCTATAAGCCAGTGGCCTAGGACATTGCCTAGATTGCAAATATCAAAGAGCTGATTTAAAAAGCTATGGACCCTCCTGAGCCCATAAGGAACATTTTGTATTCCTTTTGTTATGCAGGTATTAGTTTCTCTTGAGATATGACAATTTATGGAAACAAGAGGACAGCGTTTTCTTTGTGGACCAAAAAGATGCATATTTTTTTTCAAGAGACAAAAGCTATTTTGGGCTTTATCATATGCATTAGGGAAGGGTTTTGTCACTGTCAGCTTTATAATGGTGGTACTCTTCGTTGTTTGCAATGAGTCCCACTGCTGTATCTGCATCTAGCA
Source organism: Streptopelia decaocto (assembly GCF_964273445.1). Classification (NCBI taxonomy): domain Eukaryota; kingdom Metazoa; phylum Chordata; class Aves; order Columbiformes; family Columbidae; genus Streptopelia; species Streptopelia decaocto. Next base: position 69,030,338 of record NC_138655.1, read on the forward strand.
TCTTGCTGTGATCAAGCAGTTCATGAACGCATCTTGAGAAGGCTGGATTTCCTAAATGCCTACAGACAAGGTGTGGGTGGTGCAGCCAGCTAAGCTGGTGTTTGTGCACAGATAAGTCCCTCTTTGCTCCTGGCCAGGAGCAAAGCTGTAGGAAACATTACAACAGCAGCAGCCTCCTTTCATGCTCAGTTTTCAGAAACTGGCTAGAGAACAGCTGCTTTTGTCACTTGTCCCTGAGCAAGCCTCCACCACAATGGGGAAAGAGAAATGATGTCCTCAGAACAGGCAACGTCCAGGAATAGCTGCAGCTTGTCATAGCCCCACAACCCCCTTCCATGGACACCACATGTTGCGTGCTAACATCCCTGGCCTAAGGAAGAAATATTTCTCTATCAGCACATTTTGGTGACTGGCAAAAAAAACAGCCCAGAGCTGTGTGAAAATGGAAAATAAATGGAGACCTCTTGTTGCAGGCAAAAGGGCTTTGACTCAGCAAATTTCATTTAATTTAATTCACACACAATTAACATAAACTTAAATAACTAATTTGGCTACTGAGGAGAAAAATAAGATGCCAAGTGATAAAACACTGATGGAAATTCCTTTCCTCCCCCATCCCCAGCTTCAGTCCAAAACTTCTCTTCCACCTTTCCTAGTCCACACTTCCCTTATTCTCACTGCATGTTGCACACAGTCCCCGCCCCGTCCCTTGAGTGAGGTGACAGGTGACACATGACGCTGGGGCCAGTGCACAGCAGTTTTTCTCTGCTGATCCATGCTACCCACTTCTGCTCTGCCTGGTGTGGGTCTTTCATGGGCCACAGACCTTCTAGGGTCTTTCTTGGCTCAGAGAGCCACCTCCCAGGCACACGTCTCCAGCCCTGTCCCCTGCCACTTGCCTCCCCTGTGTAATTCCTCTAGATTGTGGAGGTCAGAATGGTAAAGTGTCTTTGTCCCAATTCATTCTCTTCCTGACATGTTGAGACTTTTCTTCATACACAGTTATGTTTCTTTCCCTCGAGCTGCCACAGGGCGCCCACACTGGCTCGTTTGTTTTTTCCACTTTGCTGGTGATCTTCAGTTTTCTTCTAATGTTTCTTTTTCCAGGTGGAAGCACTAGATTAGTAAAACTAGGCTCTGGCTTTGAAACCAACAATTCCTGGCTGAACGATTTGTGTTTTGACACATGTGGAAACCTCTCTTTTTCAAGTATTCGAGGTCATGCATTTTAGGTGTAGGACTTTCAGATGTCCTCTCTCAAGCTTACGTTGAAAATCTGTGGAGTGTGTGCTCAACTGAAAGAGCACTTTCCTGAGGTCTGCCATTGAAAGAGGAAGGTGTGAATGCTCTCTGGTAAACAGAAAGTGCTCAGCATGTAGAGCAATATGCCTGAGCCACTTCGATGCAAAAATAGCTGCTACCTCCTTCTGTTCCTCTTACGGGACTCAAGACACAGCAATTTGTGTACATTGATTAATAAGTAACTCTGAAAGTTACTGCCGTTCTTGAACTGAGAATGAGCTATGAATGCTCAAACAAACGTAACAAAGGATTGTAGCAGAGGTATCTGCAACATAGTCATGTAATAACCTGTTTGAAACAAGGAATAATTTTTTGGTAACAAGTTCTCTGACAGAAACACATTTCCTATCTAGATGTAAAAGTGGATTAAGAGCAGTTTTCTTGGCCATTTAATAATGCAGGGAACACGCTAGCAACATGTCTGTACGTTCAGCTCAGAATTCCCCAATTCTGTTGTCTGTGTTTGGATACATGTATAGAAATGCTTCTCTCTGATGGGCATAGAAGTCTTTGTAGATGAAAAATGCTCCAGTCTAAGAGCTCCACCCCAATGATCCAGAAAAATACTTTTGTAATTCTTTAGACATTGCATCTTTGATAAGAAAGCTTCAGCTTTATCTCTATGTTCCCAGATCACTTTTGGTGCAGATAGATTGGTCTGAACACATCATTGTTACAAAGTAGTTTAATATAAAGCAAATATCCTTACCTGACATGCACATGTACATGCATGTTAAATGTATACACGTGTTGACCTGAATTAATTGCCATCCTTATGGTGGTTCTGCTGTGACATGGAGGAATGAGGAGTTTGACATTGGCTGCCACTTTTACAGACAGGCTCTTCAGAGATGGCTCCTGTGTGTTGGACAGCCCAGCAGGCAAGGTCATCTTCACTTCAGCATCTATCTGAAATCCCTTTCCAAATACACATTGTTGCTCATGGTTGGCCTGGTAGAAATGATCTGTGTCCCCTTCTGATGCCATTAGCTGTCCTCAGAGGGTTAAAAAGGGACAGAAAACAGTGGGCAGTCTGCCCTTCCTCTGCCTTGAATATGAAGTCCTGGGCACAGGACACTTGCACTGCAAATGCACTGCAAATCTCTCAACAACCCTCAATGCCTTCTGGATGCTGCACCAACCTGGGGTTTGGGTGATCTCTGCTAGATGCCTGCTGGAGGGTGGCAGGAGACAAATCTTGCTCACCCCTGTGCACCACTGTTATTCCATCCATAAAATATTCTATTTCCTTGGGCAATTCTGTGGGAGCTGCTCACAGGCAGATAATCCAGAAGCACCAGCCTTCTCCTCTGCTGGTCTCGATGTCATGGAATCACAGAAACATAACATCTTTTTGGTTGGAAAAGACCTTTCAGATCACCAAGTGTGTACAGCAGAGCCATGGTTTCAGCAACTGCTCAGCCCCTGAGTCTCCAAGCTTTTCACCTTCAGCTATCATGAGCTGGGCATTGGCTTATCTAATCTCAAGCTTGTTTTCTGAAATTTACCTCTGTTGAAACACAGCTTATATGTTAGGCTCTTGTTTTATCTATTTTCAATTGTTTTGGGAAAGGCTGGGCCAGTCCTATGTTGCTCTGTGTTACTTTAGTGGTTGCTGGTTACTGTACCCTAATAATGGGCCAGGAAAAGGTGGTGTTAGGTATTACAGAAGTCAACATCTTCCATCTTCTTTGGCTTCCCCTCCTGAGGACTGAATCACAGGGAATCCTATAATATTTGGAGTAGAAACCCAGCTTGTGCCATGTGTCTGTAGATGCAAAATCCTGAATAATTTTTCAGCTGAAAAAGAGGGAAGGAGGGAAGGAGGGAAGGAGGGAAGGAGGGAAGGAGGGAAGGAGGGAAGGAGGGAGGGAGGGAGGGAGGGAGGGAGGGAGGGAGGAAGGAAGGAAGGAAGGAAGGAAGGAAGGAAGGAAGGAAGGAAGGAAGGAAGGAAGGAAGGAAGGAAGGAAGGAAGGAAGGAAGGAAGGAAGGAAGGAAGGAAGGAAGGAAGGAAGGAAGGAAGCCACAGATTTTCTCAGCTATTAACCTCTGAGCTGTTTACTTACATGTGTAATAGCTTGGGACCCGACTGTGCTGCAGTCATTGAACTTCATCCTAGGGATGAAATGAAAGTTGTTTTCGTGAAAAATTTCTTTGACCCATCTACAGGCAAAGTCACTGCTGGCCTTTTTATCTTGTCTTCACATCCTGCTGAGATAGCAATGCTGAAGCCAGAAGTTGTTGAAATGAAAGGATTTGCTGTCTGTTTTGTCACCATAAATGGGCTGTGGAAAGGAAACATTTGAGGATGGCGACTCCAATAAGTCATCCAGCATTAGTTTCTTCTGATGCTGGGGTGTCAGACATCTCTTAAAATCAGCTCTCATAGCCCTTAGAGATGACAGTTATGGCAGATAGACCCAACTTCAACTTCTACATGCTTTGCTAACAATACAAATAAATATTTTCTATAAACTTGCATCTATCTTTTTGCAATAAGCTTTTTCAGGGAACAAATAACTAACAAAGGTTCCATATACACCAAGCTGAGCTGGATGTAACTATTTGCTGCTGGTTCTGCTCTTTCAGCTGCACAAGCCATGGGAATAAAGCACACCTGTTTTGAAGACGACACTCCTAGCCCTTAGATGTATAGAAGAGCCTTTTAAATACAAAGTGTATCTTGAGAATTACTTGAGAGCACAAGTAGCAAAACAGTAGCACAGATTGGTGTGAAACAACCCCTTTGTTATACCAAAGTAACGCAAGTGTAGCAACATTAGTTAGCATTAGAATTAATAACTGATGACAGCTGAAGCTAAAATAAAATTATCACCTACTAGTGGAATATCTGAGATCTTAAAACATGATGTGCATTGACTTCTTTGGAGTCATCGTTATCTGTCAAGCATTTTAAAGGACAGAGCTTGTTCATAAAGAAAGGGGGAAGTATCTATTGTTCCTCCAAAGCAGCTGCTATGTGTCATCAGTTACATGCTGAAGGCCAGTTTTCCAACTAGTGCAAGCTAGTATTAACTCATTTAATATAAGTGAAAATAGAATCATAGAAGAGTTTGGGTTAGAAGAGAGGTCATCTAGTCCAATTCCTCTGCAATGAGCAGGGACACCTTCAACCAGATCAGGTTGCTCAGAGCCCTGTCCAGCCTGGCCTGGAATGTCTCCAGGGATGGGGCATCTACCACCTCTCTGGGCAACCTGTGCCAATGTTTCACCACCCTCGGTGTAGAAAATGTCTTACTTCTGTCTAGCCTGAATGTGTCCTCCTTTAGTTTAAAACCATTACCCCTTGTCCTATTGCAATGGGCCCTGGTGAATAGCCTGTCCCCATCTTTCTTATAGGCCCCTTTTAAGTACTGAATAGTACTTAATAGTAAGATCATTCTGATGTATGCCAGCAGGTTTTTATTTTGTCTATTTCTGCCAGATGAGCTAGTTCACAGGCATGCATAGGGACCTCAGCTTTTAAGGCTTTGCCTGGCACAAGCCATGAAGACAACCCCATGAAGGGCTGCCAGACATGTGGATTAGCCTGGAAACAAGCTGGATTCGTATGAGTGCCCCACTCTGGTATGCCAGCCGCTAACACACAAACTGCGTTGAACCATGGAAATACTCTCAAAAGTAGAAATAGCCTGGGTTTTTTTCCCAGGCACTTCTGATTTACCAGGTTATAAATACAAATATACTACAATCTCATATTAGTAAGAGCAGGCAGCTGTATTACTCTCAGCTGCATGAGGAGACTGAGCCAAACCAGGCGTGCAGGTAAGGACCCAAAACCAGGGGGAAATTGGTCCTGGTGGGTACCGGATTGGCCAAACTCTCCCCAAAAAACCCACTCCGTTGATGATGTGAAAGATGAATTTCCTAAAATATGAAAGGAATTACTCGCTTTACCATCATTAGTGGCTGAAGGCAAATACTCTTGAGATTGAATTAACGAAACTACTACCTTTACAATGCTACAGTTGAAGGGTCCCCGGAGAAGACACTGACTCATAAGACTACGATTGTTCATCCTTTTCAGCCCGAGTAGAAGAACAACGTACGCAGAGGTATGACACATGCTGGGTTTGAATTGCAAGCAAGTGGGGGAGGTATCATTGTTTCAGATACTACCTGCAGCGTCAGGAACAAATTGATATGCTGATCAGTTCCAGGGGTTTGATTGTGAATGTTTGCATTAGTCAAACAGGCAGCCTTATTTTCCATGAATTTTCAATTTCTCACCTTATTTCCTGTTTTTCCTCTTTAAAAAAAAAAATAAAAAATAAAAAATAAAATAAAAAGAAAGGTCATCAATGGAGCAGAGCAAGGAACTTGGCGGGGTGAGGGGGTAATTGATAGCTGAAGAAAAACTTTGAAAGGAAAATAATTCTCTTGCAGGTGTTTTATTGGTTGGTTGGTTGGTTGGTTGGTTGGGGTCTTTTTAAAGTTTAAAATGAAGGGGGAAAAGCCTACCAGTTTGAGTCCAAATAAGGCCTTTTGTATGAAATCTACTCTACGAAGTTTGGAATAATTTTCACAATTCATGTTAAAAAATTCTATGCCCCGGTGAAAATATGAAAGGACTGAACCAAAATGTTTTATTGAGAAAGCCAAGACAAACTGGTCTAACTCTTCTGAATCCTTCCTCTAACACCCTTGTTTTTGTTAAATGGGGTTAATTTGATTTGTTCTGGATTTCTGGCTTGGTTTAGTAGAGATTTGTGTTTCTAGTTGATTTTATTATATGTCCACATCAATGCAGCCAGTAATAAAAAAAAAAAGAGAAAAATAAGGATCCATTTTTGTAATTCTCAGAAGAATTTTCTAGAAACTTGTCCTTCTGTTTTCTAGTTAATTGAAATTTCCTTCCCTTGACTGATTATTTTCAAGGGCAAAGCCAAGGGCATCTTCTGGGCTCAGTTCCCCTGCAGGAATGTACGTGGTAGTTGCTGCCTGGGAGTGTATTTCCTAGAAATCTCTCCCGTCGTTTTTTGTTTGCTTGTTTATTTTGTTTATGTTTTATTTTGTTTCATTTCTTAAAATACGGTTGTGATTTTTTTGTTTCATTTATTCAACTGTTTTCTCAATTGTTTTATTTGTGCAATTTAAACACACACACACAAGTAGCAGTAGGTAAATCGTAACCATGAAATTACCATATAGTCAAATTTCCCCTAATATCATAGCACATCCTTTCTGCTTCCCCTAAAACCCTGCCCCACAACTCCCCCCTCCCCACCAGCCCCCCTTCCCCCCAAAAAGAAGCAAAACAAAACAAACAAAAAAAATCAAACAAAAATACTCCAAAGAAAACTACAAAGACTTATCAGCCTTTAGGAAAATAAAAGTATCTAGTAATGCACATTAGATAATTGAAGATCCTCCTTTTCCAGTTGAGGGGCCACACCTTGTCCTTTCTATGGTGGTATATTACAGAAAGAAAGGTAATTCTTCAGGCAAACAGGTCAGATAGAGGACTTTGGTTAAAACCAACTTATCACTATTTCTTGGAAATGTGCTAAAATTTCAGTAACACATCCTATGATAAATTTTCAAGCGGTTATGCCATTGCTTCTCACTGAGTGTCTACAGAGATTCTTGTCATGCAAAAATAGAGAAATTGTGGGTAAAGAAATCGAAGTTTTTGCTGTCTGGTAATACATGGCTTAGAAAAAAATGAGGCATGCAGTAGACTCTGTATGGGAAATACTTGTGTGCAGTTATATTTTAATTACTGACACACAGGGATTTGTTAGAAGAGTTTTTTGCCTCGGGACATGTGAAGAAGGCCCGAATTCAGAGGTACTTGCATACTTTCCCAACTTTCCACTATATGAAATAAGGATTGTGTCCTTAGCCTTAGACAAAACCTAGGAATACACTGTCATCTGAACATACATCACAGAAATGTGAGGGATGACAGGGATGAGTGAAAGATCAGAAGAGGACAATACAGCTTCGGGCATGTTTCACAACACCGTGACATAGTACTAACCCCTACAAGGTCCAGCCCCTTACTCACTGAGATACACCTGCTTTGAAACAAAGGATCTCAGTCCAGGAGACAGTCTATTACGCTGTGCCCTTCTTAATCATTTGCTGACATTTGGCTACTGGAAACCAAACACATATCTTTTAATATTTTTATACACCCATGGTCTCTGAGCTAAAATGTTTTACCTTGAAAATGCTGCTGTTAGTTTTATAGGTCTCCCTTGCACTTGATTATGGAAAATGTTCCCTAGTTCATTTAAGTCTACTGTAAATCAGGTGTCATCTTAAAACTATCAGAAAATATTCAGATGGAAAGATTTAGGTGAAAATACAATGGATGTAACGACACCCTCTATTCCCCTCACATTTTCAGTTGATGCCTTCCAGTGATGAGAAATGCACTATTATGTACATTGCTTGCTGGGAGTCTCATTTTTGGGGTGTAATTCTTGGGTTAAGTGCTCTTTCAGTAATCCATGTTTAGCTGTATTTTTACCATAAACCTGATGTCAAGAGAATGCAACTCCCTGGGTAATGAAAACCTCCTGCTTTAATCTCTACTTTCTAGAGGAACTGCAAGAAGCACAACACAAATATTACACTTTCTTTACTGATTAACATAGAAACTGTCTCATAATCCACAAGGTTTTTCTTTGAATCTTGTCCTAAAACGAAAAATAACTTTGTAGTCAGAGCAGATGTTACAATTTTTACTCCTGTGCAGATCTCTCCATAATATAATGAGATGCTGTCCACTTACGTATGAAAACCCAGGTAATTCTTTGGCCCAAGTGATCATACTTATTTGACTTAAGCCAATATGTATGTGTAACTTTGTAATGAAAATACACACATTGCTTTTACTGTTGCAAAAACATGCCTGCAAAGACCTGAAAGGAAACCGTAAAGCTGAGCTAATCTAACATGCTCTGCTTAATAAGGGGCTCTGCTGCTTGGGAGCAATGACATCTGTGTACTGCAGAGTTGATTCAATTCCCAGGGAGGTCTTTAGTAGCCAGAACAACATGTGTGCCTGCATGACATTGCAGTCAGTCTAGAAAACGCTTCCAGATCTGACCTGCATCCCTCCCTGCTAGACACCCAGAGACACGTTCCCAGTTTGCTTGGTCTGCTTTTGGCCAGTACACCTTAGGAGCCACCTCATTATGCTGAGTCCAATACCACCCACAGACTGCTGGGTGGCCAGCCCTGAGCTGTGCAAAGAGCACAGGTGAACATCATCCTCTCACCTGTCCTTCAGCATCCCCAGAGGTGGAGGCTCCACAGCCCCCTGACTCCAAGCAGCTTATACATTCACACCTCTGAGTGCTGGGGATTTGCTTTTAATACTTTGACCCAAACAGCTGCTTGTATTGTTGGTGCTTTGTGTGCTGGGCTTTTTTTTTTGGTTGTTCAGTTGTTTTGTTTTGTTTGTTTGGGTTTTTTGTTTGTTTGTTTGTTTCCACAAACAAGGTGGGGCGGAAGGAAATATTTTCTTGGTGTTTCACTTTTTATGACAACATTTACATTTTCTGTTGCGGATTTTTGTTGAGAAAGTTCTGCAAATGAATATAGCCTTAGTGTGAACTCCGAACTTTTTCTCTAGGGAAAAAGAATATGTTTTTCAATATATTTTGTAGTCCTTTTCTTAATACTTTTCTGTAATGAAATCCATTATAACGCGTCTTTATTGTCTGGATTGCCACTTCTCCTTTGCTGCTGTTCTCTTTGGAGAGAAAAAATGGGAAACAGACTGAGGCAGGGGTGAGGAGAAATAAAAAAGTCTCTCTCAGGGATAAGTTTTGCACTTTAAAATGGGTACAACTGGGAACCTTCAAAAAGGAAATGTTAAAGTATGTGATTTCCCACATCCCTTCTTCTGACAGTCTCTAATGATGTGTTTTCAATAGCATTTTAAATTCAACCTATAGCATATCACAAAAAGATAATTATCATTCTGAGGTTTTAAATTGCTTCCCAGAAAGATTCAGGGGGGAATTCCAGGCAGATTGTACTTGCCTTTTTAGGAGTGAGTGGAGGACGGTAAGTGGATTTTGCAGCAGCTCTTGCCATTTTCAGGTGGTTTTGCATTAGGATGCATTTCTGAAAAACTGAGCTATAGCAGGGAAGGCATTGCTCTCTGGTGTGCACTGTGTCAAAGGTGTACTTTGACTTTAGACCATTGTGATTAAGGAAGTTTAGACATCTGAGCCCAGGTACCTCCTTTGAGCTTTGTCATAAGAATTTGGCATCATGATGGCAGACTGAATGTCAGCTTTAAAGTTTTCCTGCTGCTAGTTGGATTTATTTAAGTGCGTGTATTAAATAATTGAAATAGGATTGTATTCACAAAGATATTATATGGATATAGAGAAGGCAAGATGAGCAATGCTCTCTTCTGTATTATATTCTTACATGTGTGTGTGTAAAACAAGGGTAGGAATACTGGCAGTTCTCTGTATTCACTCATAGATGGCACTAGAAATTCTTGGAATTCCTTTCTTTAGAAAGTAAGTAACATCATTTTTGCCTTTCTACCAATAGATGGAACCAGCAATGTCTTCATTACTTATGGCCTGACAAAAGAGCAATGCTTTCCTCTTCCTATCTTCATTTAATTAAAAAGGAAAATGCAAACAAATAATCCCTCCCATCCCAATTTTCCCACTAACACCTCTCAAAGAGCAACCTTCTCCCCTGAAATGACAAACAGTATCAAGTTTATTTCAATATATAGCCAGAGTAGGCAGAAGGAATCATTGTGATTTAGAAGACAGGGTGCTGGTATTCTCGCTTTCCCACCTAAATAAGCTGGAGAGCCAGATATCTTACCCTTATCTCTCATTTTTATAAATCTAGCTTTCTGTTTGAAAGCAAACTTTGCATGCAGCACAGCACAGTGACCATGTTGCCTGCCGGCGGCTCTCAAGTGCTCACTCCATCCTTATCAGTATTCTTGAGACAACACTGAAGGCATGAAAATTAGGGCAAATGGTCTAATTTCATCACATTAAAATTAGGTTACATTCAGTTCACCTCTGATATCTAAACTTAGGTACTGGCCTCTTTAATCTTCCAGCATTTTTACTTCCTATACAATGCAGGTGTTGCTGTTTTAATTGGAAATGATCAAGTATGCAGGGCTGATGGCCGCCTAGATTGATATTACTGGAATGATGCGCCTCAGGAATAGGTGAATGAGGCACTGTCCAAAATGAAAGGATGTACTGAGAGCCCCTGGAAGGGTGAATACATCTCTTATTAACGTACAGCAAGGACACCAGGATGAATGGGGCTGTGTGTGTATCTTCTTGCCTTTTGGTGGGCTGAATGAATTAGTCAGACTCAAAGGTTTATCAGTTCCCTTTCTTGGCTGAGTGAGCTTTTCCCTTGACAGAATAAGGGAAGGGACTCAAAAGTCATCAGCTGTATTTTTTTCACCTCACTTCCCTCAGTTGCCTTTCATTGATGATACATACATTTGTGTGTCCATGAGGAAAAAAGAGAGGAAAAAAAAAAAGACCCCGAAATATGAACAAGTGGGAAAATAATTCATATTTGTAAGAACTGGCAGTGCAACTCAGCAAGCCAGCACACTCTCAGACACCATGCAGCACTGAAAGCAAACTTCTATACAGCTCTGTTCCCATCGTATTGCTCGGTGATGCTGAAACACCAAACACAGGGGCCTTACACACAGGACAATTTATAGATTTCCCACTGCTCCCTGTTGTATATCCTTTTCTGTCTCCCACAGGTCATGAATAGTACCAATGACAAGGATTTTTTGCATCCATCTGCCTCACTGTGCAGGCAGGACACACAGGGGTTTCCCAAGTTACTCTCTGGTTATGAAGGCATCACAAACCCCAAAACTGCTCACTTGCTTCTGCCTTGGCAAGCTCTCCTGTAGAGCCGTACCTGGAGGAAATGCCCTTCCAGCAGTGGGGACATTTCTTTCCACATCAAAACAGCCCAGATGAGTCTTCTCTAATAGTTCATTTTCAGTTGGGCCCCCAGCATGTGTATCTGGGTGGGGGGGGGGGCGGGGAGCGGGGAGCAGCGGGGAAGAAAGTGGCAAAAAAACTCCCTCTTTTCAATAGAACTTTGGCATAGAGAAATGTTTCAGTTTTATTTTTAAATACTCCTCCTCCCTTTCCTAAGAATGATTTTCCTTGACAGCTTTTTTAAAAGCTACATTCTCTGTATTACCTTGACTTGTGGCACTATCCCTGTATCTGATACCTGTAAACACTCATTTGCCCAATTACATTGCCTATAGCAAAAGAAGAGAAGGAATGAAAAAATGGTGAATAATATTGAGAAACAACTGGGAGTTTGCTTGTTTCTAAGGTCAGTGAAGCTGGTAGTCCAAAACGTGTCAATACACTCAACAAAAGGACAAGCTCTGTGGTACTAGGGCTACAGTTTCTTAACTTTATGAAGCTCGATAGCCAAACATTATCCTGTTTGGCTGGATTTTTTTCTTTGTTTACTTCATTTTTCTCCAATCTGGATTTCTCTGTAAAGCTGCTCCAGAACTTTGCCTTTTCAATAGTTAGAAACCTTTAATTTCCATCATGGTCATTTATGACTACTTTATTTTTGTTATAACTATTTTTTATCTGGCTCTCTCCTCTTGGGGTTTCTTTACTTTTCAGTGTGGAGCATGGAGCTGCTGATGTCCGTTTGCACTCTGAAGATGTGTAGGATTATAAGTAGTGTCTACCATATTACCATAAAAAAGCTATTATTTTCACATAGAGAGAGAAGAAAACAAAGTTTGTTCAGAGAACAGTGAGGTATTAGATCATGAGGAGGTGCATCCTCAGGTAGCACACTGGTGCATCTTTTCATGTCTGTCTGGTCTGTTGGACATCCTGATGCTTGTGCTGCTGAGAGGAACATCGCTCCTAAGCTGTTATAGTGAACCACTCTCATACTATCTTCATAGCAATCATATTAGCAATGCAGTATGTTTCCTTATGGAGATCACCTAAGAAGCAGTTTTCTGCTGTAGAGATTGGACAGACAAAGTCTACCTCATCGCATGAAAAGAAATTATATTAATTTCAATACATTTCCTACTCTACCTGTCTAGAAACCTGCAAATTTAGCTCTGAGAAGTGAGAATGTTTCTTAGCCTGGAAAAGCCAACTACCTAGTGGTTAGCAAACTCATCTAAAGTGAAAAAATCCAGGTTCAAGTCTTTCCTCTGCCCTGCAACATGTCAGATTTGAACCCATTTATTATCATTCAATTAACAGCTACTTAGTGGTCCAGGTAGCACCTAGTGGTTGCATTGGTTGTACTCAGAAATCTCATTCTGAGCATGAATAACTTTGCTGTGAAATGTTTCCATTTGGGGGAACCACCATGAATAACTCTGTTGTCAAAACAAGCTCTGCTGGTGCCTGATGAAAGACCAATGCGCTCTTAGACAAATGTGTGCAGGAGAGGAGGGACATTAAGTGTTAAGTGTTGATAAACATTTTCTCTTGTAAGTTGAAGAAAGCTGATTAAAAGCCTGAACCTGCAGTGCATGGAGTACCATCAGCTTCCTCTGAAGCCGAGGATAAATGAGAGCCACCTCATCTGTCTGTGGTGGGGGGGGGACCCCAGCCCGTAGCTCTCATGGTACTCTTTGTACAGGCAAAAAGCTGCAAGACAGCAGCTGCAGGAAGACTGCCTGAAGGTCGAGTGCCTGTGGTCACACAGGCCTTTGGCCTGATCCACATTCACTCATTAGTCATGAATCCACCTGAAATTGGTGAGAACCTTCCCAGAGCAACACTTGAGAACAGGATCATGTCCCTGCTACTCAATATTACTGTCTTCATGCGGACAATTACTTTTTTTTTTTCCCCACAGTAAATTGTAATGCCAAGGAAAAACCACTTCTAAATAAGGCAAGGGGAGAATGACTGAACATTTTTCTTTTTCTTCACTGACCCTGATTTCAATAGCTAAATGATTCTGGGGCAGAGAGTTTTTGTTAGCTGTTGTGTGAGGTGTATTTTGACATCAATTCATTAGTACTTGTAGGAACGTATAAGTTACTGCATGCAATGTTTTAGAGACACACAGCTTAAAATCACATCTACCAGAATTTAAAAAAAAAAATTATTACTGCAAATAACATTTAACTGAAAGACATTAAAAGGAAAAAAACACACTTTAAGATTTTCAGAGTAAGTATTTCATTATATTTTGTACCCAGTTTTCAATTTGTGTCTCCCTGCAGTAGACGAGAAAAACATATTTTAAAGAATGGGAATGCCCAGCTGGCATTGCAACAGACAAAGATAAGAGACAGAAACTTCCTTTAACTAATTTCTCGGATTTTAATATCAAGTTAGCTGTACCCTTAAGGGAAACAAAAGTTCATTTGTTCCTGTGGTAACACTGCTCAACAGCTATAATGCAGCTAGAACAAACATGTTACCTGACCTTCTATCTTGTGCGCATAAAAGAAACCCTGAAGTTATACAGTCCAAAGTTAAGCTGAGACATTGTCCTGAGTGTGTGTATTGCTGCCCTGGTAAACAGAAACCAAGACTTCTGATACTAAGGAATATTGCTAAAGCAATAGAAGTTCATGGAAGCTGCAAGCAAAGAGAATTTAGATACAGAACAATTCACCATGAAATGATGATCTCAGCCAAGAAAGGAATGCCAAGATTCATTCAGCTAATTTCAGAGGCTTTTTTCACGGTCATTAAAAAGACAGATAGGAGAAAAACGATTTTATCTTTCGTTTCTCCTCCCACTGTGCAAGTGATTGCCATTACTTTCTGAGCTGATTTGTCAGTAATTACATTCATTGGTAAAAAGATAAGACAGTGTAGGGTATAAAAATGAAATAACAAGCCAGATTTGTTGGTGCCGGCTGTTCACAGCAATATTGCAGGGAATTTGTGCACAAAGATCAAAGACTGGAAAGTCATGGCAGCTGATGCCAGGGAGGTAGGCACAACATCATGTCTCTGTGACAGTGCTCATCTTGTGGTTGAGCCTGTCCCGACTCCTGCAGAACCATCTGAAAAATTCCCAGACTTTAAATGGACTGTGAGTTTATTTTTTCTTTTTTTTCCTTCTAGGTTGATCTGAAAATCATTCTGTGAAAAGGACTCTGTGATTAGACCTGTGGAAGTTGAGTGCATGTGTGGGTGCTCCAAACTATTCACAGTGGCCGTGGGCTGGAATGCAAGAGTGGGTGAAGCTTTTGCCGCAGAGGAAAAAGCATTTTAAAAATGGTAAATAACTTAAATAGAGACCATACCATTTTTGATTTTTTTTTTGCTTTGTTTCCCAAGAAATGCACTTCAGCTTTTTATTTTGTCAAATGCCTGTCTATAGACTGTGCTGTAAAATGCATTTTAAAGGCTGAATCATACAAAGTTAAAATTAAATATGATAACAGAGAATTAAGAGGGTGGGCCAGATGGGAGAGGTGAGGAGGCACAAAAATGCTGTGCAGTTGACAAGAGTTAATTAAAGAAGCCTCTTGACCCAGAACTGACACGTGCGGGAACAGAGGCAAGGCCTGGTCTAGAGGACAAAAAACTGAGACAAAGGCTGGGATTGAACTATAGTCACTCCATGAAGAGGCTGTGGGCAGTTTGGAGCTGAATCCTAACATAAAGGTTGAAGTATTTAAGTCTAACAGCAACATGGAGGTTCTTCTTATTGAGGGCAGAAGATAAAAGTATGGACAGACTTTGAACTTTTGCTGGAACATGCTGATTTAGACCTTGTGTTGTTTTGTTGTTTTTTTTTTTCTTCTAAGATCATGACAAATCATGCTTAATAAACACCATCTCATCCACAATTAAATTTTGCCTTCAATTTGAAAGAAAGGGCAGCAACTTTCCAGCTGTTAGTGAATTTCTAAACAGAAGAGGGAAGACACCTGCTTGCAGCTTCTGATCACTGTTTGCATTTGTGAAACTCCAAGGCATTTCTGTATTAACAACTGACAATTAAAACATGAAAACCAAAACATCTATAAAGCATGACTTTACTGTGATTAGAGTGTTTTCCAACTGTTTTGATAATTCAGGGAAAAAAGTAAAGTGAAACTAAAAAAAAAGAAGTACCACGTGGAATTAGTAAAGCATTAGACACAAGTAGTCTTGGTTCATTTAGCTGCCTGGATGACAGGCCTGGCCACCTCTGCAGGGCTGGTCCTTGGAAGAGCTCTTCTGCAGCTCGTGTTGGACAAAATTTGAGCTTGGTGCCTCAGTAGGCGAAGTTCTGTGCAATGACGATTGGCCCCAAGCTGAACCCTTCTGGGTAGAAAATTCCCCCAGACCCATTTTTGTCATGCATTAGGGTGAAAGGCCTTAGCCCAAAAGCCTGTGAGATGCCTGGTGGGCTGGGGTCTGGTGACTACTGTGCATTCCCCAGGGCGAGGAGCTCACAACCAGCTGTGTCTCC
Organism: Streptopelia decaocto; assembly: GCF_964273445.1. Taxonomy (NCBI): domain Eukaryota; kingdom Metazoa; phylum Chordata; class Aves; order Columbiformes; family Columbidae; genus Streptopelia; species Streptopelia decaocto. Next base: position 69,046,082 of record NC_138655.1, read on the forward strand.
CGGGCAAGACATCGGGATGAACCTTCGTATATCCTGCCACAGAGTTATAAAATGGATGTGGGGACTCTTCCACGTGTAGCAGGCAGAAACTCTGCCTTCATGTAGCACGCTGCTCCTGCAGCCCAGGTGGGATGGTGCCTGCAGAAACCACGGTTGCATGCGACACCCGAGTGTAGCTACTCCCAGAATGGAAAGGCCACAGGGAACAAAAGGGGATAAAATATTAATTTAAATTGTACATGATACATTTTTAATATGGCAAGACTATTGAATTGAAGGCCAAAGCTACTTTCATTAGAAAATGGAATTACAGTATTTTGTGAAATGAAACTGAAGCAGGGATTTTGAAGAGCACGGTTCTGTGCTCTACTCCAGTGGCAATACTGTGAGTCACTCCTTTCAGTGAATAATAGCCCCGTGTTCCACTCCTGGGTGCTTTCACATAATTTACATTAATTTGTGAATGCAGCTCTCTTGTACGGGCTAAGCTGCTTATCAAGGTGACATACAGCCATTGTAGCTTCACACAGAATCTGTGATAATTAGAATATTTTCTATTTTGTCTATTTTCATTGTGGGAAAGCTAAATATGGCAAATCAAGATAAAATATTGACCCATATGTGAAAATAACTCTGATTCAGTTTGAAGAACAGGGCATTCTTCATACATGAAGCACATTACATCCTTTTTTTTAGCCAATGTTTTGAAGGCCTAAGGTTAATGTGAAGTCTGAATTTGTTCCTGCTGGCAAGAGTCTTATAAATGTAAAATATTTTTTTCCCTCAAACTGTAAAGTATGTGTTGAAATAAATAAGTAGTCTCACCTCTCCCACACTGTTTTAGGAAGGGAGAAAGCAGTAACTTGAAAGGATTGATGTTCTAGTTGCAATTTTTTAGTATTATTATTATTATTATTAGTTTATTTTCTATTTGATTAGCTAGAACCATACAAGTTGGACAGACAGATTAAATTAGAATATATTGTTCCTATTGCATGCCAGCCTCAAGACAGAGATATTATTTATTCCAGTCTTATAGGTAACATTGTTTAAAACATCTATCCCTAAAAAAACCCAGACAAACAAAACCTGAAAAACAACCTGAAGATTTTTTGTTTGGCTTACACATCTGTATTCCAAAATCAGTCAAAAGCTTCGATTATGAAGCCCTTACAGAAAACACCAAGGCACATACACTGACTTTGAAAACAAGAGGAAAGAACACTTAAATCACAGCCTGAATTTTCCGATAGAGAATGGTGTTTTTTTCCAAGTCCCAAAAGACAGTGTTTGGCCTTTTCTGTTATTAACAAAATCAGCAGGAACCTAATCTCCCAAATATACCTCGGTTTTCTTACACACTACAGAGAATAAATGGAGCATCCTGGAATTAACTCAGTTGGGAGCTGCACGGTAGCAATGAACGGACGTGGGTGCAAACCTCCACAAGTAACTCGGAGCAATAGTTCATGAAGTTTCCACAAACCTGTGGCTGTCAGGCATGATAGTTCACTCTTTGTCTTATTCTGCACTGATGAACTCCCTACTCTTTTCATCTTCTAATTCGAACAAAAAATAATAATATGCAGAGTTATTTATGCATATGCCTGCTGTCTTAGAGCCTGCCAAGTAAGTTGCTGCTGACATATTCCCTGCAAACGGCAGGTCCCTGGCAGCTGCCACCTTCTTCACCAAGTCCTGCCCTACTTGCCCCACTAAGTCAGCGTGCCCTTGGCCAGCAGCAGCTGCTGAGCCTGAGGAGGTGACTGGAAATGCTGGGCCACAGGTTGTGACTGCGATTTTTACAGCTTTAAAGTCTTGTGCTATTTTTTTATGTCAGTGGGGGTGGAGAGGGGGACATTCAAGACTGGCACCCAAATGCACTCAAGCTTGTCCTGTGGGTTCTTATTTATGCTTTATGCTTTCTCAAGCTGCTATTCCATCATGTTTCGTTTTCTCTAGTGCCTTCTGATGGGCTTTGTTCAGGGCCTTGGGCAGGCCACCTTGTTTTCTCATTTATCATCAAGCTGTTTGCTGCAGTGGAGACTTTTACCTGCTTTGTCTCCACCAAGCCACTGTAGTTCTGAGCAGCACTAGCCGTGGTACTTGTCATTCAAATCAAACATATTTTTTCTAAAGCTAATATTTTGGTTTGCAGTCATTCAGGCTAAATAGTGTACTTGAATGCATGGCACATCCAAAGGGCATGGAGATCTTTGAAAATGGAAAAAAACACTGTTTTCTTCTTAAACTACTGATTTATTTAAATTACAATTGGGACTTTGGCACTGAAACACTACTATTATTGAATTGGTTCTCGCTACCTTTTAACTTCCTTTTCCTATTGCTTTAAAGTTCTCTTGCAACCAGCAGCAAGGTCAGACCTAAACTCCAGGGCAGCTGCTTGACTACATTACAGACCCTCAGAGCTACCATCTGCCAAAGCCTCCTGGGTACTGACACCAAACCAAGCAGCCAGCCTTTACAGCAATAGTTGAAAGGCTTGTGGATCCACTCTTGTGGATCTCTGCAGACTTCAGCAAATGCTTCGTTATGTGTCTCCCATAGGCATAGTCCCTGCTCCTCTCCTCCATCTCTGCCTCCCAGACATGGCTTAAGAGCTGCCTGAGGACAAGACTTGACTTAACCTCTCTCCAGGGAGTATCTGTGTTGCTGACTACCCAGAAAACCAGATAACTTCTCTCTCTTTTATCCAAGTCCCTGCCACCAGCAGGTCCTCAGCATACACAATGCTCTGTGCCTGTGTGTGCAGGGGGTACCTGACACCAAGGCATCCAAGAAAGCTTCACTGTTGCTGCTGGTGCCATTGGCTGCCAGGTTATAAAGGACCTTTGCTTAATTTTTTCAGAAACATATGAGTAAAATTCATACGTTTATTCTGTACCTTAATTTCTTTTCAGATTCAGGCAGTCAATGTGAGGTTTATATTTATATACCAGCTAGCAGGGGTTTTGTTTGTTGTTGTTATTAATTCTAATGTATTGGAAAGCACTTCTGTGAAGGAGACTGTCTGAATGAGCGGTGTTGTTATTTATTAGTGCACACACATTTGCACACTGATCATGAAGGACAAGGTGATTTCTGTAAAAGTTGGGAAAAGGTAGTATAAATATCATTTGTTCAAGCAGAAAGCAACCTTGAAAGTGCCAGGAAAGAATGAAGTTGCCTCTCTTCATGAAGGATGGTGGGGAAATTCATTATACTGAGCAGGAGTGAGCGGTATTTGGTGAATATTAATGGAGAGGAGGATAAATCTCTATTTTAAGGCCATATTCTGATTGCACACTACCTTTGCTTTCAAGGTATCATCCTCTACTACAAATAGTTAGTATATATATACTCCTTTTATATAAACACATTCAGTATGACTGGTGTAAGGGGTTTATATCTAGGCACATTTGTATGACTATTATAAACATGTGTGTTCACTATTTATAGAATTCTGTGGATGTGTACACATATTATTGTACCTATGTGTATACTACATCATTACTAGTCTGTAAATTATTTGTATTGTAAACCCCTAATACATAAGGTTGTAGTAGTTTACATATTAAGAGGTAAATTCTCACTGTTAGTAGAATAGATCTCCTGCTGATGTAACAGTAAGGAGGTACTTAGAGTACAGCTGCAGATTCAGGACATTTCATTATTTTGCATGTCTCTGTAGTTTGTCAAAACTTTTCTGAAGAATTTTTTTTTTTTCTCAAAAAGTACTGATTTAGCTAAGCCGAAAACTCTTGGTTGAATTGAAACAACTAGTCTTCATGCAGTTGAAGGGTTTGTTTTATTTTTTTTGACCTGGTGGTTACGTATGGGGTTTGATTTTATATTTCCTATCGAATGACAGAATCATGTAACTTTGGGGTTCTAGCCCATTTATTTAATCAGAATGAAGTTAATTTTTTATTTGGTCCCATAGGGAATAATTATTTTTATGTCCTGGTTATAACCAAGCAAACAGAACCTGGCTAAATCAGAATTTCCAGTGGTCTGAGAAGTTTCACTCACCCTAATTCTCATAGAGTGAGGTCTGATTTGATGAAAACCCAACAGATGTTTCCCTTGGTTTCTGTGGCTTTTGTATTCAGTGTTGTGAGTGCTGCATCACCTTCAGTGTCCTTTGACATAAAATCAGTGCAGAATGTGACTGACTCAGGGGAGGAGTAGGGAAACCCCCATGTCAGAGGGATGTGAGCAGCTCTTCAAGGTAGAGGAGAAGCAGGCCTGAAAAGATATGTCCAGAATTGCAAATTAATTGTCGGTACAGGATCAAAGTACCAGAATTCAAGAGATCCTGCTTCTTCCTCTCTTTTCAGGGCCGAAGGCTGGGAGAGGTATTTTGGCAGCTATCCATGCAGGTAGGGGAAAGAGAAGCAATAGCTGGCAACTGGCTGCAGAGGGTCACTTGTAAGGCAGAAATATAGAAGTGCTTGCCTGGATGTTTTTATCCCCTCCTAATTAGGTGATTTGTGACTATATTCTTATCAGTGACCTTGTTAATGCATCTGTAACCATTCTCATTAACTTCTGAGCTATCCTTGGGGTTTGCCTAATGAGAGTACGCACTATCAGGACATCAGAAGCATTGCACACTAGCCCTCACTGGCAATATACTTTCCAGAGATAACAGTCTATATGGAACTGGCTGGGGGAGGAGAAACAAGCTATGTCAAGTACATGCACTGATACTGCATTTTTCCAGTACTCTAATTCATAAATAAACCTGAATTATGACAACTCAGGGTGTTTGTGCCCTCGATGCTGAAAGGGAGAAGATCCTGGCACTGGCCAGAGTAACTGCGCAGGCAAGCAGGAGGAATGGGCTACAGCTGGGAGGTGTTCACTGTGCACTGCAAATGCTCTTGTGGCAGTAACTATTTTAAGGCTTTTGTTTTGGCCTGTCCATTATTTAGAAGTATCAGCTTTCAACAATGAAAAAAAGACTCTAATTTCATTACAACAAATAGCTGGAAAATGGGACACAGGGTATCATGAGCCATGAAGTATTTATTTTGATTCCTTAAAGTGGAAAAGAAATTAGAATTCTACAGGCTATTTGATGAGACTGAGAAAGACCCAAGGGAAATTGAATCATAAATAAGAGAGAAAGTGATTCTTCTTTGACTTGATCTCTGCTGCAGTCCTCAGTGCTCATGCAAATTATGTGTAAAATCCTGCCAGATCAGAAAGGGTCCATCTTATACAAGTGCAAAAGACGCCGAAAGATATAGACTTCTGGTGAATCTTTCTGTATTACTCACGCAGAGCAAATTACATGCTTGCAGCCCAAACTAGGATTGAAATTTGCAGTGAACTGATCTACCATAGGTCTAAATGGTATCTTGTAGGCACAAGGCCCTCTTAGAACATGCAAAGACTTTTAGCTTGGGTTTGGTGATACTTTAATTTGACAACACTGCATTGAAGTGAACTCTTGATTGTGTGTTTATGGAGTACTACAGCAACATACCCTCATCTACACAAGGTGCCATGTTTAGCTGTTGAGTTTGACTTGGATGTTTCTCACCAGCACTGCGTTACCTTGGTTCTCCACCATCTTCCCCAAGCCTTTCTTGTGGCCTTGCCTTGGGAAAGTAGGGAACAGTGATGCCAGCTCTACGATGGGAAGTCCACAGGCAGTGACAAGGTCACTGCTGGGTGCCAGACACATCGTCTTCTCCTGGGCACCATTCTTGAAATGTTAAACTGTTTAACTTGTCACATCACTCACTATGCAGAGAGCACAGTGACCTTTCCATTAAGGATGGCTTTTGCTGTTTGTTTCAAAGCTGATAAAACTGCTGTTCTCCATGAATCCTATTTTGGCAGTGTTACTAGTATACCTTGGCCATTTCCACTCCGTTGTGTTTATTGAACATGGCCTCTAATTGTATGAATCCTTCCTGGTGCCAAGCAGCAGGCTTCCGTGCAGCTGGGGCGCATGGGGTCAGGGGAGCTTTTCTGTGTCAGGGCACAAGGTTAGAAGTGATGGCAAGGCAGTTCAGCCCTGAATGAATGAATGTGGGCTTGACTGCTTGATCTGCTCCCGAGTTAATCCCCGTGTGGAACAAAAGCAAGGCCTGGAACAGGTACATGTAGCTGAAGGAAGCTCATTTGCAAGCTGAGGACTGCAGAGGGGTAAAAAAACCCCACACATGCACACACACATACACAGACAAAAACCCAAACCTAAACAAACCAAAAAAACTCACCACACACACACACACACACAAATTCTTCTTGGATATGTCTCTCATTTTCCCTCTGTTTCGCCATTTCCCTCCACGAGGAGCTTGAAACTGGCAGCCACCAGTGGATACATCATACCACAGCTTCACCCAGAGCCCTGAAAGTGGATGAAATATCACTGTATGATTAGGTCTTTCCATTCTTACTGTGCAAATTGGCATCTTTTTTTTTTTTCTTTTGCTTCGAGTAAGCTTCATGTTCAGTTTGTCCTAGAAGAGAGAGTTAAGGCTTGCATTACGCATACCTTAGCTGCATCCTTCTTCCTCTTTGTGTCAGTTTTGTCTCTTCATCATCAGATTTTCCGCACCCTTTCCGGAACTGAACTCTAAATATATTCTCATTGATGAGTCAAAAAAATTCTTTCTATAAATGCTGAGGCTATTCTCCCTCCATCTGTAGTGCCCAAACAGACATGTTCCAAGGGCTGGACTATTTTTCAAGCAGTACATCCCCATTCAGGGACTGAGGGTTGCAGGAAGAAGCACTCTTACCCTGCCTTACAGAATTGGCTTGCCTTTAGACTTTGCATTTAGACCTTGGAGAGCAAGAAGGCAAACTCCACTAGCTGTTTTTGCCCCAACCCAGAGCACAGGGAGCAGGCAGAAAAAACAAATTACATCAGGTATGATTGAACAAAAAGCAGGACCACCCATGCATCCTAGAGGTATAGTCGGTTCTTTATATACGCTCTTCTCGTTCAGGGTTTATGTCCAAGCCAAAGTGTAGCCAGCAAGTTTGGTGTTGGCAGCTTATGGAACCTCCAGATGGAAATCTGGAGGATGAAATGTACTGTAAGACTGTAGCAAATGCTAGTTATTAGTGTGTCAACTGTGTGACCTCCATTCATTCAGATTCTCTGTTGTTCTGGGCAGACAGTTTACAAGCTAAGCTCCCCATGATGATGGTGGAAACTAGCTGTTCATTGAGATTTCACATGCAGAGAAGAAAGCAGGCCCAAAATGCTCCAGGACCCATATTCTGTGTCATGCTTAAACTGGATTTTGGTTGTTCTGTGTCTTTTACAACCTGGATTAGGGGCATTTACAGCTGTAGATCTCCTCTGTTACAGTCTCTCTGTTCCTGTCTTCCACGTGCTGTAGGGAACTGAGAAGGAGGAGGAGTAGCAAAACTGCAGCAGCACTAAGGAGCACAGCAATGATGTCAGTGTCTCAAAGCAGAGTGGGGCCGACACGCAGAGAGAGCAATTTTGCTATGCTGAGCCAAGGGCTCGCTTCAGCTGAACAGATATAAACTTTGCTTCCCAATGAATGTCTTTACATTATGCTTCCATAGCAGCTAAATAAGTACTCTTGTAGAACAATTAAAGCTAGGGAGGTTTATGACTTTCAGTGGGATCACACACAGTTTTGACTGAAAATGTGTCCTTTAGCTATGATCTTAAAACCAGCTGAATATGTGAGAAGAGAAACATTACTTTTTTAAAAAAAAGTATTGTGGAATTGATAAACAGAGGCACTCTGCCATCTTTCAGATGAAATCTCATCGCAAGAAGTGGAACACAGTACTTAGATAAATGGCTTGAATAAAGAACTGCAGTGATCTTGCCTGTGAGGTGTTAATAAGGATTCCCTACATTATTTCAAACTGTAAGGCTGATGTAGGAACGGTATAACTTCATGGTGTCAGTACAATACTGAGTGCAGCTGAAAGAAGACCTGGAAATAGATATTGGTTTAAAGTGAGCACGTACTAAAATAAGACTGCATTTGCTTTAGCAAGTGCAGCAGTAATGAAGCCAAGGGGGTTCTGCTGGCTTGATTTGTCCTACACATTTTTTCTGCTGGGAAGGAACTCATAAGGGAGTTGGGACCTACAATATTCTTGTGGTGATTTTTAAAAAATACCATTATTTGATAGAATAGCTAAGATATAGTTCTGCTCACATGCCCTCCTCTGTTCTTCGGGTAGACCTGTGTATGCCAGTCTAATGACATTTTATGGGAGCCACGATGTGTCTGTTTTTAACACTGTTCTCACCTAAACAGCTATATTTGACCAATAGAAACAATATTGTTCAAGCTATTGCAAAGCAAAGCTATACCCCAAATGAAGCAGTTTGCTCATGCTCTTAAATCTGGGGATCTTTCCATCCGATATCTAAAACTGGCATGTAATTTACCAAAAATACAAAATTCTCAAACCATGCTTTCAAGGCCTATTAGGAATTATGAAGGCACAACATGCATGTGGGATTTTTTTTCTAGCAATTGTCATTTTATTTATAAGAAAAAGGGATTCTGCTTTTTCTAGATACATTAATTTTCTTATTTAAGGGACAAAAGATGTATTAGTGGTATTTCATTTCTTCACCCTTCTGTCTTCTAAAAAAAACCCACTAGCAATTATCTCTCAGCATTTCCTCCAAACCAATTGTGTTATGGAGTTTTTAATAGCTTTATCTTCTTTAGTTAATTCCCCATGATTTAGAAAATTCCCAGTTTGACAATGCCTTGGACTTTTTACAGCAGTCCTCATCAGAAGATCCCAGACCTCTTTACCAGCAAGCCTAAATACAACTTCACATTACCTTGAGTAAAGAAAGGGCAAATAAGAAAAATTGTATTTTGGCTGAGATCAGGAAGCTTGTTCAGTTCTGTTTTGCAGACTTTGGCCCTTCTAGTCTATGCACTCAGTGACACTTTGACGAGTACTTTCTCTTCTTTCATGGCTCACAATAATGGTATTTTTCGACCTAGTCAGTCCGTCTTTTGCACAGTGAGACAAAACAAGTTCTGGAGGGCTTCTAACATACACCTGTCTCTGCAGTCTGATTAATCAGGCTCTAAGATTTTGAGTGAGAAGTCATGCAGGTCAGGCTGGTGCTACATGGAGCTACCAATTGGGCTTCCCATCTCCTGTAGTATGTGTTACAGAAGGGAGACACAGAAGTTCGGGTTTTTCTTCACAAAGTTTACTAGTTTGGTAAATTAGATGGTTATGGAGAGTGGTAAACCAGTGCATCTTAAGGAGATGTATTCACCCTAATCTGCCATAATAATTAGCCAAATCAGGGAATCAGATCAGAAGCAGATGTGGATTCTCTGCACCTATTTGGTATAAATGCAAGAACTAATAGTCCCTGAACCTTGAATCCGAGTCTCAGACTTGAGCTTGGGCCTCCCTTCTGATAGGATATTGGTCTGACCAGAGAAGATCTGGAAACACCCCATACACATGACAGTCTAGGGAAATTCCTCTCTTCTGAAGGACAGTCCTGCAGGCCACCAGAGTTTTTCCTGGTCCTGCCAGACACTGGGGAACATCCTTTAATGGGAAAGAAAAAGAGAAGTTCGGCAATACCAGCTGACTGCAGCCTGGTTGTGGCAGCAGTGGCTCTTCTCACGGATTCATTGATAGACTATTTGTACATGAAATTGAAGTCTTAAGCAGTAACCCTAAAACTGAAACTGAGTTTTGAGGTGGAGACCACTGTAATGGGATGCAGCATGACACAGAAGCCAAATCCAAGGTCAGCCTGTCTCGAATTGCTAATGGCCTAATTCAGGTCCCCAAGAAGATAAATGGAAGACTTTCCCTGGTCTCCCAATTCCAGATCAAGCCATTAATGGAAAGAGTAGAATTAGATTATATAGTAATATCTAGGAGGCCACATTTTGGGGGCAAACCAGGGATAATCCTGAGGATGCCATGCTTTCTGTGGGAAGTCACTGTGTGTTGATGAGTCAAGGCATGCAGTCCTTCCAGCTCAGTGTCAAAAAAAGTAATGAAAGCTGACTTATTTGTCAGCTAACAGAAAACTCTGTTGGGTATGAGACTCTAGTCTCTGTTTAGTTTCATGGCTGTGCCCTCTTTAATTAGCAGTATGTGCTGGATTAACATCATTGGAATTCAGAGAGGAATAGTTAATATGCTAATGTTGTTGGTAATAATCTACATGAAGGATTAATAACAAGCTTGGTGGTTTAGCCTGGCCAGAACAATTTAAACGCCTCAAAGAAGCAGTTCCTTCTCTTCAGGAAAAGATAACTCTTACATCAGTGCCACAACAAATGGCTCATTATTAGCACCAGTAATAAAACAACGGAGGACATCAAATTATTAAAATTTCAGTAGAAGGGCAGCTGCGTTTTGTTTTATAGCCATCAACATTGGAGAACTTATGCAAGAAGAGGAGAGGTAGCACAGCACAAACGGTAGTGTACAAATCCTGCAGGCAGGAGACAGTCTTCTCCTACTTCTGCAAGGCTCACTGCTTGAAGACCAGAGGGTGAGTGTCTGCAGTCAGGCCTGGAGGTCATGCCTCCTCTGCATTGCCTACACAGGATGGACTTGGCCTGAACCAGGAGGAGTTGTCTCTGGAAGCTAAACCCTCTCTTCCATGTTGCACTGTCTGATTGCCACTCGAAGCCATAGCACCCTGTACCAAACGTTCACTTTCTTTAAACAGATGTTGGACTGCATATTTTGGTGGGAACAAAGACTTTCTTTCTAGAATACTTTTCCTGTTATTGGAAGCCCAGATAAGGGTGGACACAACCTACTGCTGGGTAAATGATGGAATTGCAAATGTTCAGAGGAAGTAGAAGGCAGAGCCATTCCAGAGGGACAGAGGAAACTCAAAAGACATAGTTTGACTTCTAAAATCTATGCTGAAGGAGGAAAACAGGTACACCTGTGAGCACGAGCTGGAGAGAAGGATGTAGCTGAAGGGAAAAAAATCCAACAACATATGGATTAAGTAAGGTTGTGCTAAGAGCTCACCCAAGAGTACAGAGAAGTACAAGTTATAAGAAAAGAAAATGTGTTTCCCCACTATGAGTACTCATCTTGCAACATTCAACATAATGTATTTACTCCCTACTCAGAAAGGGGGATGTTAAAAGCAGTGACAAGCTGCTGCCATTGAACAGTAGCTGTGCACTTCTCTGGAGGCAGATGAATACCTCCAACCTAGTTTTGTAAATCAAAATCATCCAGGCATAGTCGTGACTACATTTGCCCACATGTATCAGTGCTAATGCAGCCAAGCCTCTGACTTCCTTCAGTGTCATAGAGAGGTCAGGTCCCTAGGGATAAGCCGTAGTAAGTGCAAATGAGACATGTTTGAAATCCCTAGAGGGAAAGCTTTGCATCCATGCAAAACTCTTTATAGTGATAGGTGTTGTTTTCCTACTCAATACAGATTTATATTAAAAATTTACATAACCAGATGCTGTAAATATAAATCAGCACATGAGTGCTCATTTAAGAAAAAATGAACCATTGCAGATATTCCACTGGGAAAACTTGAGTATATTTGTCAAGATCCCTAAAGCAAAAAAATTCTCATCTACTTCATTTAAGAGGTAATAGATATTTGTTTTTGCTCTAGGAGGTGGAGGCACTAAATCAGAAGGGAGTTAGGAGGACTCCATCTTGCAGTACTTAAGGGGATTCTGCACATGTTGCACATAATAAACTCAAATTCAGCACTTTGTGGTGTTGTTTTCTGGCTGCATCCTGCCTTGACTGAGACATAGGTACCTTTGCAAATGGCACTTTGGGTTCTGTGCCAGGGAACAGTAATGGTAATGACAAGTGTCATTGCAATGACACAGTAAGGCTAAGCAAAAAGCAGATGATGAGATCCTAAAACCTTTTTAGGCTCAGTTGTGTAAACAGTGGTATAAGGTTGCTGAATGGCTGTTTTGCATTATGGCTATTAATGACAATGAAGGGCAGCAAGGAAGAACAAGCTGATATTCTCCATAAAATCTGTCCTAGAGATTGCTGCTTTGTTATAGCAATGCAATACGATGCCCTAACTCTTTTCACCTTACCGCTTTGTTAAATTGAGCTTCAGTGTTTGGAAATGTTAAGCAAAACCAATTGCAATGTGTATTTGGTATAGGTGGCAAGGTGTTGACAGCAAGAGGGGGCCTGGGTCTATTACCTGATTAAAGCCTTCTTAAAAACACAGTAAGAAGATGCCATGGGCTGCCCTGCACTGGACATAGCCAGTCCCAGCCACCTCTGCAATGGACCTACCACAGGACACGGCCGAGCCCATCAGCCATGGGTGGGCACACTGGGGACAGTGCAGCTCTTTGTGCTGCTTGTGGTGGGACATAAAAGAGTCAGGCATGAAGAAATGGAGTCTGGGAAAAAATGGGGTTGTGGGTAGGGAGAAAGAGTAGTTTTCTTTTTTTTTTTTTTTTTTTTTTTTTCTTCATTTTTCTTCGTTTCTCATTACCCAAATCTATTTTAAGTGGCAATAAATTAAGCTGACTATCCTTAAGTCAAGTCTGCTTTGCTTGTGCTGGTAGCCGATAAGTGATCTTCTTGCTTTTATCTCAGCCCACAAGCTTTTTCATCCTATTTTCTCCCCCTGCTGCCTGTTGAGGAGGGAGAATGATAGAGTGGCTGGGTGGTCATCTGGCTGCTGGCCAAGGTTAACACAAATGAATAACTAAGAAGTTAATTTACTGGGTCCCTTCTCCTTCCAGTCCTACATCTGACACTAGTTGCCTTCCTACACTGTACTTGTACTTATTACACTGTACTTACCACACTGTGCTTTACTCTTACCCCACTGCCAGTTTTTCAGCACCACTGTCTCTGAGCTAGAAGAAGTTGGATTTTTCAGAACTACTTGGGGAGGAGTAATAGTCTGGTCTGCCTGTGACAAGGGTGGGATTTAGGAAGGACCTGCCAAAAGCTGACAAGTGGAACATAATGGGGTGGAGAAAAAGTGATATGGTACATGTATCAGCTAGGCAAGAGGTTTTTCATGTGGCTGGCATGAAAGCAGGTGCCTGCTATGAGGTGGCTTCAGGTCCATGTTCCTCTTTACTGGTAGTGTAGTGGATATACTACCTGCCAGTCAAGCCTTATTGACACATTGTCATTTTTGTGTCAAAATATTTATTATAGTCTAAATAATTATTACACTTAGTATATTATATGTGTTTAAAAATATATGGGAAGAAGAATAATAATTTTGATTCATCTGCTTGTCTGCTTGATGTTACTATCAATAATAATTGATATCACACAAAATAAATTTACAATTTAATACACAATTTTCATATAGATTTATCCAGTTTTTAAATATAGTATTCCTGGGTTAATTTATTCCACATTACAATGAGTTTGCACATGTTACAGCTATTATTTTTTTTCTGAAAGGTTTTCAATAGCAGTAATAGCTTCCTGTAAAATATCACGTTTCTGTGTACTCGTTTTTCAAGCACACTCACCAACACAGCATTTATTGATATAGCAAAACAAAGCATGCTCTGAGATAATTATATTAAGTAAATGACAGCCCCATTTTCCTGAGAGGACCTTTTTGGAAAGAGTCTGTAATAGGAAATTTGGAAATAGGTTTTCACATATAAGCTGTTAGGTACTTTGCATCTCCTCCCATTTATTTGTCTTGACAAATATTGCAGGCTTCCTGCTGCAGAGACAACCAGTAACCATCTTCTATGGCCAGGGAGCTTCTGCGAAAGGTTGCAGTTGAGCGCATAGTTGCTCTTTAAGTGGAAATTACTTGTCAGAATAAGCTACTGACTATCAGCATTTGTTTTTATGGTGTGTACCCTGTAGCTAAGAGCGCCTGCTATGGAGCTGGAGTCTACAGAAGTGTGTAAGATGTGTTCTGGATTTTTGCACGGGTAAAATCACAGAGAGGTGAATGTCTGTTAGTTACACATGTTGCCTTCCATCTTGCTACCTGTCACAAATGTAAGCATCTAGATGTCTCAGTAGACACATTAGAGAAAAAAAAAAAAAAAAAAAAAAAAAAAAAAGGAGGGGGGAGTAAATTAAAATGTGCTTATTGAGGTGACCCAAAGCCTCAATGATGCTGATGGACCAAAGTCACCTGGTGTAGGTAGTTCTTGTAATACACTGTGTAGGTGTGGATTTGAATTCTAGCTTTGCATGAGATGGAACTTTTTTAGCAAAACAGTTCTTCTTTTCAAAACTGAAATGTTATGAATCATTGTGAACTTCATTCCTACTCCTATTTCGGCAATGATTATTTGGGATGATTACTTGGGACATTTTTATTTAATGACTTTATCTGATAACCATCTAGCAGGCAGACATCTATCAGCAGTGCTCTATGCTCTTTCCTCAGAGCTTAAAGATGGACTAAAAGACTATTTGAGTTTCTATGAGCATTGCAGTACTGTGTCAAGATCATAATTTTGTGATGGAAGAGTTCCTTGTATGCCCAATCTAGTCACAAGTGTGAAACACATATTCCCTTTCGATTAAAATGCCTAAATAATTAAGAGTAGAGTTAGACATCTAACCATGCTAAAATGCCAAGCCCCACTTTCAGAACTGATGAGGAGTCCTGCTGATTTGCACAGCTTCTCATGATCCAGGAAGGCTGAGACTTCAGATGCACATTCCGATGACATCCATGTGTCAGCCAAGTCTCCATGCCCAGCTGAACGTGCATCCCTTACCTGTGAAAAGCAGCAGCAAAACTTATTAAATTATCATAATTTAATCATGAATCTAAGCCCTGTGTCTCCTTTCAAAATAGCCCATGCGTTCCTATGTTGTTCAGGAGCTTCTGACAACTTCACTCTTTGTGCTGTTAAATAAAGAAAAAGGTGGAAGCTTAAAAGCTGCCCAACCCTTTGTGTATCTTAAGTCACCTTCTAAAAGTCTGGAAAATCACAAGAAGCATGCCAGAATGACCACTTTCAATAACAGCCATTAATGTTCCTCAGTAAAAGTAACTTGCATCTCAAGAAATAGAAAGTAGGTATTCACTTCACAGATGAGTTTTTCAAATTAAGCTCTTCCTATCATTCCAGGAATGTAAGATCCAATTTTCTCTTCCTCATTCAAGGTCTAATCAACATCTGCAGAGACAGCACTGTGTTATTTGTGTTCGTAGAAATGTGAATGCACCTCCCTTAACTAATGAGCTGAAAGGTTTTATATTGATACATCTGAATTTCCTATTAGGGGTTATAATGAAGTTAGCAAGGCAATGGATTAAAGAGCTGTGTAGTTTCCCAAAATATAAGCAGAGGGTTCGCATTGCCTTTGAAGAGTGAGGCTTCTGTTGCAACTTGTACAAACACTAGGACTCAATATCAAAATGGAGCACAGAAGGTTTTATTTGTAATCTTTGACTCAAAAGTGGTGAATACTCCTAATTTAAGTTCAAACTGCTTGAAGTGAGGGTCTAGTCTAAGCTAATTCTCTGGGTTTCTCCCGTAGATAGTGAAGAATGGCAGGTAGTTTCAGGTAACAATTCATCCTTCTCATCTTAAGAAGGGAGTAGACTGCCTGTTGACAGTGCTTGTCTTTGTTTGTGGATCATAGATAGGCTATAGGGACTATAGGGATCAGAACAAGTAACTTTTCAGTGCTTATTTCTCAGACATACGTAATCAAAGTGGGATTAATCCTACCCCAAAATGAAAGGCTTTTGAAATAAAATTACTGGAGGCAAACATACTTTGAGGTAACACAGAAACTATTGCCTAATACAGTTGAAAACAAATTCTAGAAAGAAAGAAAAAAAAATCAAAGCAACTGTGTATAATGCAGACTACAAGGCTCAGCCCCATTCTCCACATACAGACATCCTGGTAAATAGCTCTTCTTAGAACTGCCAACCTTTTACAAGTGGGAACCCCCAGGGATCACTACTGGACCTAACACTGTTTAATATCTTCCTAAGTGGTCTGGATGATGGGAGCAAGCTCACCCTGATGAAGTTTACTGATGATACCAAACTGAGTGGGGAAGTGGACATTTCAGAAGCAAGCGCCACCCTGCAGGAAGACCTGGATAGTCTGGAAGAGTGGGCTAAAAAGAACCTTATGATGTTCAACAAGGACAAGTGTAGGGTCTTGCACATGGGAAAACAAAGTCCAGGAGTGGAGCACAAGCTGGGGTCTACCCAGCTGGAGAACAGCTCTGTGGAAAGGGACCTGGGAGTCCTGGTGAATACTAAGCTCAATACGAGTGAAAACTGTGCTGCTGTGGCAAAGAAAGCCAACAGGGTGCTGGGCTGCATTGGTATCATGCTGGGCATCACCAGCAGAGACAAAAAAGTCATTATCCCACTCTACTCAGAGCTTGTCAGGCCACACCTGGAATACTGTGTTCGGTTTTGGTCCCTGCTATACAAAAAATATGTGGGCAGGATGGAGAGTCCAGAGAAGGGCCACAAATATGGTCAAAGGACTGGGAAGCCTGACTTATGAGATTCCAACTGGACACAGGAGGAAAATCTTTCACAATGAGAACAACCAGCTACTGGAATATTCTCCCCAGGAAAGTGGTGGATTGCCCAACATTGGACACTTTCAAGATTCAGCTGGACAGGGCCATCTTGTCTAGAATGTCTTTTTACCAAGACAAATTGGACCAGATAATCCTTGAGGTCCCTTCCAACCTGATATTCTATGATTCTGTATCATTTCAGGTACTATACCTAAAGTCAGCCACTCCTCCAGAAGTGTGGGGGTCTCCTGTGAGTTTTGAGTCATGTCCTGCTAATCCCGTTCCTACTAGATGGATAGTTCTGTCCCTACCGAAGAGACTCTATAATATCTCTAAAGGCAACAAAAGCCCATGTTTGTGTAACTGGATCCCCTCCACAGTATGCTCTAGCAGCCAACTACCCCTTCTTCGATAGCCTCAGCTCTGGGAGTTTTTGCAGGTATGGAATAGGAGGAGATACACCAACAGTATTTGAAACACAGACCCAGATGAAGCTTGCAAATGCCTGAGAATGGAGTATTTTGAAAGCTCCTGTTATTCTGGCTCTTCAAGTAAGCTACAAACTTTATTTATGTATGTATGTATTTATTTATTTCCCCAGACACAGAGAGTTTCTCTTCAGTTTTTGTGTCAATAGGAGATTTCTCCACAATAGTGTTTGAAATCCCAGGTATAGCTGCAGTTTGTATTCATGTCTAGGAAGGGATTTAGGCTGAAAAGTGAAACTGTGTAAGAGTGTCTCTCATTTGTCAGCAAAAAGCACATTGCAGCAGGATGCTGAAAAATGGGTTATACAGAACAAAGGGCTATTGGAAACCAAAATGCCTCCACCATCCACCTTAACACACTGTCTTTCTCTTTGATCTGTGATAGGCAAACCTCTGACATTTTTGACATCTGCAAATGCAGAAAAGAAACAAGTGGTATCTCCCATTGAAGGAGGTGAAAACTGGCCCAATTTTCCTCTCCCACACATAAGAAAACAACATGATTTTTTTTTTTCAGGTTATGCCTTTTGTCGCTTGTCTTTTCCCAGGCCAGACCAGCTTAGATTATTTCAAACAAGTTCACAATGAGTCACTAGGGGAACTGACAGAAGGATAAAAGGAAAATAATTATTAGAGAGGTAAAAAGTAGAGAAATAAGAAGCTTTGGAAGTTCACCTTGTGCTTGAAGGCACTTTGGTTATATCAGTACACACACACACACACACACACACACACACACATTTCTGATCTACTGAGATGAGATGTCAGCAGCAGAAGCAAGCAAGAAGCCTCAGAGAGATTTGCTATCAAAAACACCAGCATTGGAAAAAACATCACTGGGACATTCATAAACCAAAACCAAAACCAAAACCAAAACCAAAACAATACAGACGCAGTGCTTAAAGCATTTACCAGAAACAACAGGGTCAGACAGCCTTGTCTTATGAAGATTGCCTCAATATTAGAAAAGTTCTTGAAATGTGAATGACATACTAGGTGGCATCTACTGGTTCATCAGCTTTACAAAGGTTGCTTCCCCAGAGTCTCCACCTGCTTTCATCCTGCATTTCTTGCACAACCATCAGTGATAGAAAGACACAAATGACACTGCAGGAGCATCTGTGGCCTCCTGATCATCCATAGTAACTAATGTCAACAAGGTTAGTGAGTGCCACAGTTGCATGTGAAGAGCAAACTGAAATTCTTCTGCCCTGCAGCTGAGGAGATCCCCTTGAGGGGTAAGAACAAATTGTTCCGGGTACCAGGTCACTTGGAAGCATAAGCACAACATATGCACAGAGACATGCAAAATCAGTTGGGTTGGAGGTGATTCCAGTGCCTGTCAGCTGGGTACCCTGAGTGTGGGAAAGAAGCTGAATTTTGCATTCCTGCAGGAAGTAAACCAAACCACATATCTACTTGTCCCATAGCTACTGAGGATCTGGGGTCTAGGTGAAGACCCCAGAAACTTGCCAGTTTCTAACCATTTACCAATTTCTTCTCACTGTCTCTTGTTTTCCTTTAACTGTGTGTCAAAGCACTGAAGCAGCTTGTTGCTCTGCTACGATTGCCAGCTGCTTGAGTATATGTGGCACAAAAGCAGTTTTGGTGCTTGGATAGGAAAATATTGTTGGCTGTGTTGGATACTGGCAGATGGCAATTTCCCTTTTTCTGTCATCACATAACACATTTTCAGTGAGGTGTTTTAGCCAAAAAATGAAAACAGATCATATGCTTTAAGTTTGTCTTGACCAAATTTGAGTCTCTTTCTCTACCCTCATCCATTGTTACATCATTTCAGTTCCCCAGGACCTGGACATGGCTGCAGCCCCAGCAAGCACAGGTTATTATCCATGGGCAATATTGACAGCTGCTTGGTAAGACTGTCACCACCTGGAGGTACCCTAGAAATTTGCACCATTTCTCTGTCCTCATTTCCATTTCTTTTTCACTTTGGTGAAAAATGCCTTCTTGCAGTATTTATTCCTTCAGTGAGCACATCCTGTGCTGAGTCAGGAAATGGCAATATATGAGGCAATTGTACACAGCAGGCAGAGCTAAAGGGCTGTGATGCTCGCCAAGTAATGAACTACAGTGATAGAAAGTAGGGGGTTGTTGCTCCCCTTGTGCAGATGACACCAACCTGTTATTGCATGACTGCACAGTTTTATTTCCACAAAGCTCTGGCTGGCACACAAAGCGGATGGTATCAATTTTATGAGTAATCTTACAATTTTTGTTGTCCTTTTGTTTTTATTTACCAAATGCTGTATAAGCTCAGTT
Organism: Streptopelia decaocto; assembly: GCF_964273445.1. Lineage (NCBI taxonomy): Eukaryota > Metazoa > Chordata > Aves > Columbiformes > Columbidae > Streptopelia > Streptopelia decaocto. The sequence goes on from NC_138655.1 coordinate 69,065,353, forward strand.
CTGAAAAAAAAAAAAAAACAAAACATATTATTTTCTTTGTTGGCCATTATGTGGCATTTATGACTACAGTTTTTAGCTTTTGACAAATGCTATTTTTACTGTGGTCCTTCAGGTCAGAAAGGGACCCTCCTCACTCCTATCAGATGAAGTGTGGCAGAGGTAGATGGAAGAAGAACCTTGCATGAACACTGTTGTCCTGCTTGCTGATGGCATGAGCCTCGGGTGCAGCAGGAGCAAGGCTGCCTTCCAGCCTCCTCTGCTGCACCCACATGATCCACACATCAGGGGCTCCAGCTCATCACCTTGGCAATAGTCACTCCACAGTTCATGGCTATGGCAGAACTGGGCTTGTCTTCTTCTTCAGCAGGGGCAGGGAGAGAAATCAGCTCTTGGGAACTTCATTCAGGAATCTTGAACAGGGCAAAGGGGACCATTCTCCTGCATGACTTGCTTTGCTGTTTTCCCATAGACTGTTGCTTTAATCAGAGGTGAAAAGTTGCATCTTAAAAGCAGCAGCTCCATAGACTGGTCTATCCTGGGTGGGAGATAAGACCAGAGTTCTCTGGAAAACACAGGAGATGTGATAGAGACAATTAGCAAGCTGGTTCCTCACCAGAAGGTAGGGAAGTCGAGTAATTTTCAATGTCTTTGGTGATTTCAGTGTTAACATAGCTAAGGTTTAGCATTTTACTTTGAAAGGTTTTTTTTTTTTAAATGTACCAGATGCATTTTAGTTTAGAACACAGAGTAGTTCTACCCTTTTATCACCTAATTGTAGGTGATATATCCTGTCTTAGGCTTTTAAAATATGAATGGGAAAATGCAAGGACCTTTCCTCTTCCCCTTCACCACTGCTCAGGGACAAAACAAGGTCCCATTCACATCACATGGGCTCATTCAAGGACTCGTTCAAATTCATGTGCTACAGTGCTGGGCCTTAAACACAGTGTCTTTGCTCTGGCTTAGTGCCTGAAGTCAAGGAAATGCCCTTCTAGGAAGCTGTAGGGTCATGACAGCTTTTAGTGTCATCTTGCACTAAGTCAACAACGGGGTAGGACACTCAGGCAGTGGGTAGCATTGTGGTAGCACCTGGTCTGCAGCTGGATACCCATGAAAAGTGCTGCACTATATAAACCCTGCAGACTAGGAGCTTAAAAATACTTAAAAATACCATTATCTGTTATTTTTCCCCTTTTCCTTCAACCAAGGCATTTCCTTTTCTCCCTTATTTAAAGCTGACTAGAATAGAGAAAACAACTTTGTAAACATTTTGTCATGTCAGACTTCAGCTTTGTCCTAAATTTTATATTCTTTCACAGCCAGATAAAACCAAACACTTTGTTTTATTTCAAGTAGTTGCAGTAAATTTTGGCATGATTGATATGACTTAAAAACAATATTTGGTTTCTCTAATTTTTTTTTTTCCATGAAATAAGTTATGTCTATTTTTTGCTGTTTTATCCCACTCTATGTGCCATTCTTTTCCAGTCACCTTGACAACGGCAAGGCTAAATGCTGAGCATCAGAAGGCTGTTTCTTTCATATGGTGCTATGAAAAGTTCCCCAGCTCTCTGGAGTGATTACTGTCAGGCTGATTATTGCCTGATGACCAGATTGTTCTGTGTCTAAAAAGAGGGTACAAGTATTCTTCTGTGGGCGTTCTCCTTAATGAGTCTACACAGGACGCAGTTGTCGTTGGTGATGTTGTGTTATCATTGAAGGGATCCGACTTGTGAAGTTTTCTACTTCAAAATATTTTGGGGTTTTTTTCTGAGATTTTAGCTAAATTAACATTTCTACATTTTCCAGTGTGCACTCTCTAACCATTCCTTTAAGTTTTCCTTATTCTATATGCTGTGGACATATATGGCAACTTAAGACAAGAAAAATTATGTTGACAATCCATGGTTTATTTCCTATATGTAATGAATGTTAGTCTAGACCTAGAAGAAGTAGACCCAGCTGCCTGAGGTACAGCCAGGTCAGGTTTTTTAATCTGTGCCAGAACATCTACTTAAATATGAGTAAAACAGAAATTAAGCAGTTGGACTTCTGTGCATTAAACCAGCTACAGAAATGGTAAATGTTCACTATCACTATATTGATATTTTATGTCTGTATAATCTTAAAATAACAAAACACTAAAACAAAGTTATCAAAATTCTAAACATAACACACCACTAGCAACATATGGAACACTTTTGAAAGCCTTCTTGCTGCATGTGACAAGTAATAGGAGAAAAAGTAAGCTCTAGAGAAATAATTTCCTATTTCATTTTATTTATTTATTTAACCCAGCTGTTTGTTGTAATGAGCAGTAGATGTTATCAATATATAGGAATGCAACCAAACATGCATTTAAGTGTTGAAGCAGCAATGCTCACCTGCACCTAACTAGGTAACATTATAAACATTAATATGAGATCAAATCATGGGGTTCCAACATCTGTTTTACAACATTAGCATATGTGTGCAAACACACACCCTGCTGTATTGCCTTTCACAGCCTTTCTAAAAGGAAGCTGTATTATTTGCCAGAATAATCTGGGTGTTTCTAGAGAAAGGCCACTTCTGTAGAAGGCTAAGGCCCTTTGGATTTCCAGAAATTTGGGTGTTCACGTCCATCTCTGAAGCATCAGCCTGCATCTCCATGGTACCAGGGGTGCAAGGCTGTGAGTTGTTGGGGTGGTGGACACGGATGCTCTGCCTTGCTGGGATGGAGGTGCACCCTGGCATGCCAGATGGCACAACAAAAAGCCATGAAGCTCCTGAGACCCCCACCCATTCCTGGACACAGGATGGCACTTTCAGGTTGTGCCTCCAACAGCTGGTGGGGGGGTTAGCCCCCGGGACACCCTGTGACGCAGGTAGGACAGAGGTGGCAGGAGGGTGGCAGTTAGGAACAAACAAGCTACATGAAGCTGTGGACCATCAGCCATCATCTAAGTAGGTCACCCAGAGCCTCCTGAGGGCCTGGTCACCCTTCCATCACAGTGCCACTTCTGTATTCAGGGCCACAGCCTATTTAATGATAGCAGCTGGGGAGGGACAGCCGTCTGTCTCCCTTGGTCTCTCTCTGACTAACCTCAGGCAGCTGACGCAGTTTTGGAAATCGAGGAGAGGCGGCTGACTCACTGTGACGCCAAGAGCATCAGAGGAAACGTGCCAGGGACACCTCAGGGATACAGATTTTGGTCCCAACAGCTTCACCCTGTACCTCCAACAGCTAACCTCAGCAGCACAAGTTGGCTGGCCAGGGTATTTTTATTACTGAAACATTTATTTTTAGCATTTGGTCTGTGATAAGGCACTAAGTCCTAACCGCCACAAACAATGCATGATTAATGTCCCAAGCAGGGCAGACTGCTATAAAATTATAGATTGCATTTTCTGTTTGAAGATCCTAACTTAGTGAGTGAAGTACCCATCGCTGGGAGCCCTGGTACTCCCATCTGGACAGAGGCAGGGTAAGGAAGAGAAATCAATAAGCTCTTGAGGGAGAAAATAAAAGATCAGAGACCTGGAGAAGAATTAAGTGACTGAACAGAAAAAAAAGAAGGAAGGAAATGAGGTTTTTATGGTGTAATACTCTTGCTCACTGACTTTTTTCACTACTCACTTAAGGATCCCAATGGAGCTGCTGTCACGGCTATGCACAAAATTGAGGAAGAGCAGGTTTTTGTACATATAAATATTAGAACAGAAGTCTGATCAAGCATTAGGTTTCTTTTCTCTTTCAAACACAAAATGTTTCTTTAGCCATTTTCTTAGTATTTTCTTCTCTTAAACAAAACAATTTGGTGTCACATTGTTTATAAAACCCAAGCAGTTTCCACTCAATGTGGTAGGAGCATACGTGTAACAGCACAATGTTGGTCTGGATCTCTCCTGCTGTGTTGGGAATGGGGTTATGTGCATTTCCCAGGGACTCTGGAACATAAATGTCTCAGAGGTGACCAATTCAGATTATTTTATAATGATTTTTACAGCTGAGCAAAAGAACAAGAAGGGTGGCTGCTCACAGATCTAGAACTCTTCACGTTGCCCCCAAAAAACTTAAACCAAAAGCTCACTGGGGAAAATGAGAGTGATGGTGAGCAGTGTAATGTGACTTTCCAGTTTCACAGAGAAAATGTTACCTGCATTATGCATTCCCAATGCAGCACAATGTGAGAGTTTGACAGCTTTCTGTTGTGATTTTAGTTTAGTACTTCTACTTTGCCTCATAATGGTGAGGGTATCTTGATTTGTTTATTTAAATACCCATTTAAAAATGCGAACAAATAATTGTATTTACATTCACGTTCTGTTGTATCAATTATCTTTCTTCCTGTTAAAACTGTAACCACAAGTTGACACAGCATTAATAAGCTACTGTCAGTGTAATTAATATGAAGAAGAAACACATTTCCCAAAAGAACACCTAATCCTTTTCATTTCTGTTTATCACAGCAGGTTACTAGTAAACAAATCTGTGTTTATTTTGCTCTGTTTAACCTGTAGCACTCTTATTTCCAAAACAGCTTGCTACTATATCTACTAGGCTACCTATATGTACAGCAAAAACTGTGTCATTTTCTCATTTGCTTCTGTAGGGGGAAACTAATCAGTGTGGCCATAAAGGAGCAAAGTCTCAATATCTTACCTGACTGAAGGAATAAGCATTGTTTTAATGTGGCAGATCATTTTAAGAAACAAGAATAATGACAAGATACTTTATGATATTATTAGTAATAGCATATAGGTTTGACACACAGGAAGACACACAACCTCAATATTCTGTATGGTTATACCTGCACTTTGTTGTCCTGGTGCAGGTAATTTCTTTTTGCACGGCTAAATAAGAGTTGTGCAGCTGAGAAAGTGTTTGGTTTTGGTTTTGTTTTTACAGCCTTTTGAGGACTTTCATGCTGATGCAAGAATTCTGGAGTCAGTAACACGTCATTCAAACCCAGCTTTTGCCTCAGTGGCGATAAGCAAGCTTAAGCAGAAAGGTTGAGAGGAGCCCTGCAGGCACCCCGCGAGTGCAAGGATGGGTGATGACCTGTTCCTCTGCTGCAGCCTCTGCTGGCTACCTCTGAAGCAGCTGTGCCAGCCATTTCCCTCAATTCGAGAGGTTAAGGATGCGAAAACATAATAGAAGATGAATGGTGCTTATGTGGACGTGGAATAATAGTACTGAAGCAGACACAGAAAGTCTAAGAGCAATATATTAAAGGAAAATTTAAATGCAGACTGCTAAGTCCGAGTTTTTTAATATCGAAAAGTCACTTTTATAAAAGAAATTATCTGTCTGCCAGTCACTGTAGAGATATTCAAAATGCAAATGCATTATATTGAGATAGCATCTGGTATTTCCAAAAAGAAATGCAGGGCACAGAGCCAGTGAGTTGCAGGGTTTCTGTGAGGATGCAATGCTGATAGTCAAGGCTTTTGAAGTGATGTTCTACCCAGAAGAGAATCACTCTCAGCTTGACTTGGGATGTTACTGTTTCACCCCGAGTAATTTCATGCCACAAAATCATGGAAGTCATCTGCTTGAGCAGGTGATCGTCTTCATCCAGGTCTTTCATTCAAGCTCTGCTACCCATTAATTACTAAAACTACACTGTGCCACTTCTCAGAAGCCTGAAAGTGACTGTGTTTTGGTGGTTACTCTTAGGCTTGCTTCTGCATCTGTGAAAACCACCAGGGAACAGTAAGTAACTCTGTTGGCAGTACTGGTACTATTCAAAGAAAACCAGTGCCTGTGGCACCATGAGGAAGCACTGTGCATCTGCTTATCACTGCACAGCACAATTCCATCTTCCCTCATGGCTATTGATCTACCAAGAAAACACTCGCAAGCTGGAAGACTACAAAACAGCTTGTGTCAGATGACTAGATTTTTATCTTACCAGCCTGTCACACACTGTCCAAGTATATTTCTAATACATATTCCATCCACTGTCCCAAACATGATTCATTAAGGTTAACGATTCTTCTGTCTGCATGCATCAGTCATTCTAAGCTGCATTAGTTCAACTCCAGTGTATTTAAGGACTTATCATTAATTAAATACAGTTTGTACTGAGATTTGTAATTGTAAAGTGCTATCTAAAGTCTAACTATTAATAATTGTCAGTTCCTTGTGAAAATTATAGACGCACATTCATATTTCCCCCCCATCTTTGGGAGGGGATGTAATTTTTCCATCCTTGGGGGATGGAGGCAATTTCTCCATCAAATTTTATCTGGAGAGAGATGGGCGTGAGTCCTACAGAGCAATTTCCTTCACACACCTGTGTTGGGTACAAGCACCACACAACCCCCTTCCTTGTCTAATGCCTCATTTCTGTGTGTGTGCTCAGCAATAGTGTGCATCTTCCTGGGAGCCGGGGCTTTCACCTCATCTTTCTGGAAATGTCAAGTGCGCTTCATCATGGGCTTTGTGTTTTCTGTACTGTCATTATGGCTTCATATGTGATTTTGTTCATGAAGGGGCAGTGTGGGATAATTCTCCTGCTGCTCCCACAGTCCACCTGCAAATGGCCAGTCAGCCCAAGCATCACATCTTGCTCACACTGGACATTGCATCCACTTGCCATTCAGAGAAACAAAAACAAAGGTAACTGTGAGACAGAGAACTTCTTCCTTCGGGAAGATGCAGCAGTGCCGAGGATACCAAATTGAGAGCTGCTTGTTAGACCATTTCCACACTTCAGGCCCCAAAGTTGTTGTTGAGGATTTGCTGAAATGAGATGCACAGACCATTTGCTTTAATGATATTTGTGGAGGAGCATAACACTGTATTTCAAAGCTGTTATGATTTCTGTGGAGATCTTGTCTCAGGGATATTACTGCAAGGTTGAATGAGTCAGTGTTTGGCAAGTCAGAGCTGCAGAGCTCCACAAGTGACTGACTTTGGCAGAAGGTAAGTAGATTTCATATTATCATTTCAAACAATGCAACACTCAAAAAACTTCTAGTTTAGATGAAGAATACTTCACCTAGGGAACTCCTAATTTTGCTGTGGACAGGTAGGACATGTCATATTTCCACTCCTTTTCCTGACCATGTTGTCCACTGGAGTGAAGAACTCTTACAGTCAACTTCAGGGAAGATGCTTCCACATAGGATGTCTTGATGGGAAATAAATTTGCAAAGGAATAACCAGCAGCAAAAACTAGGAAAATAAGACATTCTTATCAGAACTAGTAGTGACGTTTATTTCACTCCCTGTTTTGGTGTTGGTTTGGTTGGTTTTGTTTTGATTTGTTTTCTTATGTTTTGTTTTGTTTTTCATTTCCCATCACATCCTTTCACATGTAGATCATTTTTTCTGACAGTAGATGACAGTGTCAAATTTTCCTCTCCACTTGAGGAGAGTTTGGTGGAGCTTTGTTTCTATTTTCAGTATCAACATGTCTCCTGTAGCACACAGCTCATCACTACTGGCCATCAAATGTTGACCCCCAAAAATATATACAGTGCACTGATAGACATCGTCACCCATTAGTAACTTGTTTTTTTTTAAAAAAGTATATTAAAAATAATTAATGATAATTAATGCAATTTATGGGACATATAAAACCATTTTGACATGAGATCATTAAATATTAAACTGTGACATTTGCCACTGCTGCACATATTAGGTATATGTGCATGTTCCAACCAGGAACTAGAAGATTTGACTTTTAACTAAGGAAAACTTTACTTTCTGTTGTTGTGTATGTCATAAAGTATAAAATATCTTTGATTACATTTCCTGCACTACTAGAACTTGAACAAGAACTTTTGATTTGTTGTGCAACTCGAGAATCAGTATCTTGTTTGTTTATAGAAATATTACTCTTTAGTCAATTCAATACAAGACAGACCTGTAAATTTAAGCATCCTCACACTATTAAAAATAAGGCAAATAGTTATTTTGAGTAGCCCATCACAAATCCATTCTTAATTATGAAAATATTGATAGTGGTTCTTCTACTGTTTTGTGTATGCGTGAATTTTTTCTCAAACTGTTGAAATAGTACATTTATTCAGCAGAATAAAGAAACCTTTAATTAAAATCTAAACCACCCATAAATCTTATGAAACAACCTTCAAGCACATTTGGCTTTACACTGTCACAGGTAAAACCTGCACCTGAAAGGAAGCAAAAAATGAGACAACAGAGAAATATTAATAAAATCGCTGCCGCTGAGAAAGTGTTTCAGCTACAAAGACTGTGAGTGAAATAGATTTGACAGAAAGGAAAAATAAAATGTAGATTTATCATCAGAAGAGAAGAAATATGCAGCAAACAGCTTTCTGATGATCCTAAAATGTAATAAGGAAGTTTTAATATGGCCTGTTTGAACAATTTTAATCTTTTTATTACACTTTTGGTTATGATTTTTCTTTCAGGCCATTTCCCTTCAAAATCCAAACAAACAACTTCATAGTGTATTTTACAATAAATATGACTAGGAAAAGTCTTCAGTGAACAAGCTGGTTTAAGAATATTCTTCAGCGGATGGTATTTGTTTTCGTGGCTGTTACTCACTTTTTCTCAAAGCTCTGGGGAGTTCATTAACACTTTTTTGGCTCATACTTTTTATCTTTCAGCAGTTAATTTCTGCATGCAGAGAATTAATACTACGCACCAAAATACTTTAAAAAAGAGAAAAAAAAGGAATGAATCCAAGTGCTCAACAGAAATGGCAAATTAATCCCACCTTTACTAAATATATGTTGTGAAACCTGAATAAATTTACACTTAGGAATATGATTTATCTCTTTTTTTCTTTCACCATCACCATCATCTTATAACACGTCTTCATTTGGTGGGACCTCTCTACAGAAATCTTTTCAAGTCTTGTCATTTGCCTTTGATCCACATTTGCTTGGTGAATCCCATCCAGTCTTCATCTGATCTCCATACTCTGTCCTCATCTTGCCTGCCACACAGGAATAGCATCACACAACTGTATGTGTGCATGGTGGTTCAAATAGAGGTGGATGTTTGTGAAGGGATTAGAAATGCAAGTTGAGCACACAGATACATGCACACAAATATGTGCATGTGCTTATGATGATTTATTATTTTAAATAAGAATTCTGTGGTTTAGCTGTAAGTTTTTATGATTCATTAACTGGTTCTTTAATTTATTCATGTAGTTTCACTCTGAACTCTTAAGCTATCACAGATATTTTATATGATAGTACTTAATTGTGTTCATCCACCAGAAATGCTGATTGAAAATTAAAATGTTCCTGTTCATTTCTTTCTGGAGATATGCACCCTGAAGATTAATAGATTCATTTTTATTATGTACATGAAAAAATGGGCCTTGGTAGCATTGCAAAATGCTTAAATTAATAGTTCTATAACTAGAAGTCCTACCTGAAGCCATTAGTTTGGGTTTTAATGGGTGTTCCAATTTAGCCATGACCAGCTCACTGACGGTTCTAGTACTTGAGCTTTATCTTCATTTATTGGTTTAGTGACCTGAAGAAAAAAAGATCAAGTTAAACTTCCGTGAAGAGGTGCTTAAACTCATTATAGGTAAGGTAAATCCATTAAGCAAGCAGTAAACTGCCTTACACAGCCTTCATGCTGGTGAGGCCCATTCCTACGTTTTCCTGGGAAAGGAAGAGTGGAGGTGGAATGAGGGATCCCATAACATACTGCATTAGAAGAATAGATGAAAGGTATTTTCATTTCAACATATCCCACCACAATATGTCGGTGCCTGTTGAGTGAGCTGAACAGATGGCAAGGCTGTCCTCAGTCCTCTCTCTCCTGTCCTCAAGGCTGGCCTCAAGAAGCTGTGAAAGCCATCTCTCACCTCCTCTCCCCTCTGCCTTCTTTCTGGAGAAATGACGTTTGCATTCCTTTCCCTTACAGAAGTAGACCAAGGGGTTTGAGGGGCAGAGTGAGTGCCAAAGCCTCTCGAGAAGAAAAGATCCTGCAAGGCTTGAGCACCCTGAAGCTGCCCAGGGCTACCTGACAGCAAATATTTCCCTGCTGACTGTCATCCTCTCTGATGTAAAGAGGGGTAGAGAAAAATGAGACTGAGTCTGAGATTCACAGAGCTCCCTGCTCTTTCCTGGCTGAGGGAAGTTGCATCACAGTTTCAGTGTCAAAGGGCAGGATTCATTCACTTTTCCTTCTCTGCTTGAGACTCAAGGGGAGAAGCTGGAATTAGAAGAGAGTGCTAGAGAGGCACTGCCTATAAGGCAAGCATATCAGAGAAATAAGACCTAAAGTCATGACCTGCTGAAAATCTGGGGCCCTCCTGAGCACCTAGGTGTGGCATTGCCACTTTGGGCAATTACCAGGCTGAGCTGGGGGAAAGGGAAGGGAAGGGAAGGGAAGGGAAGGGAAGGGAAGGGAAGGGAAGGGAAGGGAAGGGAAGGGAAGGGAAGGGAAGGGAAGGGAAGGGAAGGGAAGGGAAGGGAAGGGAAGGGAAGGGAAGGGAAGGGAAGGGAAGGGAAGGAAAGGAAAGGAAAGGAAAGGAAAGGAAAGGAAAGGAAAGGAAAGGAAAGGAAAGGAAAGGAAAGGAAAGGAAAGGAAAGGAAAGGAAAGGAAAGGAAAGGACATTTGGTATAGCTACCCATTTAACTCCAGCATGCCGTTGACCTTCAAAGACAACAGCAGATTGTTGGCTTTCAAATTCAATGGGTCTTTCCTAGTTGAGAACAGAATGTTAGGTATCTTTGGCTGCCAGTAAACTCATTTATGACTGAATTAAAATGAAAAGGAGTTAACATGGCACATTCTCCCAAGCAGATGTCAAAAGGCTGGGTTTAGTATGTTGGGCATGCAACAAATGACTGTGAAAACCCTTAACTTGCAAATAAATTTGTTTCCAGACATTGTGTCTTTCCAAGTATTTCAGCATTTGAATACCACACATCCTACAATGTAGTCATGTACTGTCTTCCTGTGCCAAATCAGAAATCCTGGTTGACTAATGGAAAAGATTCTGTTATTTCTTGGATTTTTTTTCTATCCACATTGCATAAGATCAGTCATTAAATTCTTCACTAATACAGTTTTTACCAAAAATTTAATTATTATGCTTGAAATTAAGTTAATGTGTGTGAAATGTCTTCTTTTGCTGGAATAGATTTACCTACTGGCCACAGGCAAAGAAAATCAAGAAAAGGAAATACCCTTCTGATTTCCAGAATTAAAAGAGAGAGCAAAGGGGAAAATTGAATATGTTTCTAGATTTTATGGTTTGCCCTCACCCCTAGCATTGGGACTAGCAGTCATGCACTATGTAGAAGCAAAGGCAGGTAAAATATCCTGAGCACCAGATAGAAGTGGTTTTGGTAGCTTCATTTGGAATTACACCAAAACACACAGAAGGAGCATTATATCTATTTGCAAATGTTAAATATTTAAGAATTCAGTGTGTTTCTCTTCTCTATATGTACAGGTATTACTACTGGGAAAAAGTGATGCTAGTCCTAAGTTCAAACCTCATGCCCAACATTCCCCAACTGTTTGCTTCAGTGTTCCTAAATTGAAGATTAATTGTCATCATGTCGAAGTTCTCAATGTTACAGGATTTCTACAGTCATCATTCACAATACTTTCCAGGAAGTAATTATGAAAGAAATTCCAGCTGTTGGTATGGAACTCTGGAAGTTGATGAGGAATAATTGCAGGGGGTGGGTATTAATGATTTATACTAACAACAAAGAAAATAACTTAAAATACTTCAGCTGCTTTATTAATGTAGTTATTAATTTATTTTTGTTATGCTTATGAAGAAAGATGCATTATCTCATAAACATCCTTTCCTAAAGACTGTGCAGTAACTGAATGATAAAAGAGGCAATGGTTGCAGCAGCAGGTAGGAATAGGAAAGATGTTGTTGTGCAGAACAAGATAATGAACACCTCAGACTCAGAAACAGCATCAGAGACTCTGCATTGCTGCTGTGGATTTCAACCTTTCCCTGAAACTGCAGCTGCTTTCCTGTTTCTCCTTTTTTTCTTGTTGATTATGTATTACAGGCAAACTTAGCAAGCTCTTGAAGTCCAAGGGTCAGCAAACCAGGCCAGGTAACAGAAAGCTCGGCAACTACTACAACAGCTCCATGTGTTGGTATACAATGAGCACCTGAGCTGCCATTTAAGACACTGTGAAATCTTTCCAGAATATGGATATTTGCTGTCGATTTTTTTTTTCGTCAAGGAGAAAGTCTAGACGCTGGTGTTGGTGACTTAAATACCTGACATTTATCTCATGAGAGAGTCAAGAAGGCCATGTTCTGGTAAGGCTTGGATGTGCTGCCAGTGCAAAGTTCAAGCTTAGTGCCCATGGCACTGAGGCCTTCAAACTGTTGCTATGGGATTTGTCCCAAAGCCAGTCTCAAGCAGACATAGGCTGTCTCTGTGGTTGTATGAAACCCCATGTAGCCTTCACCCCGCTGAGTTATATCATCCCACAAAACTGCCCTGCACCAGCATTTGTTCTGAGCTGACAGAGAAGTAGTTCAGCTCCTAAATTACCTTACCCAGGTACTCTCCAGGTGAAGAGAAAGGTACTGCAGGCATTTCTCACGGGGCTGCTCACATATGTTAACTTGGTCCCTTGTGAGGGAGTAAGCATGGTTCCCATGCTTGCTCTGCATGACCCTTTGTCAGGACTAAACTCTCACAAATGCTTCACCCTGGGGGTGTGGACACTAGGCAGACACAACATGGGGAAATCACAAAGCAGAGGACCAAGGAGGTGGAAAGGCATGGCTATATTCTGAAGTCATGCATTAGAAGGAGGACAAAAATTGGACATGTTCATGGATCAGCACTTGGGAAGGAGTTTAATTTCCTTTGTATAGAATAATTTAGCATCACACTGCCTAAGTGTAGCTTGGATTTTACCTGCTGTTCTTTCCCATCGTGAAACTTTCACAGGCAGAACCACAAGAAGATGGCTGAGCTTCAGCCATCAATCTTAACTAGGTCTCATCTATTTACAGAGGTCAGGTTCAGTGTCTACCTGCTGCTGTTAAATCTCTGATTCTTGGTCGAAACAACTTCTGCCTGTCCAACATCCTCTAAAACGTGCAGGAGTGCTCGCTGCTTAGAAAAGATTTGTGCTGCTCCTGCAGTGCATCCACTAATTTGTGCTATTACTAGTTTGAAGACTTTCAGTAAGATTCTTCTCTGTGTATTTGATCCTCTTTGGCCTGCAGACAGCAGAGGACTTCTGTCCCTCCAGGTTGCCACTTCAGCAGGCAGCCTGGCTATTGCTCTGCACTGAGATGCACTGTCAGAAGGGGTGTCCCCTCGTGTTTTACTGCCCTCCTACTTGCATGACTGTGAGGCAGGCACAGAGACCTGAAACCACAAGTTGGAAGAGGGAACAAGACATTATTTTCAGCAGCCTTAGATGAGGTTAAACTGAAATTGCAGCCTCCACATCAATACAAAGTTATTCCCATATACTTAGCAGAATCGGTCCATTCGAGCTATGACCTTGTTTGTGGGGCAAGTCACATCCAAACAATATGAAGTTCAGGTTTTGATCTGTCCATTACATGCTGGATTACAACTATTTCACCAATTATCTTTCAACAAGAATGTTCTGTTCATGCCTAATCAAAGTACCGATATTTCATTGCCATCACAGCGCTGCCGTCTCTGTTCCTGTCAGGGGCTGCTGAGTATATTGTAACAATAATCAAGTTCCTCACAGCCTTGTCTGAAATTCAGCGATTTCAGTGCACAGAGGGATTGCTGGGACTACCTGGATCAGAGCTGACTACCAAAGCCCACTGCTGTATCAAGATTACTTTGTGCTGGAAGCAATCAGCTGCTGGTTGAAGATCATTCTGTGCTGCCTGCAAGGATGGGAATTTATAGGGAAGCCGTATATTTTGAGCATTTGGACAGAGTGGAGAGGGAGGTGGTTAAAGAGACATCATAAGATCATATCTTTATTAAGCAATTTAGGAGTAATCGATTACTTACAAGAAGAGCAATGAAACCATTTTAGGAGCCTCTGTTTTCAATTTGCTTGTATCTGGCAATCAAAAGGCATAATAAATCTGTGTGGGGGCATGATTGACAGGCTGACTTGCATTATGACATGCTGGAATACCATAAAAGCTTGTTCTGTTTACCTGTGTTAAAAATTGTAAAATATATGCTGACTTTGTGGAATCAGTGGCAAGCACTGCATACTTGTTGGGCACAAACTCTCCATGTCTCAGAAGACCAGCAGAGCCTGAAACGACAAACTGGTACCATTTTCCCATGTGGAAAGAAAACCAGAATAATCTGTTTGAGACAGATCTGCCTGGAACCTCTTACAGTTTGTCAGAAATGTACTTATCTCATCCCTGAAACCTGTTTTAAGGAAATGAATTTAATTAAAGTGTGTGGTAAGGAGTTTAAAATGCAGATAAATCATAAAATTCCCAGTGTCACAAACTGAGAGGTGGCTGGTGTATATTTTCGAGAACATTTGGGATTCAAATACATACCTGGTAAGGTCTGCAGAGGTATCACATTGAGCTGAAACCCACAGAAACAAATTACAAGCTATTTCAGAAAACCTCCTTAAATGCAGAATCAGTTTCTTTAGGAAACCAGTGCTTCCAAAAATCTTGTCCACTTCTTATATCTACACATGCCTATACAATGCAGGAAACAGCTCTAAGGCAAAGGAAGGAAATTTTGTGCAAATCCATTCTTTCTCATAAGTGATTTGGATGGCCAGAGTGAGTTTTAGTATCTGATCCATTACTGGTAAATAGTTGAGCTCTAGCCTTCAGGATGGTGAAAAGTTTTTTAAATATTCCCTGTTTACAAGGGTATTAATTTTTTACATTTTTATAATCTTCTTTTTAAAAAAAATCAGGGAAGGTTCAAAAAGGTTCACTACAAAAGGTTGCAAAAGGTTTAATACAGTATTACAAATAATAATTGCATGAATAAGACCTTGATGGTGAATGCAAATACAAAGTCGCCCTAAGTGATTTTTGTTCCACTTGATTGTGTTGGTTTGTTAGATTTATTATTGGTTTACAACATTTTGGCTTCATTTCTATTTCTTCAGTTATTGTGGCATCAAAAGCTTCCCCTCCCCTACCATTGTATCATTCGCATCCTCCAAAAAAACCCTAATGTACAAGCTCTACCCCAAATTAGCATCTAGTGACAGATAATATCAATGAATAGTTAGTTAGCAACCCTTATCATTGTGACTTGGAAAGCTGACTGCTGAGCTAAGCCATGTGGCCTGAAGCTATAGAAATACAGATTTCGTTGCCTCCCACAACAGGTGAGCACTGAGCAAGACAACTACAGAAAACATCTTTTTTTTCCCCAGAATCTCTCTTGCTTGTTGTGTTGGGGGATATCAGAAATATTTGCAAAATCAGAATTGGTTTAGTAGCTTAACTAATCATAAGAGGGACTGAAATCCTGGATTCCTGATGATTTTGGTGTTCAGTGAGGACCTGTGATCTTGGATGGATCTGGGGTGGAAGGCGGCACCGAGATGACTCTTTTAGTGAGTGTCAGATCTAGCAGGATCCTGCCTGGTGCCTCAGAGAATAGCAGAAGAGACAAGTTAATTCAAGTGGGACCCTTTCCACTCAGCCACCAGCCCAAGCCAAAAATCATTACAGCAAAGCCAGATGGTATTGCCTGAGTTACAGGGGCAGCTTTGGTCAGTGTACGTCTAATACTGGGACTGAGCTGCCCCCAAACCAAACCACAAGCTGGCCTAAGCACAGAGGAAACTGAGAAAAAAAGGAATATGAGACATTTCTATGTTGAATGTTCACCCTAGCTGCAGCAGTGTTTGATGGACTTCTTGTTCAGCAATTGTGATTGAAGGCACATCCTACTGGTTAGGTTCTTGCTAGTGTTGATATGAACAATTATTTTAGCCCTGTCAGTAAATATGGGGATGAGATTTTTCCATGCTACAAGGATGCCTCAGATTAACTTGTTTGTATTTACTTGTTTCGAGACAGGAGGTACATAATCTCATCTGATACAGTTTAGCCATTTCCAAAAGTGAGACAGAAATTCTAGAAACCTTTATCTGAAAAGCTCCGTCATGTTAGTGCTCATGAGTCAGATTAGTCCTGTTCATTGTGTATAAAATGTTTGACCTGCATGGGATCAAGAAAAACCACTACTGATAGGATGGTGGGCTAGTTCTCCAGGACTTTATCTGGATGGGATATACTAACAGTTGTGTCATATAAGGCTTTGGTTTAGAAGGTGACCTTGTGCTGTTCAGCATGACTTCACTTCTTGGCTAACTCTCCAGTTTTACTTCACACTTTGAATAATGCTAAGCCATAATGACTGGTGCCTGGCTTTTTCTTCTCACAGTATTGCTCTTGCTGACTAAATGTCCAGAAGACAAGTTTGCTTCCTATCTCACCTTACTGCATTGCACTTAGCGAGGTTAGTTTTTAAAGTCTGGTGTCAGCTCAACACTTTTCCTAGAAGTGACAGCAGCACCACTGAAGAAGGAATTAGTGGAAAAAGATCTACCAATACTCCTTGCAAAAGTGTTGTAAAGAGAGAATCTCACACTGAGATGCCTTTGTGGTCTTTGCAATGAGGGATAAAACATAACTCCTTTGTCTCCCTAGGTAATGGCAGCTTTCAAGTAATACAGCACTCTTGGAGGGGCAAAGGTTTGTTTCTCCTATTTTAGTACGAATTTCCAAGCTAAGAATGCTTTGTTTGGTGTAAAGTTTGACTTTTTTTTTTTTTTTAAAGGAGACTGATACATCTTCACACCATCAAGGTTACATCTGAATTTTGTAGCGCTGGGGCTTTGTATCACTGAAGTGTATGATCTGATTGCTGAAGACTGCAACCTGCTGGAAAAGGCAGCCTGTACTGTAGGAACACTAGGACAAGGAAATGGAGAGGAGGATTTGGAAGTTTATGCAGCAAAGACGTTTAATTCAAAAATCTCAGTTAACTCAGAAAGTGATACCATACTACACTGCTTAAATAGAGAATCTACACAGAACAGAGGAGACAGTTTGATGCAAAATCCATTGCCACTAAAGAGCTACTCTTAAAAATGTATTTTGAACTTGATTTCTGAGATAATTGCAAAACTAAGAGTGTCAATTTTTAATATACTTCCTCCCACCAAAGAAATCCCTCAAGAATGGGTCACAGCACCTGTTTATAGGTTAAATTAGTGCTGATTGCAGTAATGCTACACGCCAAACTGCTACATAAAGCTTGTTCAAGTATTACAAATTGGCAGCTATTTGTAACTCAGTGGTCTCTGAAGGTCTCTGAAGTGATACACAGCGTTACGGCAGGAGTACCAAAGCATCCTCAAATTTATTGGCATGACAGAGAGAAAAAGCAGTGAATTATTCTCCACAGTCTACGACTTACAACATATCAGACAACAGTATGTGATTTTTATTATGAAGAGTTGATTGTGGGCCGATCAAGCTCTGTTATGATGCACTGGCCACTGGCATGTATAAGAAATTGTGGAAAAATATTCTAGATAAAGGAATACAAATGGACATGGAAAAGCAAAACAGAAAGAACAATGGGGCACATAGAAACAAGACAAAACACATAAGGCAGGAATTTCTAGGAATCTGCTGATCTTCCAGAGTTCAAATGAGAGAACATTCTGCCACCTGTGTGGTCTGAGACAGTGTACCTTCACGGGTCATGCTGAAAGCTTGAGGTCCAAAATCAGGCACTGGATGCATCTGGTCTCTGTATGGCACATGTTACTTTTTGTTAGTTTTTAACAAAACAACTTCCATGATTTCACTGTGCATCTGCTCCTATCATGGGGCTAGGATTCATGCTATGTTATGCTACAAAAGTAGTGCTGCTACCATAACTAGCTGTGAATTACCATACAGGTAACCTCTGACTGAAGCTGGCATTGCAACAGAGCAGGAGGCAGGATATGGCTTAAGCTGCAACAGAGGCAAGAGGCAGAATAGAGGGGACTGTGCTGAAGTTTGATTACTTCACCAGTAGTTAGTTACAACCCTCCCAGTAAATCTGGCTGTGCTGCTTACCTTATATTTCTCCACACGCACAAGTTGATTTTAAAGGCAGCATTTGGGGAGCAGCCTGTGGTCATATGTGATTAAAAGAAATAGTGGGTCATGCACTCATGCAGACCAGTGGCAGAGGAAAGGGTGCATGTACACTTGGAGCTGAATGTTTCCTTTTCTTACATGACCACAGTAATGTGCATGAATAATTCCCTATTGGGGAAAATAAAGAAAGAAACAAGCTCTCCCAGATTGCAAAGCATGGCAGTTTGGTAAAGAAACTGCCTGCATAGATGGTCCTTGAACACCCCCTGGAGATATGTGCCTGACAGAGGGTTGGAGTTCTTGCAGCATCCAAAGACAGGGTGGGAAATCTTACAAAACATGCACTAAGACCCCTTAATCTTAGGTCACTGCACTTCTCTAAAGCCAGGCTGTAGTGTGGCATTTGGATTTCTAGGTCACTCTGGTCACACTCTCACTGGTACACAAGGTCTTTGTGGGGTTTCAGGCTAATCTGCCTTACACCAGTGAGGTGGTCAAAAAAGTTCTCAGTGTGAGGCTGCTTATCCATGAGCTGTTCTTTGTCTTAGTCAGCACCACTGAAATGCAGTTTCATTTCTCACAGAGGGTTCAAAGTGGGATTGGCAATCTGAGATGTACAGTAGCAAGCTGCTTTAGCACAAACTTCTCTTTGCTGTCTCTTTAAGTTGACCAGTGTTAGTTTATGGCATGTTTTTCTGGACATGGGGTTATCATCTGGTCTGTCACTTTGACAACAGAAACACTGAACAGCTGGGGTTGGAAGGGACCTCTGGAGACCACCTTGTCCAACCTACCTGCTAAAGCATGTTCACCTAGAGTAGATTGCACAGGAATGTGTACAGGCAGGTCTTAAAGGTCTCCAGAGAAGGAGATCCACAACCTCTCTGGGCAGCCTGTTCCAGTTCTCTGGCACCCTCAAAGTAAAGAAGTTTATTCTCATATTCAGATGGAACCTCCTGTGCTTCAGTCTGTGCCCCTCATCCTATCACTGGGCACCACTGAAAGGAGTCTGGTCCCATCCTCTTGACACACACTTTTGAGACATTGATAAACATTTATGAGATCCCCTCTCAGGCTTCTCCAGGCTGAACAGATCCAGCTCTTTTAGTCTCTCTTCATAAGAAAGGTGCTCTAGGCCCCTAATCGTCTTTGTGGCTGCCACTGGACTCCCTTCAGTAATTCCTTGTCCTTCTTAAACTCGGGAGCCCAGAACTGAGACACAATACTCCAGATGTGGCCTCACCAGGGCAGAGCAGAATGGGAGGAGAACCTCCCTCAACCTGCTGGTCACACTTTTCTTAATGCACCACAACATGTCCTTCTCATCTGTGAGACATTTGCCAGCAACAAAGAGCCTTGTGTTCCCTCTGCATGAAGCAAGTAAGACCCTGTTCTTTCCAGTTACAGGCCCAAATGATGCTCATTTAGTGATTCTAGGTAGATGTTAAAACACTGACAATTTTAGAGGGAAAAATCAGCACGTAGCTGCTGTTATGGAGACAGGTCAATGTGTAGCTCAATTATTTTATACTCCACAGAACATTTTAATTTCTTACAGCACAATATCTCCATCTGGGATATGGACTGAGGGCAGCTCAGATTAACTAGGCTATCTTTGCCCTGGAAGGAACTGAACGGTGGTAGTTCATCTCCAGCTGTTGTGGTGGAAACAAAGAATGCTTTTATTATCTGCAAAGCTTTTGTGTATGTGTCTTCTTATGCCTGGCTCTCATTTAGAGTCAGTCTTCTTTATGTTGCTGCAACTACTCAGAAGGAACTGAAATTTCACTTGCAACCACTTTTAAAGGTACTTCTGTGCTGCCAGAGAGGCCCCAGAGGCTAGTAGCAAGAGAACAAAGGCTAAATGGGACCTTTGCAGCACCTAACATACAAGAACCTCTCTGTGTTGGAGGAGAGACCTGTGTGTCCATCCTTCTTACACTGATGAGTTAATAGCATCTGTCCTAGCCTGAGTGGGGAGCAGCAAAGTCACCTACAACCAGCCAATTTTGCATCCTGTTGCATCAGTCAGCCAATGCTTTAGGCACTGACCAGGGGCTACAGGGGAGAAGTTCCATCTGCTGTGTAGGAAATTATCATGAGTGAAGGCACCTTATATCTATGCCTTATGAAAGAAAATCCTAGAGCAGAGCAAGAGTTGCTTAGTGGTAGGGTTTTCTTTGGCTGGTTGGTTTTGTGTGTTTGATTATTTTTGCTGTTACTACATAAAATACAGTAGCAGTCATAGAATCATTTAGGTTTGAAAAGACCCCTAAAATCATCAAGTCCAACTGTAAACCTCAAAGTCCTCAGGAATCAAAGGCAACTTCTCAGCTGAATGCCCCATTGACAATACAGACTTGTGCATGCTCCCCATTTTGGTTAATCTTAAACTCTTTCCCAGCAAGATGGCACAGCCTCGACAGGGAGGTGCAACCTGCTGATTGAGATGCTCTTGTTGGCAACTGAATCCCTGAGGGCAGTTGTCCCACTCTTAAGCAAACACTGTGACCTTTACACTTTGGAAAGGTCTAGGGGCATGGAAAGGGACAGTGCAACAACTCGTACCACTGCTCTCAATGTCAGCTGCTGGTTTTTGTGCTGTGCTCTGTTCCTTCGGTCCAGCAGGCTCAGGCAATGATGACTGGAGGGAGCTCATCCCTTCCCATGGGCAGAAGCACCCTCAGCTCCCAGATTTCAGTAGGTTTCAGCAGAAGCAAAGGGCATGATTGCTTAGCCTAGCCAAGAGAGGAGCACCTTGTGGCACAGGGTTATGTCCAGAGCATAAGCAGTTTTTCATGTCAGACAGGGTAGACCCAGTCACCTTCAAGGCAGTGACAGTCAGGGTGTCAGAGGTATCGTTTTGGCTGTAGCTGAATTGAAGTGCTGCAGCCTTTGTCCATTTGCATTTGTTGGATAAAATGCAAATCCAGTCCCTGTTCCCTTTTGGATAAGTGTGCATCAAAGCACTATCTTGCGAGGAGTCAGACTTCTGTGTGAAATGTGTCCACAATACATGAGTAAGTAGTAAATTTTGTGCCTAGGAACTAAAATGGTGAAAGTGCCCTACAGGCATAGCTTAAAATGAGCTACTCTCCCTCAGTACTTGCCATATGCACACAATCAGGTATTCTTCATTTTCTGCTACAAGATTTCCCTGGTTTAATTTTCTCTTTGCTGTTGAAACCTATTAAAAGAAAATGATGGAGCAAGCAACTAGAACTTATAGGTGTAATGTTCAGTTGTTTCCATAATCACAAGAAAATAAAGTCCGATGGATCATATAATATAAAAATGAAGAAAATCTGAGCAGTGTCTCCAGCAGTATTTGTTTAATGAATATAAGATAGTGTTGAAGACAATATTTCTTGTTGCTGGCATTTTATAATGCGATAAGGACTGCATTATGCACAATATAATTCTGGTATGTGTTTTTTAATACACTTTTAATGAAGAAATGTAGATCTCGTGGCTTTAAATGAGTGCATTCTTCACTTGTGGATACAAAGAAGAGGGAGGAAATGGCTTTTGGAAAAAAAAAAAATAAAAAAAAAGAAAAAAGAAAAGGGAGCATCTTCTATTACAAAAGGAAGAGAATAAAGGGGACCTTTTATGGAAGGGGACATTTGGGGTTCCCACATTCTTTTTCACCAGCCACACAGATCTCTATGTAACCAAGACAGTTTCAGAAGATCTTCTAGTTCTGAAATCTAGCTTCAAACACTTATTAGCGAGAACACATTCAGCTGCTGTTGCTTTTCAAAAAGCACTCTTACAGATCTTTTCACCATTCTATTGTCCGTTGGTTATATTCCTGCAGAGCCAGGGCTCTCATGTGAATGAGTCTATCCATGGACATTTACATGCATAAGGTAGTTGCTTCTAATTTGTTAGTCTGGGCTGATGTCAGCAGGAAACTGTAGCAAAAATGGTTGCTGGAATGCCTTAATAACGTTCAAAGGGATTTCAGTTATAAATTATATTTTGAATGTAAAAAAAAAAAAAAAATAAAAACAAACCAAAACTAAAACACAAAATTAGACCAAAAGTTGGGTTTTTTTAGTAGCTTCTTTGTCATTGCTCCAAATTTCACCACAGGAGGCATATACGCAGAAGTGAAAAATTCATAGTACATTGCCCTCTCTGTTGGAACTGTTGTCTTTCATTATATAAATAATTGAAATGAACTGTTGAAAGATTGGGTGGGTAGAGAAGGCCATCTTTTTCTTTTAATGTAATCCATTTTCCTTTAGTTCCTGTTACACATCAAAAGTACATAGGTTAAAATACTTCCTGAATCTTTTCCCAGAAGTATCAATGAGAAGTTGCTTTTTCATGTCTTGGTCACCCCAGCTGAGGAACAAAGCAGAAGTCTGCTGCAATTCATATTCTGTAACATTTTATGCTAATTAATCCCAACCCCAAACAAAACTAAGGAGAGAGAGAGAGAAGTAGCGAGTTAAAATAATAAAACTAATACTTATGCAAATAGGAAAGAACATTCCCCAGTGGCTGGCAGGGTTAGCACACAACTCATTTTTTCTTCTCCTTATGTTCCCTTTTGCTTCCTTGTTTTATTCATCTTGTTATTTCTTCGAGAAATCCTGGACTGAAGAGCGAAGCACAAATGCAGCCGTTCAAGCACACTGACTGCATGCATGCTCATAGCGGGATGCTTCACTACACTGTGGTACATGATGATACATGCCTGTCTCAGTTGGGAAATTCCTAACCAGAAGGATGTTTTGATACAAATAAATGTGTGTTATGATCAATCCCAACCATACCTGTGAGCCTTCCCTTGGAAGTAAAAATATCTGTATTTACTATATTTTTTCTCTCTTAAAGACGCAAGTGGCTCTGCAGATGAAATCACAAAAGGTGATACTTGAATGGACAGCACAAGCCTAAGAGACCAAGTTGTCATTCCCAGACCTCAGGGAGACTCCTCAACACCATATCTTCAGGGTAATCCTATTCTGGTCTCCTTCCCTCACCCTTTATGTAGGGATTTAAGAGTGGTTAGGTAGCTAGGGAACGTTCAGGCAATAAAATATAAATGAAAAAGCTTTGTTAGGGGTTTGGCCATCATTTTGTTTCTTCTTGCAAACCTATCCAAGGCACTGTATCTGCAATCTTGTGTAATATATCTCAACTTGACAAAACAAGTGGTCACACCCTGTGTGGACAAGGGGCCATCTATTTTAAAGATGGAGGAAACCTGGATACCAATTTTAAATAACTTGATTTATAGCAGAGGTGTCTTATTATTCAAATTATGAGTGTTCCCATTCAAATCAGACAAACCAAGGAAAAAATTCTAGTAAGTCTTTCTTGCCACTGTATAGCCCAGATACATCCCAGCAGGAAAGCCCCTACCCCAAAGAAACAAATGCACAAACAGTGTCCTTGGCATGTGTGCATGTGGTGCACAGTGCATGGGGTCTTGATCACAGTTGCTGATGCTGCAGTACAGCACTTAAAAAATAATTGGAGCAGATCTCTGCTGCTTAGCTCTGCTCAGTTCTGATGTGTTAGATCCATTATAGCTGATGGAAGTGCAAGCTAACAGTGAATTGAAGAAGAATGTGGACAGAAGTGTCCTTTGCCTTGCAATTTTTGGGAACAGAGAACACCCTGCTTCTCCTATCTTGCAAATGACAGACAAGACACTTTCAAACATAATGGACTTAAAATGCCAGGTGCAATCAAGGGTGAGACTGTGAATGCAAATTAACTGTTTTGATAAGTGCATTCTAAATACCAAAGCCAAATTATAACTTCCCTCTCACAGCAATTCTGCTGTGTCAGGTGAAAGCAGCACAATATCCAGGGAGGTGAGCAGAGGATGCACATCTTCGCACTGCAGTTGGGGCATAGGCATCCTTTGTAACCTTGGAAGGCAAAGGGGTGCCGTGGTTATCCAAGAAAAGAGGGAAAGCTCTGATAAAAGTTGGACTGAAAAGAAAAAACAACACTGAACAAAAAAACTTCCTGATGTTTTCTTTAGTTACTGGTTCTGTCTTCTTAAAATATTGTGTAGCGTGCCTTGACTGGATGGAAGGCACCTTCCATCTGAACAACAAATAGGTAGTTGCAGACCCTGTCAGAAGAAGCCTGCTACAGAAGCCTGCTGTCCAGGCCTGCTGCATGATGTATCACAGCTATTCCCCAGCACCTGCCTGTTTCTTTTTTGGCATCACTGAATTACTCAAGCTGTGCTCTGGAGTCTGCCTTCTTCCCTACTACCACTTTGAAATTACTAATACTTCATTTTGCTTTAGAAAGACAGTCTTTCACAAAAGCAGAGATGGAGACTTTTAAATTATTCAACCACTCTATGCAAATAGTAACTAATTTTTGCAAAACCCTGGTGAGGTAGATAATTATACGTTATCCTTTCTGACAGGCAGAGACATTAAGTTTGAATCACTGGCTCCAGACCAGAGCAGAACTTTGAACTGTATTTTCCTGGGCTCAGGTGAAATTTTGGATGAATCTTTTGTTGATCAGAATACGGTTTTTCATTTTCCACTTCTGTCTTATCAAGAAACCAGGCTTGGAAGAATAACCTTTGGCTGAGCTGCTAGAATATGTTCATAAATGATTCACTTGAACCTTTCACAATCGAAAATGACACTGAGAGTATCATAGAAATAAATTTTTGAGGGTAGTTGAGTCACCTGGGTTTCATTGCAATTAATGACAAAAGCCAATTCTGTTACTCACCCAAATTTTATGTTCACTGCCGAAAATGCTATTCCTACAACCTCTGTGAGTGATCTGGCTGGATAGATCCAGCTATCTTTCTGGTTTAGGGTCTTGTTGTAGATGAGGTAATGTGGTTTTGGTGTGTAAGAACTGTGTAAACCTGGAGCAATGTGCACCCATGTTAGGTGCAGGCCCTCAGTAATCCAAAATCAGCTTGTGGTCTGAAACAGGTTTTGCACCTCTTCCAAAATCTGCCACCTACAACAGCTCAATTATCTTGTGAGTGACTCACTGAGTTCTTGTGTCAGTGAGCTCCCACTCTAATTAAGGGAACAACAACCTGAAGTCTTTCCTTGCATGGCTTTAGTGTCCCCTTCCTACCTTCTCTGCTGTTCCTGACTTCCCTTTGACCTGTCCCCACCTGTTTGTACCCAGGCTAACCTTCCCCACTCATCACATTTGCATGCTCACCATCACTCTGAAACTCTTCCGCATGATTTGAGACGACCAGAGGGATGCGTGATGCAGCAACACAGGGGTTACACAGCAGTGCTATGAAAAAAGCACCATTTCTTCTCCATCATATCTTGCTAAACTGCTGGTCTTGAAACCAGAGGTGGTCTCTTGCTGGAGATGTCAGATTGCACTCGCTAATGAAGGCAATCAGCTGTGCTATTTGATCTCTGAGTACTCTGGGATAGCCACCTTCAGCCCTGAGAACATGATGCTCTGATACTTAATTACCACTAGTTTCAAATCAAGGTAAGAATCATAGTCGTGAAGAAATAAGGGACTTGTCAAGCATTGCACAAAGCTTTGGTCTTTAAAAGTACACCCAGCCACATCCTCACAGCAACTCCAGCACTATAAAAGTCTTGAATATTTCTGAAATATTTTTTTCTGTTTCTTTGATTGTGTTTTTTTTTGACAGGAACTTACAATGTTTACACACTTCGAATGCTCATTTTTGAAAAATAACAGTATTTCCTAATGAAGTAATGCACAGACTGACAGCAAATCTGTGCCTCAAACATCCTACAGGAGATGTCTTTAACCACATTTGATAGAGATGGAGAATATGAGGCACAGAAAGATGTAGCAATTTGATTAAAGTCATTCAAAGTCTTCTATGACAAATTAGAATCAAATTGGGAGGTGAGATATCCTTCTGCTTTTCTGGTATGCTCTTCACTAAGCCACTTGGTAGCTGTGCTATGGTTCTGCTTGCTTACTTTAAATACAGCATTTAGAAAGCAGAATTCAGTTCCTCTAGCAATGTGTGTATGCATGTACAAGCAAGTATAACATGTATCTCCTTAAACTTTATTTCCATGTCAATACATGTAGAAATCTGCCATCTGGTGAGACACAGGCGAATTTTACTACAATGCAGGTAGGGTTTAAGTTCACAGCCAGTGTACAGTGAGACGTGCTCTTGCTTTAGTAGCATCGTTCATCCTGGATCTCTAAAATGGAGGATGGACTTTAGAATGTTCCCCATTCTAAAAATGCAAACACAAGTACTGTTTAAGATGACACTCTTATCAAATGGATCTCAGCCATCCTTTTTTTTGTTTCCAGTTCCCATTGTCAAGATAGGATCAAGGATCTGCCTGTGACTTAGCTACCAACAAGTCAATACAGTTAAATACTAAGTCTCAAATTCAACAGATTGTGTGGGTCATTATAATAACTCAGGTCTTTAAGAGCACATCAAAGAGAGGATCTCAAGAGAGGTCCCACAAAGGACAAGCGGCCTCATTTATCTGGTTTTGCTGGAAGCACCTCAACACATTTGCTGACTTAATAAACACTCTTTGCTCCTGCTGGCTGGATTCAGTGTTCACCACAGGTGATATTTACCTCTGAAATGCATGATGACTCCCAATTAGACTTGGGGAGAGGCACGTATTTCAATAACAGATCAGTGTCTGAATGTGTCAGCAACTAATTTTACCTCATTTCATATTTAAGTCTTTTAATGCTAACACTGAAAACAAAGGTTCAGTTAATAGATTTAGAGGACTTATCTAGGACAAGTAAGAGCATATCAACCAAATGCATCGTTGCTACTCAGGCCAAAGACTCCTTAGCTCTTGGAAGGTGTTTGTCCCCAATAGTGCAGTTTTTTTTCCAGTATGGGTTTACCCATCTTGTTTTCAAATGCATTCTCTCACACGAGCTGCCGATATTTGGGCATTCCTGTGAGTGTATGCCTGCTACAAGATCTCTCTCTGGACATATGTCTCAGGGCCATATGTGGAACTGGGAGCATCAGCTGTCAGAAAGGATCACAAAGTCCTCGTTCTCATTATCAGAGAATTTCATCCTGGCCAGAGGATAAATGAAAAGCAGTACATAAAATTGCTGTGAGTAATGAAGAACAGTAAAATTCAAAATATTTTAAGTATTATGAAAAACATAGAAATCCAAATTCAAGCACATTTGTAGAAAATATAGGCATACTATGCAGGTTTGGTAGGTCCAGCTTTGTGAGCGGTATACCAGTAGAATGTGGTATTCTGGTGGCTTTAGATATTCAGGTAGATCTAACTTGGCTCAGGCCAGAAAACTGAGGAGCTTTGCTTTGTTTAAAAAATTGGGAGCTTAACACTTTCCTTTCTGAACAGAGTGAAAAGAAAACCATTTTTCTTAGAAAAGAGAACATAAGTAACAGAATACAAGAATGTCCTCCTGTACAATGATAACCTGGAAATTACTCTGTGGACAGAAATCAGCTGAATGAGATGGTAACATAAATGTCTGGCTGTGCTCCCCAAGACCCAGGCAGCTTTTTGGACAAACAGGTATATGAAGAAATATCTTTCTCTCCCAGAAGGAATTATCCTATTTTATATATTTAACCACATATTTATCAGTCTAAAAACAGAGGTGTGAATTTCAGTTTGAGTCTTCTGCTTCTCAGAAGAATGCTTTAACCCTTGAGTATGAGTTGATATGAACCTCAGTCTCTTTTACCCCTGGAATCTTTTCTGGGCCTAGTAAGCCTTTTGGATCAATACACTGAGTTAAACAAACCTTTCCATGGAAATTTTCTGTTTCACCTAGCTGACAGATTTTCTTTGAAAAGACTTACAAAATAACTACGTACCAGTATTACTTCATATATGCTGCATACATATGCCATTTAGTTTGGCACCCCGTTTTCACAGATATATTTGGGTAGACCACAAAAGAGCAAACAGTATTTTCTCCAATTGTTTTTTCTGATTCCTCTTAGATGCTATACACAAGGGATAGCTGAGAAATCCCTTGTGCTGTATTTCCCCTCTGGAGAGGTTTTTTTTTCTAACTCTGAGCTGTTCCTGAAAGGAGATGAACAACCAAACCTCGAAAATACTGAAATGCTGCCCCTAAAAAATAAAAATCTCCTTCTAAAATAGAACAGCTCTAAATATCAGAAAATCTCTTAAGAGAAGTTCATGGTGTCCTGACAAGTCCACCTGACTCAGCATGGAATGGGAAAAGGATGACCAGAAACAGAGAGTCCCAACACTCTGCCATGAGTGGCCCAACTGTTTTATGAGCTCTAATTTCCAGTGGTTTTGTAGCATCTTCATAACGCCTGACAGGTTGATTTCTGACTCACAAACAGAAGTGAGACCTACATAAATGTGATGGTGAACTTGAGATGGCATTTGTCAACAATATGTAGAGTTCACAAAAAATAAACAACAACGACAAATATATACATATAATGACACCAGGCACCATCACAAAAACATGGGTTTTCCTCCTATTTATGTATGTTCCTAATTGTTGTCCCCAAAAGAAGGCTCCAATATCAGGTGGGTGATGTTAATGGGGATAATAGCTGGTGGATACAGAGGATAAGAAAGAAGAGGAAGGAAAGTAACTGTGAGAAAGGATAGAATTGTTTGAGAAAATGAAGTGTAAGTAGCCTAGGAAGAATAGCAAAAGTAGTAAAGAACTGCAGAAATACAAAAAGTAGGCTTTGGAGTAATCTCTAAAATCCTCTTTGTCTAAAGCAGATAAAGTGTTTGAAGAGGCTATTTCACAATATGCCTGTAAGTTCTTGGTCTCAAATCTCAGGAGCAGAAAGCATGTTCCTCACATCTAAAATGGGTGTAGCTAAAGTGAATAAGTAATAGCCCCTTGGCTGTGTGGAGGACTGCTGGTCAGCTACCAAAAGAAATTAAAATGGACTGTTCACCACCTATACAAGAATGGAAGGTAGGATTGCTTCTCATGTAAAAGTCAAGGCTCAGATGTTACAACTCCACAGCTGTGGCAAATGACAGAGACTTAAAATGTGCTTGTAAAAAAACTATTAACAATTACCAGCTGTTTCAAAGCGTTCTCTCTCCCCTCTAATTCGTGGATGTTTCTTAATCAGACTATTTTTCAAATGTGGTTACTAGTTAATGAGAACCTTCAAAAGAAAACAGAGCTAAATTGACTAAGATTGTAAAAAAATGCCTATTTTTTTTTTAATTCTTGGTGCCAAACAAACTGATATTTTCCCTACTTTCATAACTTATTTTAGAAAAGCTAGTTGTCTCCAGAATGAGTCTCTGCAGACAAACAAGAAGACAGAGTTTGGTATCGACACACCCACACCCAGTCAAGTTTACATTCTCAGCTGCTCAGCATGGGTATATCAGTGCAGCAAAATAAGTACTTCTTACTGTAGCCAGAGTTCATAACAGCACTGTAAGTATTTATCACTCATTCCTTTAAGCACACTTTCCCAATAATGTAAATACGGAGCTACCTATGAACCTTGTATTCCCTCGTGCACATTTTTATGAAAAATGATGTTTACAATGCTCTTGCTGCCCGTGTATGAATTACTTAAACTTCTTTAAGCAGGTGTGAATTGGAGCTTTACCGACTAAAGTGCACAGAGCAGTGAAGAGAAGCTTTTTCCCCTGAAGACTTTTTGATAGAAGGAAGCCCAAGAAATATAATGCTGAGGAGCAAAGAAGAGGCACAGTTTCTGTCACAGGAATACATCCTAAAGAAAGTGGATTTACTAGAACTGGACGGGGAGAAGAGGGGAAAACAGGTAAGGTACATGGCAGGAGCTAATTTCCAAGGAGGGCACTGCCACTATAAGAGGCATCGGGGAAGAGTTAGGGCATCAGTGAGAAGTTAGAAAAGTCTGGAAAAAATATGATAGAGAATATAAGAACAGAAACCTAACTGAATGCTTTGAAGTTATGTCAAATGTTAGATAGAAAAAGGGAAACTAGTTCACGGGCCTAAAATGACCTATGAAGTGAAATGAAAAAGTCAGCGATCGAAAGAAATCCTTGATGCAGCTCAAACATCTAAGAGATAAAGAAAGAAAGCCAGGAGGAAGAAACTGCAGCTTACAAAATCACAGATTAGCCCATGTTTCCCTGGGTATACCCCTTACTTTCTTCTTCCTAAAAATCTGTTACAGCTTAACAGTTCAATGTTTCTGGACTCCACTTGGCTTGACCAGAGGCACCAGGATCCCCAAGGTTCCTGACCCTGCAGACTCCAGGTTGGTGGCACCACATGGAAAGCTGATGCTGCCACCCACCCCCTGCTACAAAAACCTTGCCACATAAACCCAGTGGTGGCTTGCACAGCTACTGTGCACCCTGCTTGATGGATGTGACACTTCCAGAAAACCACAGCTGGCAGCAGGGTGCCAGCATGCAGCAGCTCCATGGCACATGTGCCATATTAGAGAGGTCCTAAGAGTAGTCAGGGTAGAAACTGGAACAGCTTTGATCACAAGTTAAGCAGAAGAAAAGGAGAAGGCAGGTATTACCTCATCTGTGTTTTTAAGACTCTGACGTTACTACCATTATAACAATTGGGATAAAACCCAAAGAGCATCACAAAGTGCAAGTGTCTCACTGTCTGCCCTGAGCAGTGGGGCACAATGGTTAGGATTCTTTGGCAATCTCCAGATTTTGGCTCACTAGCTTGGCTTGCAGGGGCAGGCAGTTGAGGGTAAGAGAAATTATGATGGTAAAATACAGGAAGGGAAAAAGATACAGCTTGTCACTTTTCAGGGGGATTGTTAGTCATAAGGTAAGACAAATACGGTCTGTCAAATTCATGCTTTTCTGTGCTTTCCTACATACATATCCATGTGCACACAGATATGTATGTAATCTTTCAGATGCTTAGTTATAATTCAACAATTTATTAGAAAGTTTCTTTGCTGACACTTTGAATGTTTTATTCCCAAGACAAGAGAAAAGAGGTGGAAACAAAACTGTTCTCAATACAAATCAGATCAGCCCCTTCAGTTTCTTTGTTATGGTAATTGATAATTACAGGAAAAAAAAAAATCTTAATTTAAGATGAAGATTGCTCCAAGTACCTTCCCTACACACGATCTGTCAGCAGCCCACCTTTGGATGACACCTTTACTGGAGGTTAGAACAGGTCACACAAACTCTCTGAGCAGCCATGAGCCACAGGTCTCTGCTTCCCTTTCCCACAGCACCCAGGAAACAACTGATGCAATACTGAGAACTGAGACAGCTGACATGGGATCCAACAAGAGGCAGCTGATTGCCATCATATGACATACTATGTCCCCACTGTTCCTCCCAGTGCTGCCAGTGAAACCACCAGGAAAGCTCTGGGCCAAAATCAAAAGCTTAAAGAGGGTTAACCCCTCTCAGGGAAGACTTGCTGCCTGGTCCTCCTCTGATGGAGCCAGACAGACGCTTGCCCCCATGAGGATGATGGCAGATGCAGGTAGGGTGTGCAGCGTCACTGCACACCTGCCCCCATAAACAGGACCTTCACAGTACTTGAAAAATCCTACCAAGTTTCATGCCCACCCTCTGAACTTCAGCAGGGCGCTCCCTGAGTGACTGCAGGTGATCCCCACCCTTCCCTCTCAGTCTGTGTAAATGTCCCTGAGAGGAACTTAATATCCAGCTGGAGACATGACATGTTTCTGACCAGCGTCAGCTTATGCCATTTGCACTAACTACCAAATTCAGAGTTGGATTTTGTACCCAGTTTCTGTTTTCATCCTGGCTTGAAGCCTTGGTCAGAGTTACAGGGTTCTCTGTGGGCTTCCCATCAGTGCTCTTGACACTCCCCCAGCCTGCAGGTGAGTTTTCCTGACAGCCTGTGGTAAGCTTTGCTCCCAGCAATGTGGGGGAACTGCTCTGACAAGTACCCCGGGGGCTTCAGTGGCAGTGGGGAAATGGCCAAGGTCTGAGGGAGGGCTGTTAGAGATATTTCCCCAGCTGCTTAATTATCTGATCGCCTTCCTGGCCATGTCCCCTCACCTAAGTGCAGGCACGTGTGCATGTTTGCACACACACAGGCGTGCAGAGCAGGCTTTTCTAAGTTCAAATTAGAGGCCCGCTATTCAAAACATAGATTTTTATTTTTTTTCCTGAAGCAAACAGGTGACATCAGTGACAGAGAGATTAGATTTGGATAAATTGGATGTAGGCCTAATATTAGGTACTTTTCAGAGCAGAACCAAACATTTAAAAAATGGTCCTGGAAAAGGGGAAACTATTCATATTGCAGAAAATCACTTACTAACCCTGCTGAAAGGAGTCATAATTTGATTCAAGGATAGCCTTGTCTCTTTATTTCCTTCCAAACGCTTTTGGGAGCTTGCTTTCTAATCTTGACAAGATACAAGTGGTTATGTATGCCTATTTTATAATTTTGTGCACTTTGGGTGGGATTTTGTTTGTTTGTTTGTTTGTTTTCTTTTCTTCTGAACTATTATAAAAAAGGAAACAAATAAAAACTCACTGATATGAAAAAAAATTCAAGCTGAACTTGGGTGTTTGACAGTGTGTATAGGTGTGCTGAAATAAAAATGCAGCCTCTCGGAAAATGTAAAACAGGCATTCCTGCACACTCTAGGATACAGCGCAAACAAAACTGCCAGTAGGTAATGAATAATGTCAGAGACTGCTGAAGCTCAAACAAATACTTTCCACTGTTAATCAGGGGATGTGTGAACTCACATGCAATCACAGATTCTATAGTACCATTTTATAAGACTTTGTATTTGTCCATAAAAACTTTAAATGTAAATGTAGAAGGAACTGACTGTGTATCTGCAGTGAAAAATACCTAGCAATTACAACACACCAACAGGAGATATTGTAGTCTGGAACTGAGCAATGTCGGGGTCAGACCTCATCTCCATTAAAAGGCTGAGCTGTATTCCATATAGATAATGTGAGAAAAGCTAACATAACCTGATGTTATCTGAACTTTCTGGTGTGCAACAAACACTTTGTCAGTTATGGGTAATTTCTCAGTTATAATGGAGTTAAACTGGAATTGAATTGGTATTTTAACTAAGGTTTTTCAATCTGGTTTTGCTTTAGGAGGTTTTTAAAGAGTTGTTTTGGTGTTCCTATTAATTCTTTCCTTTATCGTAAAACTTATAACATTGCACTCTCTCACTATAGATTTTGTTTGTACTGTGTTTATATAACATGTTGCATCAGAACTAAAGCAACAATTTGTGGTAAGTGGACTCATATGGGAACTTCTCAGAGTGTGTACTGCCCATGAAAAAATAGTCACTACATTAAAAATAATGTTTACCTTACAGAACCACAGAGGTTTTAAACTCTGAGTCACATGCTCTCTGTTTTTTTTGGCTTTTTGGCCATTTGAGCCCCTGATGAGGGCCACCAACACCAGCATCCTGTATCCCTGAGGGCCAATTCCCCTGGCATCGAAATGCAAAGCTTTTTGCTGGAGCCAAGGCAGCCACTGTGGATGAGGAGCTCCTGACAAGGCAGAATTTTCCACAGAAACAAATATCAGGTCCTTCAGCTGCAGTCAGGCAACAAGGAGGGTCCCGTGACAAAATCTCCAACCAAGAGCTTGCCTTGGGAGTCCCACTTTCATTCACCAGCAGCACATTAAAGGTGAAGCTGTTTTTACCTCCCAGTCGCCCCTCACATCTTGCTTTATCAGGCTAGGCTGAAAACTCACAACCACTCAGTAGCTTATTTGGGAGCCGTTCCCTGTCCCTGCCAGGGCAGCATTGAGAGAGGAGCAGGACAGCTAGCTCCAAGGGAGTCATTCCACTCATCCCATTTTATCTGCTGCTGGCAGGATTGAAGCTGCTTCTCTGTCCAGGCTGCTTAAAAACTCACTGGTGCAGGGTGGCAGAGCACAGCACCAACTCCTCACACATGTGAAAAGTGTCTTGTGGGTTCCTGCAATAGTTTATGCTCTTTCCCCTGAAGAGTTTATGCACATCCTCGGCATTTCCTGATGCACAGCTGCCTCCCCATCTTGTATGAAGCCCAGTGTAAGCCATTCCCACTGGACGGCTCTCCCACACCATTAGTGAACAGAGTTGGGTCATCCATCCAGGAACCAGGACCGCAGCCACAGCTGTCCCTACATTAAGCATGATGGCATCTAGCCTGAGATTTCATATGTCATAATTTACTTTTCATTTTGTTGGCAACTCTATAGTGCTACCACTTGCCTGAACTGTCCCGCACGTGTCCAGTCACAAACTCTGAGCATCCTTTGGAGAATCTGGACACACTGTCCAGCCACACCTGGGAAATTGGAGTGGTAGCAGTTGCTGTGACCTGCCTGCAGAGGTCCAGAAACACCAGACAGGCAAGCTCTGCATGTGCTGATCAGCTTACAGGGACAGGCAGATCAGATGAACAGCTTGTGTCATGCACTACCTGCAAACGCAGTCAAGCCAGTGCATTTGAACTGTGTTCAGGCCACAGCTCATGGGGTGCATTGCATGTGCCCTCGTGTTTCTCTCCAGGACTTCCCAGCTAGTCTAACAGCAACCCCATTTCTGCAGCCTTGCTCTTTAGAGCTGCATGTTACAACACACTGGCCTTCATCCTGGTGGGCTTTGTCCATGTTGTCAGTGTAAAGGCCTATATATTTCAGATATAAACAAATGTCAAGCATTAGGTCACTATTTTTATAGAATCAAACATTTGGTGCAAAATCACATTCACACTTCATTTACAAGATTCCATAGCTCCAGAGAAATCAGGAGCATTTGTTCCAAACCACATGAATATAACAGAACAGAGATGGAGGGCAGCTGGGAGGGGTTATCTGAGGGTATTTTAAGCCAGTTTACAGGCCAGTAAATGCAGGTGTATTTGTTAAAGTTGTATCCAGAGGCTGCACAGAGAGAGGTGAGTGTACGTTTGCAGACCATAAAGCTTTCTAATGTTATTCAAGAAGTATAATACTGAAATTGCTTCCTCTGCCCTTCATGAAGATGTGGTGTAATGCATGGTAGAGGAAAGTCACTGCCTCTGCTCAGCGACAGCTTACACTTTTTAAGTGGCTCCTGCACAGCTGAAGCCAACCAACTTATGCCAATGAGAGCAGAGTCAATAAAGAAAATTGTATTTGTTTAGCTCAGGAGGCTGGAAGTACAGGTGAACAATGCAATAGCAGAGCTTGCGAGTGACCTGAACGTCTTTTCCAAGGACAGACGTTTAAGGCAGGGAAAAAATCCTTCTAATTTGGAACCAAGAGACAAAAATTTCAAATTTAACACTACCTAAAATTCCTGGGAAATGTTGACTTGGTACTTAATAATTTTCTTATGAGTCATGTTTTAGCAAGACAAACCCCTTTTTTTTCTTTACCTTAGTGGTTAGTTTCATTTTCAGTTATGTCATACAAAATGTAATGTAAATTCCCATAAAACATTCAGTGGGAATCTCTTCTGCCTAAACTTTTTGACTTCTTGCAAATGATATACGTAAGAAATCATCACATTCCTGAAGAATGATATCTTTTATGCATATAACAGAGTTACAGTTCTGGATTTCTGGGTATAGTCAGAAACAAATCCTGCATTTGTTAGATTGCAGTTTGGAGGGTCAGGTTAGTTCTCTGTTGGAGCACATCCTGGGAGGAATAGGAAAGACTTACGGCAAGACCCTCTGTCCTCTAAAGTTTTCATCAGTATTAATTTGCAGCTTCCTTGGTCTGTCTTGCTTCCATTTTTTCTTTATGAGCACTGGGAGAACTGGTCTGCTAGAAAATTTCAGCGAGATAGAGAAGGGCAATATCAAAGCAGAGTGTAGCAATATGAATAGGTTTTAACAAGACAAGAAAGGCTCAGGTTCTGCTTCCACTCTTCATAAATCTTAAAACCCTAAGAAACTTCACAGCACTGTGATTGCAACTGAGAAGTAAGTTTATTCCTGTGTGGTGGGGGTGAAGGTGGGAGGTGAAGATGTACTTGGGGCTGTCATTTTACAATACACAAAAAATAGCCATAAAAAACAACAAAAGAATTCCTGATACATAGGTTGCCAGATCTGAGTGTCTCCTGGAAGGCCAGAATTGGTTCAGTGCATCAGAAAACATCTCAGTAAAGGTGTTTGTTATGTGGAATTTGCTCAGAGAGCACCCAACTGATTTAAAGTGTTATTTCTCACAACATGTAACAATCCACCACTTTATAAAAATATTTTATTTTTCATTTTCATTTCTTTGTACAAATGTATACAAACATATTTGTATGTGTATGCTTATACAAACTACATTTAGGGCAGAGTTGATAATTTGTTGGATTTTACCTTTCGTTCCTTTAATTCTAGATTTGTGCATCTGTTTGGATTTCTCTGAGTTTACCTTGAGTTAGCTGCCTGACATGGGGGCGCAATGCCTTTTGGGATGTTTTCTGCTCTCCCACCTTGCCTCCAGCGGCTGGTCCAGAGAAGCAGAGCTTCCAGGGACCTGCCAGTGCTGTGCAGACCTCTCTGCTACCCGAGGGTGCCTGAAACGGCACTAAACACCTGAAGGGCTGAACCCTAATTTGCAACCCCCTTACTGAGGGAAATAATGGAGGGAGAGAAACATGAGACATTGACGTGGAAATTCAGGTTTCTAGCTGCTGCTGCCCACGTTGCCGCTTTTGCAGCCTTGCAATTGCTTCCTAAGTGCTGCTGCTCCATGGCTTGGCTTTTTTTCTGCACTGCTGTTAGAGCTGCCTGACAGGAGCTACAGCCCTTCTTTTTCCTGAGTGTGCTTGTGTGGGGTTGGATTTAATCAGGCTCCCCACGGGAACAGCTCCTAGGTGTTCTTGGTTCCCTTCCCAGCCTGGTTTCTCTCTGTGCTGCAGACACTGAGATCCAGGTGCTGGGATTACGTGCAGCGCATCCCTGCAGTCCACACAGAGCAGGATTTATGATGCTCAACAGCATCAAAGAGCCTCATCTGTCCTGCTCACCAACTGCAGTGTCTTGCTTGGGCTGGAAATGGTGCTCTGGTTGCCCAAAGCCCACCACTCAGGATGACCCCACCGTCCTAACCCATCTCCTGAACCTTGATTTTGACTCCTCTCTCTCCCCAGTTGCTACTCAGGACAAAATTGTGTGGGTTTTTTTTCATGTAATTTGAGAAAACCTAACACTTGGAAAATACTTATGTGCCAGAACTGCATACATATTTGACTTTACTTATAGGAGACAACCATCACTGGCTCAGACAGAAAGGACCTCCTAAATGTTTTGGGGACAGAAACGGAGGTGTGTGAATCACAGGACTTGTCAAGCTGGTTTTAACCAATGCTCCCTCTTGTCCCATCTCCTGTGTCTGGTGATGAGGCATCCCAGTGATGCTGGTACTCCATTCCAAATGGGAAAACATATCCTAGCCTCCTCAGATGGGGATTATTCTTTACCCTAAAACATGAAATTTTAAATTCCTCCTATAAGCACATTTTTTGAACCAGGAAAAAAGGGAGAATTATAAGAAGTAAAATATGTTATTAAATGGGAGCTGGCATGTGTCAGCCTTAGTGATGGGAACTTGCATAAAATGTGATATTACTTCATTCCTACTTTAATTGAAGATATTTTCAGCCTAAGTGATGTGTAACTGCTCAGTGATTTAGTTCTCTTTTATGAATAATTATATTACATGTATTCTCTCTGGATATTTCCATTGATACATAGGATAAGCATCTCTTAGAATAGCCTATAAAGGGGTCAGGTGGATCTCACTTCATTGAATCTTTTTGAAAACAGCACATTTTGCCTTCTTAACATCAATGGTTAAATTAATAAATACAATAAGAAACCTTTCAAATGAGAGGAACATTCCCTCCGCTTATGATCTAATTCCCTGGATACCCACTTACTAACGATTTGACAGGAGTAACATGAAGCTACAGCATTCACTATGTAGTTCATTTTTTATCAAACAAGACAGAAAGAATGAAGCCTTGTCTGTGTTTGAAAGCTGTATCGTGTTTCTGCCATTTCTTTAGGCAGTCTTACAGAAACCTTTCAGTTCTCCCGTTCTCATCTTCTGCAGGCTAATGTATTAGCAATAGCTTTTTAATGATTAACAAAATGATGGTGATTTTTGCATGAAGCATAGGAAGAATCTCATTCTTACCTGTGTATTCATTAAATAACCAATTTCAAACTGTGATTAAAACAGAAATAATTACAAACACTTCAACAAACAAAGAAATCTTGAAGAGCTATATTTAATATTAAACACCACACAGAAAATTTCCCAGGCAACAGGCCAAGCTGAGATTAAGTGGATCTCTTTTAAGAGGCGTTTGTAATGTAAATTTAAAACCAAACAGTAAAAAACACTTTGACAAACCTTTACATTATTGTCACAATCTGCATCAAGACCCAATAAAATAATAGACAGGAAGGCTGCCAGCATCCAAGCCATGGTATGCAAATGCCCTATTCTGCAGCTCACTGATAGCAGCTGGAGAGCTGAATTTAAAAGCACCACTTCAAAGCTTTCCTAGGAAATAATTGAACACTTAATGATTTAAAAGTTCCATGATAGTTCTAATGCCAAATTGTTGTTTAAATTAATTTATTTAACTAATGATCAACACACATGTCTGGAAGATGCATCGGGGTGGGGGGGGGGCGTCTACTATGGTGATGACTAAAATCAGGCATGTGGTGGGACACAGGGCTTGTCCCAGGGCACTTGGGCAATCTGGGTAGGCAGTTGGCTCTGGATGAGGTGAAGAGTACCCCTTTCCAGATCACAGAGTTACTTCGATATCATTTATTTGGTGCCAACTGGGTCTGCTTCCAGAACAGAGTGGGAGGGCATCTTTCTTCAAAATGCAAGAAAAGACCCAGACATGCCCACAGCAAAGAAGAAATGGCTTTTGCTTAAAGCATTGCTGGGTGTCTTTGGTGTTTCAGTGTCAGCTAAGTTGGCTCCTTTCAGTTTAGGGGAGAGAAGATGGGGAGGTCAACCAGCAACACCAGGATGGGGCAAGTAGAGGGATTTCCATCTCTGTGCTTGAGGTGTGGGGCAGAAGGAACTCCCTGCAGAGCTGGCACAGCAGGCAAGGGACCCAGGGGGAGGCATCGCAGCAGGGAACCCCTTGCTTGGGCAAGGGGTGTGAGAGTGTGCGTGGGGAGAGTTGTTCAACAGATAAAGATCCACAGAAACTTCTACAGCTTGATCTAGCAAATCACCTCTCGCACAGTTTTGAGGCCATTTCCCCTTCCAGAGCAGTTATACTATTGCTTCCCTTTTCCCACCCTCTGTCTCTGGTTATTTAGATGAAAAAGTTTGTAACACATGGGCTGTGCCTCTGCAGGTGAGCTCAACAGGCTTAACACAGCTTTGCTCTGAAGTCAGTTAGCTCCTGTTGGAAGTGAGAAATAGTAATTTAAGGAGATAAGCTGGGTAAGAGAAAACAATCAATCCCAAACTCTGATTCCACAGTGCCGAAACACTTTGTTACAACTTCAGTTGTATTTTCTCAGTGTATTGATGCTGTCAGTGAGGACATACAAAATTTATGAGGATTCTTGATGGAGAAGTGAGGAAAAAGTGACAGAAGCCTTCATGCTCAGAAAATGTGGGAGAAAGAGGCATAGGAAATGATAATTCACAATTTCTCACGTAGTGCTAAGGGGCACCCATCAAAATGATGAGGCAGCCCATTTAAAACAAAAAGTAACACTGTTCCACACCACCTGTAATTGGAATGTGGCCTTCATTACCATGGTATGTGTACCTCCATTACATGAGGTGAAGATCGTCGTGACTTCCTCTTGTTTCTACTCACTTCCTGTGCCCCAAGGGAACTTTGTTTGCTCCACATCTAGGTATCTGCACTACATGTGGTGTGACTTGCCACCTTTGCTACTCATCTCTTCTGGTCCCAGGGCTTGCTGTGACTTTGCCTGCCCTTCTATGGGTCAAGCTTGAAGTATGTTGAAGGGTTACTGCAAAGATGCTCATGGTGCCACGGGCAAAGTAGTACTTGCTTCATGGATAAATAGGAATTTTCAGCTGCTGGGTCTCTCACTTACAACACGTGGCCTCAAAAGGCTGTAAGTCATGTTTGAGAGCCTTGCAGCATGAAAAGGGGAAAGAGAAATTCCAGCTAGCCTGATCTTGTAGAGAGATTAAGCCTTCTTTATAAATGAGTCTCTTTGTACCTATGAAACATGTTTGATCAGATTCCAAATCATGGCAGTGATTAGTGCTAAGTGGGAAGCTGAGGAGTAGAGGAATGTCTTATATTTAAATATTTTACCAGCCCTTCATCTGGGTTAATATTTTATTAGCAGCAAATATGCCTCTCTTCTAAGGAGTCTACAACTACTGTTCACCATGGTGAGAGCCGGACTATGGATGGCCTTGCACAAAGGTAGTACGAAAGACAAAGAATCAAGGGAAACGTAGATGCCACTCGTTTCTTCTTGTTTAAGGACGGACTGAACACATCCACATTGGTGGGAGCTTGCATTCTCTGTTTCTTGATTTGCAAGTCTGAGCTACGTAATTCATCATTTTCCCCATTCATGTTGCTTTCTGCAGTAGAATCATAGAATCATAGAATGTCCTGAGTTGGAAGGCACCCACAAGGATCACCAAGTCGAACTCCTGTTCCTGCATATGACAACCCCACAGTTCACACCATGTGTAGGAGGGTGTTGTCCAGTCTCTTCTTGAACACTGTCAGGCTTGGGGCTGTGACACCTCCCTGGGGAGTCTGTTCCAGTGCTCCACCACCCTCTGGGGGAAGAACCTTTTCCTAATGTCCAACCTAAACTTCCTCTGGCACATCTTCCTGCCAGTGCCTTGGGTTCTGTCATTGGTCATCACAGAGAAGAGTTCGGCGCTTAACCTTCCCCCTCCCCTTGTGAGGAAGCTGTAGACTGCAATGAGGTCTCCTCTTAGTCTCCTCTTCTCCAGGCTGAACAAACCCAGTGACTAGCTGCTCCTCATACAGCTTCCCCTCCAAACCCTTCACCAACTTCATAGTCCTAATACATGCCAACCTTGTAGCCCAGTACATACCAGCCTCTATGTAGCTCTATGTAGCTGCATCATCCTAATGGCACCAGACTGTTGGGTCTGTGCCTGATCAGGATGGTGCTGGCAAGTCAGCTGGCAGGTCAGTAGGATGGAGAGGTTTGCAACACTATATATAAAAGTAGTTCAAGCCTAGGTCCGACAAGGTGGTTGGCAGTGGGACAGGCGTGCACAGAATTCGTCTTCCTGTATTCACTAGCACGTTTCGTTGCAAAGGGTTATTGGCCTCTCCTTCTGTAGGGAACTCAAGTGCAGTGAGCTCTGGCAAGAGGCAGGCCACCAGGTCTCTGACAAGATCAGGCATGGATATAGTAGGTCCCTTGAACACAGCAGGTATAGGTAAGCACCACTATTGGGGGAAATACTGCTTTTTTCTGTGGCTTAAATCTGTGAAGCTGAAGCCAAGCTTTCAGTTAGTTTCTTGAGTGGATTTTGCATCCAGAGGGGTGAAACAGTGGTGCCACCTCCATAGTCACCCATGTACCAACAGAACAGAAGTTGCATATGTGACTGCAGGAGTCTGTGCCCTGCACAGTCTGGGACATCTCCACTTCTGGAAAAGCAGGATGTTCTTGGTTCACCAGGCACTCTTAATATGGTTTCATCTTGGGATGTCTCTTTTCTTCTGTTTGCTCTCCTCTATTTCTTCCATTTAAAGGAAAGCAATTCCGTGTGTGAAGA
Source organism: Streptopelia decaocto (assembly GCF_964273445.1). Lineage (NCBI taxonomy): Eukaryota > Metazoa > Chordata > Aves > Columbiformes > Columbidae > Streptopelia > Streptopelia decaocto. The sequence continues at coordinate 69,107,112 of NC_138655.1, forward strand.
ACAGGCTCTTGGAAGATGGTTTGCTTAATGCTCAGAGCACAATGGCCAGAGCAGGATGCAGGAGTAGACTCTGTTTTGTGCTGCAACCTGATCCGGCCATGAGCAACCATCTTCAGTATAGAAAATGTATGTAATTGTTAAAAAAAAAAACCCAAGACAGTTTCTCTGGCCAGCTGCCTCTGAGGATCATATCAGTCAAATGGCAGCACAGGGGTGAGTTGGCAGGCTGTGAGTATGGGGCTGTTTACAATGATGATGTAAATCATTCACTGGAAAAAAATGATATATTAAAATAGGTGACTGATATATTAAAGTAAAATTTGTTGAGGAACTTGACTGATTGTGTGATGCTACCAAATCCTGAAACCTTCATTTTCTTGTATTTTTGTGCGTATCTGGCTAGCCAGTTACACACACTCTTATTCTCTTAGAAATACTGAAATTATTTTCTTCCATTATTTCAGTTGAGAAATACACAGCAGAATATCTGAAATTTGCATTAAATTTAGTATTTGTAGAGATTGTAGTAGACACTAGGGTCACCCTGCTTTAGCTGCTTCCTCCATTCTTTCATAGTGTATGTCCTAATAAATTAATTAAAAAATTGGGGAGCCCTCCAGTGGCTAAAATTATAGAGCCTAAATTACCAGAGTTTTAAGGAGGTATCCAAACATCTGATGGTGTCTCCAGACTTCACAAAAATCCATACAATTTTAACATAGAATTTAACAAAATGTTACCTTTTTACAGAAGAGACAATTTTAAAAGGCCGTTTCAGTTAACTACACATGAGGTACTTTGGGAAAAATTTCCCTAGAAGCTCTTTTCAGAAAACACCCCCCAATGCAACATATAAAATACCAACCTCAAGTTCTTAGTCATCTGCTTTTAAATGTAAACTTCAGGAATTTGATAATGTTCTTCATTCAGTTATAAAATTGTTTTCCTACCCCTCTGACAGGTACTGGGTATTCTGCTTCTCATCCCCCCCCCAAAAAAAAACCTAACATCTGTGTGTGGGGGAAGTCAGACTCTTGACACTTTGACAATATCTAGACTGATTCTTCAAAAGCCTATATATTGCAGATTTATCCAGAAATTATGCCAGCAAAGGTTTCTGTTAAAAGAATGGAGAAAAGTATGCAAACCTAAAACCAGGTTTGCAGACCAGAGGCATAGCTTATTGAGGTAAACAGGAAGTGCTGAGGGACTCTGCTCTGGATCCTCCTTGATCTCACTTCTAAAATGCACATTGATTTCCATGAGAGAGAGGAGATTTGGAATAAAAATGTGGGGAGGTGTTGTGAAGAAAAATACAAATTTTTGTCCTTAAGACAGTGACTATGTCCTACTACATGCTTTACTTTTTTTTTTTTTTTTTTTTTTAGATCAGCCATGAAATTAAGCACAGAGGGAAAATAAGTAATATTTTTATACATGAGGACATTTGGGACTATTTCATCTGTGCCTCTTTCCAACAAACTAGGAAACAGACGCAAAGCTCCTTTAAGTCGATACCTTCTGGCTCAGGCTCTTGGAGAGGGATAAGTGGATCAAACTAAGAAAAATTCTAAATCCCCTCTTGAGACAGGAGACCATCTTTGTGTGGGAAGTAAGTGCCAGGCTGCTGGTCAGCTTTGCTGTCGAGCAGGGTGGAGATACCCAGACCAGTGCCTGAGGTTCCCGACACCTACAGTGTGTTCTCAGCTGCAGAGCAGCTGTGAAGCAGAGACAGTCTGGTCACCAGCCCAGGAAGCTTCCTGCCTTCTAATTAGTCATGAAATGACATTGGTGCCTTGAAAGACTTCCCGGTACTATATGTTTTTTTCCCCCTCCTCTCACACATTGCAACAGCTTTCTCTTGCCTTGTGTACTGTTCCACACACTACAGGTGATCACAGCACTTTGTAGGCAGCCTGAGACAATATCCCATCTCTCAGAGCCTGCACGGTAGGACTGTCTTTATGCATACATTTCCAGTGATACATACATTTCCATTTCCATCATGTTCCTAAGGTACAACAGGAGGGCTGCCCCACAACAGTGGTTTATCTCAGGGTATCCATCACCAATCTTGGCAGCAATGGGCTGCAGGGAATGACAGCCACCATAAGAGAGCTGGAGCATCACCTTTAACCTGATGAAAACATCCTCCTTCCCAAGTATGACGATGGCAAACTTCTCCTATGGTGCACCATTGCTGCCAGCTGCTGCTCTTGGTTAAGAGCAGTCTTGAAGGCCCTCTTCTGACTGCCATCACTGTAGAAGGCCAGCAACTCTTCCCCAAAGAAAAGGAGGTACACAGCACAGCCTTCAGTCATCTGCACAGGCACAAAAATAGCATGGGGTGCCTACAACTTGAAAGCGGTCTGTGTCAAGAGCTGTCAAAAGCTGTGGTTGCCACAGGGATAATTGGTTTGTGCCAGCTGTAGTTGATGGATACCAAGCTGATGAAAGGAGACAGGATAATATGCCTTCTGTTCTTTAATTAAGGATTTTCTAAATCTGCATAAACTGAAAGCTCTGGATAACGAAAACCACACAAATGCACCCTGATATTCATAGTAATGAGAGAATGCTGGGGAAACAGCATTCCTCAAAAAATTTGTGTGTACCAACAGAAAGCACACCCTGCACAAGAAAAGGCCATTTGACGACGCTCTTGCCCTTTATTTCCTGATGAACCGCTCCCTGCAGATTAATGCTTGTCAGAATCTTCCCTGATCGCAAGGGCTGCAATCTTTACTTAATACCCTGAGGGAGGGACGTCTTGGGTTATTTTGCACAGCGCAAGTGATTGAAATACGGCAGTAAACCGTTAACATGATCCCAAAAGTACTGGCTCACAGCCCAATATCTTTTCTACAGTCATTTCAAAGAAGGTGATTAATAGTGTGTCAGAGAGCAGCTCTGTATACTGAACACTACTTGAAGGACTGTAAATAGATAAAACCCAACAATCAACAACCATGTACTGAAATAAGGACATGTACCCGAAGGGTGCTGGGAATCTCAGTTGTTGAATTCTACTTTTATTGTTGTTAATGGTAGGTATCAAGAGGGGATGAATAGCTCTCAAGTTAAATTTGCTGCTAATCTCATAGTAGGAGGCAAAGACTTTATCATGCAGGCAGTAGCCTTATCTGGAGGATATAGTAATAAAATCCAACCTGGACAACACAAGCTAATACACGCAGAAGAAATAAAGAAATGTGTAGCTGTTTGACAGAGCTGAAGGTGTTTGCAAAGCAGCAATGTTGGAAAAGTGCTGGAGGGGATGACGTAGGGCAAAGCCAGGGATCCATCTGTAAGCTCACAGTGTGGCATGGCGAAAAGACAGGGCAGTTTGTAAGAGCAAGGCTTATGGTTGTGAGTCTGGGCAACATGAGAATGGTGACATTCACCTCACAGCACTGACATGCTGGGGAAAAAAAAAAAGACCATTGCTATGCCATCAAGTATTAAACTTGTGAAGAAGGGGATGGTGATCTCAGAGTGAAGGTTTTCTCTCTCACACACCTGCCTTGCTGAGTTCTGCCCCTGCACACAGCTCTTCCAATTTTGGGAGAAGGGACCTGCTCCTGGGGTCAACTGCTCCTGGGGTCAACTCCATCCCAGGAGGAGCAGTAGTGGCAGAATTGTCCACCCCAGTCAGGGTTCCCGGGGCACCTGCTGCTGCAGGGGGGCTGGTAAGTGCCCTGCAGCCCGGCTGTGCTCTGGTCCTCAGCTGCAGAGGTGATGGGCATCATCAGAAGAGGTGACAGGAAGAGGAATCCAAGTGCAGCATTCCCAGCCACAGATAAAGCAGAATGGTTAGAGGAAAGGAAGAGGAGGAGAAGTGGGGCAGAGGAAGTCAGGCAGGCCTGCTCTGACTAATCCTGGACACAAGGCTGGTCTCACATCTATGGAGATAGTGCTGACACCTCATAACTGTGGTATCACTCAGCAGAGGGCACATCCATCCTCATCACAAACATGAGAAGATAGAAAAAGATTCAGAGAAGGGTAACCAGGATCTTCAGAGGTGTGGAATGGCTTTTACACCAGGAGTAGCCAAAGAGACCAGGAGTCTCCAGTCGAGGAAAGGACATGTCCAAGGATAGATGTGCTAGAGGTCCACCAAGTGGCATGGGAAGGTGGGTAGGGAATGACTGTTGTTTGTCCCATGTGAACTTGATGTCCCACTGCGACCTGGTGACACCAGAGGGTGGCCAGGACAGAACTGGCAAAAGAAAATGACTCTTCACAGAGATGGGGTAAAACACTCACATTCGATAAAAAACAACTGGGTGGATTCACAAACATACACTGCAGGCATTTCAATACGAGAATAACCCTTCTGGATTAGGAGCTGCAAATTTTCAAAGGCTGGAAGAATATTCTGGGAAAACATGCCTAACCTGTTCTTGCTTATGTGTCCGCTACGACCGTGATCAGAGGCTAAATACTGGGCGAAACTGACAAATAGTCTGACTCAGTACGGCCACTCTGATGTCTGAGACAATGTATACATGCCACAGGTTTCCCTGTACATTTCCTCTTGCCACAGTCATAGAATCATAGAATGTCCTGAGTTGGAAGGCACCCACAAGAATCATCGAGTCCAACTCCTGTCCCTGCATATGGCAACCCCACGGTTCACACCATGTGTCTGAAAGCATTGTCCAGTCTCTTCTTGAACACTGTCAGGCTTGGAGCCATGACACCTCCCTAGGGAGCCTGTTCCAGTGCTCCACCACCCTCTGGGTGAAGAACCTTTTCCTAATGTCCAACCTAAACCTCCTCTTGCACATCTTTCTGCCATTCCCTCAGTTTTTGTTGTTGGTCTCCAGAAAGAAGAGATCGGCACCTGCTCCTCCTCCTCCCCTTGTGAGGAATCTGTAGACCGTGATGAGGTCTCCTCTTCTCCAAGCTGAACAAACCAGAAGACTTTAGCTGCTCCTTGTACAGCTTCCCTTCCAGACCCTTCACCAACTCATAGCCCTCTTCTGGACACTCTCCAGTAGCTTTATATATTTTTTATCCTGTGGCACCCAGAACTGCACACAGTGCTCAGGTGAGGCCGCACCAGTGCAGAGCAGAGCGGGACAATCACCTCCCTCACCCGGCTGGCAATGCTGTGCTTGATGCACCCCAGGACACTGTTGGCTCATGTCCAACTTGCCATAGACCAGAACCCCCAGATCCCTCTCCACAGAGCTGCTTTCCAGCATCTCATCCCCCAGTCTGTATGTACAGCCAGGGTTGCCATGTCCCAGGTGCAAAATCCGGCACTTGCCCTTGTTGAACTTCATGCGATGGGTGATTGTCCAGATCCCTCTGCAGGGCCTCTCTGCCCTCGAGAGTGTCAACAGCTCTTCCCAATTTTTTGTCATTGGCAAACTTTCTTAGTATTCCTTCAGCTTCCTTAGTACTCCATAAGTTCCTGTTGCCACAGCACAAGAGCTGCACCAGGTCACTCCTGGTCCTTTCCTTGTCTCTGCTTTTCTTGAGACACCTGGTCATGATCAAACTACATGTTTCTGTGCCTCCAGTGACTGTCTCTTCCAATGGTCACTATCTTCTCCAAGGCAGGGCAGGAAATAACAGAGAGGAAACTGAGTATCTAAATTGTAGAAAAAGAGAGAGTTTTTTTTCTAAAGATCTTAGCACTTGCATCTTCTTTCTGGTAGGAAGTCTTCCTGAAAATTGATTCTCAGTTTCCTCCACCTGTTCGTAGTTTCCTCCCCTTGTTCTGAAAACCACTTTCAGGTCTGGTTGATGGCACTTTGGTTGTAGTTCCCACAGTCCCAGCCTCTGTCAGTGCAAAGCAAGCCACAGACAGACCATTTTTCAGGGTTTTCTCCACAGCTTCCAAGTGATGAGTTGCTTCAGGTCCTAGACAATCGTCCAGCTAAAAGTAATGGCTCTTGCAGGACCCTGTCTTGTACCAACCACAAAAAACCCCAACATCCCCCAAAAGCATATGCTGTTTGACTGCACACTGCTACTGAATCAGGTTATCAGGTTACGACCACTCTCCTGTCCCAGGAGCACTGGGCTTGGATCAATCCCTTGTTACTTCACAGGTGAACCTGGCACTGGCAGCTCCCCAGGGCATGCACTGCATATTCAGCTTCTCTGTTTCTGCCCCAAGATACACTCTGGCTGCTTTTGAAGCTTGTAAAAATAATCAATAATAGATTAAACTGCACGTTTTCTTCAGGCACTGGGTCTGCTTACACATAATGAGGAAGGCATCCTGAAACTACAGAAATGCTTTGGTTAAACCTAAACCTAGAGGTTTTTTTATCTGCTAGCTTTGTGATACTGATTTTATTGCACTTTAGGGATAAATTTAAATCACTAGCACAGTTTTGGATGGGTTTGCTTTTATCACATTTGGAAACTGGGGGCTATTACCCCCCTTACACTATTTCTTAATGATGTGCTTTTGTCAGTGAAGATGAGTTGGTAAAGACATGAGGATTACATTTAAATTCAGCTGTATTTGTAGTTTAAACATGCAGGAAATGAGATGAGAGGAAGAAGAGCTTATGCTAATCCAAACAAATGGGAGAGCTAGTAACATTTTAAGATGGTTTATTTGAAATCACATTAAATTCTGTTTGCAACCTGATGCATCTGTGGAACTAGGGCTGCCAAAATACACTCACCTGTTGTAATACAACCACTCCTGGGCTTTTAATGAATGTGCGCAGCCACAGGGATGCTTAAATCATGTGCTGCACACTTAAAGCACAATAGAATTTATTAAACTAATCCACAAAGCCCATCTTTTAACACATTCAGGTAGGCAAATGAAGGCAGAAAGATGGAAGTGACCAGCTTGTGGCCCCACAGCAAACTTGTTGGAGATTGAACAACAGTGCAGGAGTCTGGCATCACCCTCCCAAGCCCCAGCTGTCCTCCCAGGGCTGCGGTGAGCCTGTACATTGGCATCCTGAATGAGCGATAAAGCACCATCAGCAGTGTGTCTCCCAGCTCTGAAGGAGAGATTACGTTGCAGAGGTAAACAAACGCTGCCTGGGCAGCCAATTAATCACTTCTCTTTGAAAGGCAGTGTTGGCCTTGCTTCACACCACTTAAAAATCCGCTCATGTGCCTCTTTGGCTTGGCTGTTTCTGGGAGGTGACACTGGCTCCCTGTGCCATCAACCCTAGTCATACGGCCTCCCAACTGAGTGGGACGGCTGATCTCGAAGCCACTGAGGAGAGGAAAGCCACAGAGCCCCTCTACCATGAGCCAAAGATTTGACTTTTCTAGTTGCAGGGCTGGCAAGGGCAAGTGGGACTGTCTGGTTTGTGCTAATTTTGTCCTCCAAGCCCAAGGTAAAAAGAAAATGGATAAAAGAGGGGTACTAGAATAAAACATCCTGCCAGGGATTGGTGGGGTGTCTCTCTTTGCATGGGGAGCTGCTCCCATTTAGACTCTGGAGATGCTGCCAGATCTACAGAAAGAGGACACTACCCTACGGCCTGATGAGCATTTCCGGGAAGAATCAGTGAGGGCAGCTCACCGGCTTGCTCACAGGTGGTTCTCACTGCTCCTCAGTGTGCCCCCCCAACACAAGACACCAAAATGACACTATGCAGCCATTCAGAACTGTGCATGCAAAGTCCTTCTGAACAGAAAGTGTTTTTATTTTTGTAGGAAATCATCCTCTCCACCAATATGTGTGCTAAACTGATTGTTTGTCTAATAAATATATACACATTTGGGATTTTTGGAAGCATTTTATGTACTTTTCTTTCTGTTCCTCCTCCTTAGTCCTTTAAAGCAAGTCTCGTGGCCTAAATTTGCAATGCTGAAAAAGGTGTAATGACATTTCCAATATTCAATATTTTTGTTGTAACCATCTTGAGAAAATATTTTTTAATGAAACACATTTACTATTTCTCATCTCTGTGCAATCTGTCTGATTTTCTAACTCTTTAAAATGACAAAAAAAAAAAAAAAATACTGTTCAGAGATGCTGGCCCAAAGCCCATTACACCCACAAGCTGTAGTTTTATTACATGAAATGTATGTCTAATTCTCCATACCATGGAATTATAACCTTACTTTAACTAAGAAAAAAAATCCATTACATAAGCAATCCCACCAGAACATGGAATTAAAGGAAAAACTCAGGGAAGTGGACATGTATTTACTCTCTGAGATTACCTCTTAGCAAGTGCTAAGATACCACAGGGAAAGGTGCTGCTATAAAAAGAAAACACATATTGCTGGAGCTAGAGCTGCTCCAGAGTGTACCACAAAATAATAATTTAAAAAGCCCATAGTACCTAATTTTGCAAGATGCAAAACAGTTCAGGTAAATGTTAAATGATCTAAACTCTTGATTTTGGTAAAAGCTAAAAGTGCTTCGCTATGCCACCAGGCTAGGCAGAACAAGGAGGAGGATGTGCTCAGTGCTTTTAACAAGAACTCTCACACATGCCAGCTTTCTACTGCTATGGATGGGATGATACCCAGGCGATATTTCTTGGTGAGTTGTGGGTAGTTCTGCAAATTGCTTTCATGACATTGCAGCAATTCCAACAGATAAGATTTTTCTTCTCTTTCTTTAATAAATCACTCATTTGTGTCTTGTAGGCTTAGAAATATAATCAACACCCAGTTGCATTGCTCAGTATAACATTATGTTTCTTTCTCACGTTCTCTAGTGACCTAATCTAACAATGTACAAATACTTATTGGTTTCACTGTATCTACTTTGCACTTCCTGATACCACAAACTACTCTCAAACAATAGATGAACTATTCCTGTAGCTCTTCTTTTCCCCAAAATTGATGTAGTATCTCCATTTTGAATATGTTAGTATTTCCCAAACTGGCATTTTTCAGGGTCTTCATGTTCTGCTTCTCAGCACGCCCTGTCTTGTGCTCCTGTCTTGACAATGCTGAGCAGCGCAGGGCTGGTCTCTTATCTCACACCTTGCTTCCCTGGGGTGTCACCGGCCAGGTGCTCCTCTGCCTGTCCCACCAGCAGAGCCTAATTCAAGGGCAACATCAATCTCCTGCCCAGGAAAGTGCCACAATAGCCAGGTGTACATCACCTTTCTACAGGAAAGCACAGTCCCCTATTAATGCTGGTCCCCTTTGTATGGAACAAATAAATGCCTATTGAGGGCAAGAAAGAGCACAAGAATGAACTTGCCACAAAGCCAGAGTTACAGCTGGTGAGTTTGTGCATGGGGAAACAGGATCTGAGATGTGCTCCAGGGGAAGGGCTTGGAGTGCAGCCCGTCCTCTGACCCCAGAGGAATGCTGTGGCTGTGTTGTCTCTGGGTCACCCGTGAACTCTTTCTCTCTTCCACTTGGTGTTTAGCAATGCCATGAAAAGAGTGACAGCTTCTCCAGGAGAGGCGTGAGTGCACCAAGTCCCATCTCTCTGTGTGTTACAGCCTGGGGACGCAGGAGACACTGACCTAAGATATCTTGAGCAGGGGAGCCTTTTGCCACCTGGCTGCATGAGCCAGCTACTGACATATTCAAAACACCAAAACACTTCAAAAATACCAAAGGGAGGAAAACACAATTTTAAGCATTCATTTCCAGAAGATAGTAGAGTCTTGCAAACTTTTAAGAGTGATAGATCCTGGCACTCTGCCCTGAGATGGACATGGCTTAAAGCATTCCCTCTCCTAAATGTTTTATTTGGGTTACTTTGTAAGCTTCTCGGTAGGCACAGTGACTCCTCCAACACCCACCAGCTGCAGTATGGGTCACTAAGTCAACCTGGGCGCTGCCCTGCCTGGGACTTATATCTTCTTAAATGTGAATGATCTCAGCTACCACTCACAGAGGATTCTAAAATAGAGAAGAGCAGCTGACCACACAGTGGCATATGAAACAAGCCCCCAAGAAAGCAAGCACTGGTCATACAGGCCATGGTGGTGGCAGCCAACACAGAGAGGGCGCTGCCCAGTTTCGGTCTAACCACACTCTCTGTTTTCCAGCCCGTGGGTGGCCTTGCCAGCAGCACCAGCAAGGCATCAGGCAGATAGAGCCCATGAGCCATGCAAAGGGATGTACACAGCTCAAGGAGGAGTTATATTTCACAGCCAGTCATTGGTGGCTGCTTGACCAGTAAGATGCCAGTGGCCTGCTGCTTGCCAGGAGAAGAGGGGCAGCCAGCCAGCCCAGGGTTAAGACAGGCCCTTGGCAAGGACAGGCAGGCTAATTATAGAATAGAATCATGGAATAGTTTGAGTTGGAAAGGACCTTCAAAGGTCATCAAGTCCAACCTCCCTGCAATGAGCAGGGACATCTTCAACTAGATTAGGTTGCTCAGAGCCCCATCCAGCCTGACCTTGAATGTCTTCAGGGGTGGGGCATCTAGCACCCCTCTGCACAACCTGTTCCAGTGTTTCACCACCCTCATTGTACAAAATTCCTTTCTCATGTCTAGCCTGAATCTCCCCTCCTTTAGTTTAAAACCATTACCTCCTGTCCTATCATAAGAATCACTGCTAAAAATCTGTCCCCATCTTTCTTATCAGCCCCCTTTCAGTATTGGAAGGCCACAAGTCTCCCCAGAGCCTTCTCTTCTCCAGGCTGAATAACCCCAACTCTCTCAGCCTGTCCTCATAGGAGAGCTGTTCCAGCCTGCTGATCAGTTTTGTGGCCTCCTCTGGACCCTCTCCAACAGGTCCATGTCTTCCTGTGCTCAGGGCTCCAGAGCTGGATGCAGGACTCCAGGCAAGGTGTCACCAGAGGGGCAGAATCACTTCCCTCAGCCTGCTGGCCACGCTTCTTTTGATGCAGTCCACTGATGGAAGAAGATCCAATTTAGCAGAACTTGTGTGCACCACCGAGCATGTGAGCACTTCTAGGGTAGGCACCCGTGTTCAATGAGAGCCTCACACAGCAGCTAGCCCAAGGGCTTCTCTCTCTGCTGAGCTGCTGCTGGTGCTTCTTGTTGCTCCTGAATGGCTTCCTCCACAAACACCTACCAAGAATATACACAGAATATGCAGCAGGTAACCTTTAACTCCTGCGGACATGTGAATCTGCTTTTAGAAATGGTAGCAACTTCTTGCACCTGTTTCGTTTGTCAGAGAGCTGAAACAAACTAGTTATGTTGCTGCCTTAAATCACTGATGAACTTCAAGAGAGTCCATATTTTGCTATCTGAGGTTTGCAGGCAAAAGTATTATTCTTATATCAACTGGTATCGCTTGAAAATTAGCCCAGGTTTAGGACATACAGTTTCTTTTTTAGATCTGGAGTGGAAGGAATTAATACATTTCTTTTGCAATACAAGTGAATCAAAGTGATTTCTTCTCTTGTTTTGATAAAACTTTTTAATTTTTTGCAGCTGACTTTCACATCAGGTAAACATCAGGAAAAAAAAAAAAACCACAATGTTTTCAGTTTTCGTTAGTAATGGAATAAACATAGTCAAAGAAGCATTCACAACCAAAAGTCATTTTGCCATAAAGATTATACGTTTATAACCAAAAAAGGCATGTTTCAGGCTGGAATCAGTTAATGAAAACTCCTCATTCAAAGAACATACACTCACAGCCATATTCAAAACCTATTGAAATCAGCAGCTGCATCTCAAAAAGTTCCAAATGATCTTTGAACAGGTTCCTTTTAAAAACAAAAGAAAACCACAGGGCTATTAAGGTGAAGCTCCTCCTTTGTTAGCTCGATTAACAATAGCAATTACAAACCTTTAACTCCTTTCCTGGCTCTTGCAAGGAGCAAAGTAAAAGTTACTGTGGATATTTACTCTACACGCCAAAAGTTCAAAAGAGGTGTGTTACCAGATACTCCAAGTTGCACTGTAAGGGCTCCAGCAGCTCTGGATCAGAGATCAGAACTACAATTGACTCACACCCACTGCTGTAAATTCTCTGCAGTCAGCCACTGTCAGGGTTATTGTAGGAGAATGGCTGAGAAGCAGATGGTTCCATCTAATAGATTTTGCAGGCTCATTTTTAAACAAGCGAGGCAGTCAGCACTGATAGCAGCAGCACTAAAAACATGCTGCATGTCCCCACTGGTTGGTAGGCTGGTCAGGTAGGCAACAGCAGCTCCTACTGGGATGGGTGACAGCCTGTTTCTCAATTCCTGCAACAGCAGCACAATTTTCTCCCATACCAGAAAATGTCTCCTGGGGATGGGGAGCCGAGAAGAAAACTGGCAGATAGGAAGAACTAAAAACCATAAGGAACATATTCTTCTTCAAACCATCAGCTTGGATCGACTTTGATGCTCACTGATACAACCGGGTGTAGGATTGACGGTCCTCTTTATTATGCATAACTAACTAGGGCTAATTGATAGATGGCGCTGTGTGTGGTTTTGCAGTTCTCTGTGGGTCTCTCTCTTTCACTTCCTGACATCTCTGGCAGCTCTTCTCAGCACTAGGTCAGGCAGGCCCAAGTGAAATGCTGAATATGCTTCCAATAGCTCTCGCCACCAATGGCACTCTATTATATGTCTATATGCACATCTGCATTATCTATGTATGCATTATTATTAGACAGACCAGCTTTGCAACTATGCCAAACACCTTTCCTCTGAAGAGTGTGCACTGAACCAATTTGTGTTATCTGTAGAATCCAGGAGAGAAAAAAAATCTGTCTTTACAGATTCCCATAAGTGAAATATCTAACGTATTCTGGAGACAAAAGTTATTTTTCTCACATTTCTTCTATTTTGTGAATGAAGTAGTAGTGCACACATATTCATGAATATATTAAATGGATCAGGAACAATTATTCTGTTTCGGGTAGTAGTAAAAATGGTTACGTTTTACCCACTTTTAGCCTGAGAATCACTGTGGAAATAGCCACTCAAATGTTTAGAAAATAGATACCTAAAGAACAGAGGATTCCTTAAGTTCCTGTGTGTCAGAACACTCTCTCCCTTTAGAAGGTCTGCAGATAGCATACTCAGTTTTCCATATTTTTTCCTATATTTTGTATAGACTACATTATATATTATAGTTTATGTAATTATATAATACATTTTACACATTTTTTTAAATATATAAAATGTACCATGAAGCAGGTAAATTGTTATTACAGTCATTTTGCCTCAGAGCAGAAAGTCCCAAGAAGTTCTACATTGCAGGCCAGTGCAGATGGTGTGTTGCAGGACACTTGCCAGTATAATAAGGCAGATGTTTTGCAGGACTTCACAGTTATCCATGGGGAGAAGGAAAAAATTCAAAGAACTGCTAAGAAAGCTTCATAGCAAAATCACATCAAGATTTTTTCTTTATCTCACATTGCAGGTTATGAAATTTTTGCATTATTTTTAAGCAATAACTTCCTAACTAAATTTGAACATTTGTTGGTTTGCTCTCCATCTACATTTTAGTGTAAAAGCAAACCATTTGGCTGAACATCCTTGAAAAGCTATTTTTGGTATGTATAACTAACCACAACTTGCAAATCTTACATATCAAAATGCGACGCAGCATTTCAAACACTGTTTAAATGCCTTCAAATGTGTAATCACTTCCAGGTTGCAGAATGCTCCATGGGAAATGTTTAACATTTTAAATAGAGAGCCTTCGCTGCGAAATCAGCCTTGAAAAACATGACCATTGAACACCTGATAAAAGGTCACTCTGCTCAAATACAAAGCCCAATTCACTGACAGACAAAGCAAAACTCTTGATACAACTATGTTATCTCCCCATTTGCCTAGACAAGCCCAAGCTAGTGCCAGGTGTGATGGCTACAGACAAAATTAATGCAAATTATGTACCACTGCAGGAAGGTGGAGTTTCTAGAGCTCACGCTCATTGCTGGCCTGTGCTTCTCCAGGCTCCACCTGTTTGAGGATACATTAATTATCTATTAAACATGTCCTTTATATCTTTTCATTTGCTTCCGAGTTCTTCCTGTTAGAGTTCAAAGCCAGCTGATACCTTCCACCTTTGAACAGGAATTAAATACGTGGCAATTTTGGGAAAGGGAAGAAAAGGAAATCATCTTTCTCAAACTTCATTGTTGAAACTGCTAGTGTTTTAGTATTAGAGATGTTGTTTTGTGATAGATACTTTCTCTGATAACTGTTTCCCAACACATGCCTTCCTCAGACTGAGGGAGAAAATCTGTAACTTCAATGAACAAGTGTCTAATATATCCTATATGCCCCGACACTATGGATTTACAAGTATATGCTCTTGCTTACATAAATCTTCTTTCCTAACTAAAAATAGTTCACCACAGATATGAAAATAATATAGAATCCAAATAACGTTTTTAATAAAATAGTGGTAGGATTCAAACCCTGATGTGTTTGCTTACTGAAAAAAAAACCTTTATGTTTGTGGAGAGACAAATAATTTGCTTGCTTTCAATACACATCTTATGGACTGAGAATGCCCCTAATTACTATTTATGGAGCAAACCTTTGAAAACTGGAACATTTGTAGCAGTACTCAAAGTGGAAGTTATGGGCTTTTGCTGGTTTTTTTGCGTATTTTTCCTATAGCAGGTGTTTGGCCTACAAAAATAAAGACAAGAAAGCAGACCTACGAGTCTTCTTCCAGATTTGAGAGATTTGGTCTATTATTGTGATTTCAGCACAGGCAGAATATCCAATTTTGCTCACAAAATGCAGACATGCACTCCTTGCCCCAGGAGAAATATGCTTCAAAGCCCTGATCTGACTTACAGATGTGGGCAATTCTATCCTTGCAGGTGATGCCATTGAAATCAGGGAGACTTATGTTCTGATGCAGTTTCTAGCAGCTGGAGATGTACTTTTTGGATTTGGGCCCTTGGATATTATTTGAAACATGTTGTGATATGTTTACTCATGGTGGGTAACACATTACTCTGTGTGGACTCCTGGTGACTTCAAGGAGTCTGCTCACAGTGCACGTACCCACTCAGCAGTCAAAATCTGGCTTCAGGCACAACCTATATAATCACAGCAAAAATTTCATTTGAGCTGTGTTTGGGGAAAGCCCTGTGCACCTCTGTGGGTGACAGTCATCAGTGTGTTTGGTGCTGCTTCCTAGCTATTTCTTAACATAGGAGGGAGGAAAATCAACATCAACTCTTCTTTTGAGGCTACAAGAATCACCAGTAGCACATTTCTTGCAAGATGCTGTGTACACCATTCCTATCTCTTGTAGATTTCTAGGTCCTGATCAATGTGCTGCCCTGCCCCATTTAGAAGCTTGAGTGAAGATTTTCCTGTGCTTTGAGTGCATTTGGGGCACTGGAGTGAGATGCCTGGGACAGCAGGCTGAAGCTTCTAGCACAAATAAGAACCTTCCGGCTAAATTTAGGGGAAAGTCCACAATACTCTATTGATTTCTTTTTCTTCTCAGCACTTTATTCAATTTCACTTCTCTCTAGAAGGATAACAAAATGATTAGACTCTGTGTCCCACTTACCAGGATGTAATTCCAATGGAGCAACTGCCTGCTTTTTAAAAGATGGGGGCTCTCCTCGACCATTTTGTCCAAAGTTGCCATGTGCACAGAAGCAGGTAAGAATTTCCATATTAATTTTCAGTGAAACACTAGTGGTTATATGGCTGTGCAACTTTTAACAGAAAACACCAATGCTGTGCTTACAAATGCAGGGACTTCATCCTACTGAGATATTAGTCAACTTCTGTCAGAGTATAGACAGGTATTTTTCACATCAGACGCTTTCACACTGAAACCACATGATTGTTCAAACCAAACATAATAGAAAACAATTAAAATCCTTCTTTTGGAAAGGGAGAGGAGGAAAAATATTATGAGCATAAAAGCCTCTTGTTCCATCTTAAACATTTCGGTGAGAAATAAGAGTCTGGTCTCATGCTTAAGACTGAGATATAAATAATGTTAAGTTTTGGCCTCCAGGAAAACAGACCATATGTCTACGCTGCAGTCACTGCAGGTCGCGTGAGTAAACTTGAGTTAGGCTTCACCTCACTGGCTGGATTCTGCTCCCAGGCCTGACCTGGCAGCAGGGAGCTCAGTGCAGATTTCTCTCTCCTATCAGCCAGGTCCTTGGGCAGCATCATCACCACACCTCTGGTCCAAAGAGTGCCTAAGCCAGCTCATAGCTTTGTCTCTCTGACTCTAACCAAGGTGAAGAACCAGTGCAAACAGAAAAAAAGAAAAAAAAAAAAAATGGGGGGGGTGCAGGGAGGGCTGGGGGTGAAAAGGAACAGTGAATATTATACAAATCAGTATTTTCCAGAACAAGGGCAGTCACAGCAGCTGCTTCGGGCTAACGGGTGAGCCACAGGTTAGGACTCTAACTCCCTTTGCTACTCAGGGTCATCAGTTCATTGGTCTGATCAGGCTTCCCTGTTTCATTTCTCTTTTCCAGGCGTGGCAGAGCTGGCTGCCCTGAATGTTTTTCTCCTGCTGATGCAGAGCAGATCAAATGAAAGCTGAGAGAGAGGGGAAAGATAGTGGCAGCAGAGAGGAGCTCACAAGGGAGGAGAAAGCAGAGCAAAGTCTTGGATGACTCATGCTGGGGTTTCAGCAATCACTGGTAAGTGTGGCCACTGGTTACTAGTCTTTCATTTTCAGCATCTGAGGTGTAGGAGACCATGGACCTTGAGATATATGAGCATACAGCAGCGTCTGAAGGCTGAACCATGCTAGCTGTAGCACGGTACCCCTCCACTTTTCATTTAATGTGAAGTATCCTTTCATTAACCCTGTCCCAGAAGATATCAATGGCAGAATAGCCTGTCCTCATTTTTGTCTCCCCCCTGCATCAGTTACACCCAACTCCTTACACGTCCATTGATTTCTGGTACCATTTTGGCCTTGTTAACCAGACAAAGGAAAATACCAGGGGGCTAAACAAGTAATTTTTTCTCCCTTCAGCACTTCTCCAAACATCAGCATTGAACATCCCATGGAAGTGAAAAACCTTATGGTCCTCCCACTGGGAGCTGTGGCTGCAGCTATTGTGCATGCTCAGGTGCCAGTGGGTCCCCAGGCAGGCTGGCAGGTGGTACCGTAACTCCTGAGGTTGGTGAAACACTGGCCCAGGTTGCTCAGAGACGTGGTAGATGCCCCATTCCTGGAAACATACCAGGCCAGGCTGGACTGGGCTCTGAGCAACCTGATCTAGTTGAAGATGTCCCTGCTCATTGCAGCGGGGCTGGACTAGATGACCTTTGAAGGTCCCTTCCAACCCAAACTATTCTGTGATTCTATGATTCGGGCACACAGGACAAAGTAAACACAGTGGAGTATTTCACAGCTATGAGATATGCAGTTACAGGCACAACCAGCTTGATGCTTAGGGTTATTCAGACACAGAATTATGGTGCAGTTTGTTACAACAGTCAAAGACAAATGAGACCCATGTTCCTCCTTCACTCACCTGAGACCATGGCATACTGAGCTCCTGGCTTCGGTTTAAGTATAACTACCAAGGGGTGATACAGGTGAAGTTGAGATCCTGCCCTACATTTTTTTCTACCCCCTCCACCTCCCTCTCCAGGTCAGAAAAGTAAATACAGAAATAACTCCACAAGAAAATTTGAGAACTATGTTTTTATAAAAGACTTTCCAGAAAGTAACCGGTGACTAATATTACCAATGCAACATGAATATAATAGGTGAACTTCAGCAGTAAATCACAACCATGATACCTATGCCTTAGGGTATTAAGACATGATGTAAACTTGAGAGATTTAGAGATGTCTGATTACAGGTATCTGAAAGCAGTATCTCATTAAAACAAGGGGGAAAAAAGGAAATAACACTTGAGTCTTTAAAAAGCAGCTGCATTCTGCTGACAAAAAAAAAACAACAACAACAACAACCACAAAAAAAACCAAACAAAAAAACCCCGTTCTTATCAGATTTCTGATGTAATCATGAGCCTGCAACATGAGATCCTGACAGTGCGCTACTGTGCTAAAATCCATACTGAAAAGTTTCTGTGGTCTTTTTTTGTTCATTATTTTTAAACAAAGGAAAAAATTACTGAGGGTGGCCACAACTAGGTGAAATGACACGCTTCTTTCCAGGACAACAGTCCAACTGGTTCCAACTGGATATAAGGGAAAACGAATCACCATAAGAAAATTAGGCATTGGATCAGGTTGCCCAGGGTTGTTATGCAATCTCCATCCTCAGAGCTGACCCTGCTTGGAACAGGAGGTGGGACCTTTTGTGTCTTTTGACCTAAATATTTTCCTTCATCTGAGTAGGTGGGTGATGACCCTGCTTTGTGGTGGTTTCCTTTTTTAACATGTGGAAAGGGGTTTTCCTTTCTTATTGGGAAAAATGAAACCTTTTGAACATTTACATGAAAATGGGAGGTGTAGGAGTGTCAGCTGCACCCATCTGAGCCTTCTGGCTAGGGTGGTGGCTCAAAGGTGTGAGACCCAGCTTCAAGTCTCTACTTCATGAGTCAGAGTAGAAGTTTGCATCCTGCATCACTCCAGATGAGCTGCAAACGGCACACCATTGGGTCAACGTTTGCATCAGCTTGTTAAGCATCCTTGATAGGTTTGCGCTCACCATTATGTTTTTGGCTCAGGGAGGCAGCATGGTTTGGGAATTCAGTCCTGAGCCACCCCTGAACCCAGCAGCGGTCAAAGGTGGTACAGTGCCTGCTGTGGCCTGGTCCAGCCTCAGAGGCTGCTGTAACTTGTTTGTGGCCCATTTTTGTTCACAGGGCAGCTGTCTGAGACTCCACAATAGCCTGAGCAAGGTCACATTGCTGATTTCTTCCTTCTGTGTAGTACACACCCGACATGGCGCACTTCTGGAAAATGAATATGGGATAAGAAGAGATGTCAGAGCCCAGATCAGTCGCCTTTGTCAACTTAAAGACAGAATACAGAGGTTGTAATGGAACCCTAAGGCGGGAGCAGTGTTTTTAGCATCTCTCTGAGAGTCCGTTCAGCGCCTTCAGAGGCTGGCTTTGTTGCACAAAGAGCTCCCAATGGCTAATTCTGCCCCTAAAACTGTCTCCTGTGGCCTCAAGCACAGCATTTCACCTCTCTGTTGCAATTTTTTCATCTGTAAAATTGGGATAATGACATTTTACTAACTCACAGGACTGCTGTGAACTTTAATTAAGGCAGGGTTTGTAAAATGCTTTAATGAGGGAAAGCACTAAGAACGAGTAGATTATTTGGTTAAGCTGGCTGATGCGGTACTGCCAGACTTGCCCGAATAACTCAGGATGTGTATGTACACACTACAGATTGTCATTTTGTATGCCTTCAAAGATAAGCATTGCAGGGCTTGGGTCTTGGGCAGGCAGGATTCAGTGTGGGAGTGCCTTTTCCTAAGCATACTGGTGCACAGCACTTACATTCACTGCCCACTTTCTTTTCCTGTATTTCACAGACAGCAAACAACTTCAATTTACCAAAAGCCAACTTAAAATGAGGTACAAAGCCAGATGGTGGGATAGTCTGCAGTACCAAGGACTGAATGCAGAATGTCTTTTCTGATCCCCTGTTTCTGAATATAAGGAAAGCCACAGGTACATATGCATTAAAGGCAGGAATCAAAACAATTTCTGTATTGCCATGGGAGTATTACAAGGTGACAACATTGCATCCAAACGCCTTTTCCTTAGTGGGAATTGTTGCTTGCTAATCCTAGGGTTGCATGGCTGTTTCGCTGTCACCACACAGCCATGGACCCTTCTCTGCCTTGGGCTGTAACTCAGGTAAGGTGGCTGAGACAGTTTCTCATAAGCGGCTCTCCACAGTAGGCTGCAGTGAGATGGAAGGGACTGCCCTGCCTGCTGTCTCTGACTCTTCATATATGCTTGGCATTCATGTCACTCTCTTCATTATGCTGGGAAGCCATCCAGCAAGGCTTTGGGCTTCTGGCAGCACTCAGCAGAGGGGTGGCTATAGCATAAAACCAGTGTCTTGCAGGTATAAGTCTACCCAGACACTGCCTTTCATTTTGCACCTTACAGCAGGCAGTGTTTGATAACTCTGTCATCCTCACATCTTTCCTCCAATTCCTTTTGTACTTTTGGGGCTAAGAAAGACTTTACTGCTGTGAGCTGCACTGAACAATTGAGTAAGTGGACAAAGCAAGGCATTCCCACAACAAGTAGGACTAGGACCAGCACTTCCAATCTGACAGCCAAAGGTAATTCAGGATGAAGCTGTGCCTCTGGTCCCTCAAATGGCTGGAGGCAGGCCATCACAAGGACAACATGCCTCTCTGTGGGGACCCGTCACTGTCCTTCTTCTACACCTACAGAGGTGGAGGTGGCACTGCAGCCTTGTTCAGGGACAGTCGCTCTGCTTTTCTCCTTCCCTGCTCGTTCACCAGGAGCATGAGAAAGGACCAGACCCTCCAGTTAATTCATCTGGAGCAGTGGTGAGGCTTGGGACTCCATATGCTTCTTGGAGAAAGATTTAATCAGTCTGGCTCTTAATACCAACTCGTTGCTCTTTGATCAAGGATTATTTAAGCTGTTATTGAAATATTGTGCTCACACTTCTATTACAGCTGGTATTCGCAGGAACAATGCTCCTCTCTAGCTGAGCAAATAATGTTGAGCTGTTTGTTTTAGACAGAATTCCACATATTCACTTTATGTTACTTTCACACTGCTGGTCAGGAACAATGATACTTGTCCAGGGCTACAAATCATTACTGGGAATCATATTTTGGTGACATTTTCAGCAAGCTTCTATGGTGCAAATCAATCTGCAGCATTTCTAATTCTTAAGCATTTCTTTAGGAATTAGACATCCGACTGGCTTTGGGGTTTTCTCTTCTGACAAGTGCCAGACTTATTCCCTGGCTTTCCATTCTTTAAATTTTAACCATGTTTGCAAAATGTCAGACATCTAAAACAGTTTTCTTTTTTTTTTTTAGATATGAAAGATTATTGTCTGGAAAAATCAGCAGCCACTTATCTAGCTAAATCCATGCTGTTTATTTGCTGATTCTACTACAGATCCCTTGACTCCCAAGTATTCTCAAGATTAAGCATTAGCACATCTTTTTTTAATTTTTAGGCAACATTGTTCAGAGCAGCAGATCGAGAGTCAGAGCAATGATTGCAGACCAAGACTAATGATTTTAAATGTTTGATGTCGCTGCTCAGTTTAGATCCCTACACATGGACATGTGTGAGAGATGCTTAGTCCAGCCTGAAATATCAAGCTGCTGAAGTGAGCTACAAGTCAGGCATAACAAATTAGTAGATGCAATTGATAATCACAGACTTAGGGCAAAGTTGTCGTTGTTGTTCTTTGGTTTTGTTTGTTTGTTTGAAGTGTTCCTGAGAAACACTTTGCTCCTCTTTTTTCTTTGTTTTTAATGAAAATGTTTCCAAGATATAGGAAGAATAAGAGAACTCCAACTGCTGCCCCACTTAACAGAGAGTATTTGCACTTGTTGAGATTTGTCATGCATTTGAAAACTATTGTGTGGCAAATCCAATAATCCAAATTGTTGCTTGCTAATCCAATTAGGCATTTTGATTAAACTGTGCAAAGTTCAATGCTGCTGTGAGTTTTTATATCTGGGGTTTGATTCATTTTATTTTATAATTTTTGGGTGTCATCAGATGACAGAGCCCTAGCTCAGAAAAACAAAGGTGTCTGCTTATTGGCATACTGAGTGGGTAGCTCTCAAACATTCCTGTTACTTTTCCCTGAACAGCCAAGCCAGATAAAATTGCAGATCCCATCATTAGCAAAGGCATTCAGTCCATTCTTCTGTCACCAGCATGCTCCTGGCTGTATATTTACTTCTGTTTCCTTGTGACCTTCACCTAACCTTCAAATCTGGCCAGAATACTCTTATGGGATCTGGGCCCAAACCTGTGTGAGAGTTTAGTTACATCGACACAGCCCAGAAATACACTGAGGGGGGTGCATATGAACTCTGTTAATTCCATCTAAATAAGGCAAATGGAAGTATAACAAAGCTGTAGTTGCTTTGTATTTGATAAAAGAGCCCTACTATTCAAACGTAGCCTTCACCCCACAACATGTCTCCCTACATCAATTCTTATGTTTGTGGGAGAGAAGAGAACAGTAACTCCTCTACAGCCACACATGGGAGCCCTTTCCCCTCACAGGGGAGACAGAGCAACCCACAAAACACCCTGGTCTTCCTAAGCAGAGCTAGGGGGAGGCAGAGAACCAGCCTTCCCCCAGAGAGAGGTCTGATGAGCAGATACACCCCAGCATGTTGCTTTCAGGGTCAGCATCAGCTTCAAGCTAGCAACCAACCAGGCTCCCAGGGTGCAACCTTTCCTCTTCCCTATGAACGAATAAAGACGTTTCTGAACCAACTAAAAGTGATTGGCCATCCTGTTAGGCAAGCAAGCTGAACATGACTCATCCCCATCCGCTTGTAGATGGGACATTGGACCTTGCCCACCTCTGGATGGATGGGAAGCAATAGCAGTTCAGCTCCCTACAGGCACAGGGGTGGGACAGGCACCCATATCCTCTGATGCTTCTGGGGAGGGAGACCAGCATGGCTTTAACTCACTTCCATGCTTCTACAACACCAGGTAGCCATGAGGGAGAATAGAAAGCAGTCCTATGAGCTCTGGTATTTTCTTTGCCATGTTCATACTGTCAGATTAATTTATTTTATTTTATTTTTAAAATAGTGTGATAATTTTATTTCAAATTATTTGGGATTTTATTTTGAATTATTTTTAATTTCTTTCATTTTGAATGGTCTTATACCTCCAAATGTCTCCTCCAAATCTCTCTGTTTCAGGAAGACTAGAAGGGGCCCTTTTCCTGCTGTGATGTGGCATGTTAGACAACCCTGCTGCTTGATGGGTGGAGAGCCAGGTTTCATGCTGGCAGTGGGGCTCTCATCAACCGCTGATTGAGATTTGTAAAATTATACATTAGCTGATATCTATAATTACACTATTAACTATGCTTGCCAAAGGAGGCAGTAGGAAGACGGAAGTCAGAAAGCCAAATACAGAGCGTCATCCTTGTTAGCATGATCATTAGCTCTGTCCTGCACTGTCATTGGGGATGCACTTTACCTGGGACTGGATTTCAAGGTCACCCATAGACCAGCAGCAGCCTGGCTGCCTGTCTGTCATTATGTACTCCTGATGTGGAAAAATCAGCATTGGTGTCTCACAGGTTGTAGTATGTGCTCAATCGGTGGTTTTACTCTGTAGTAAGGTTATTTATGATCAGCACTGTGGCTACCTCTCTGCTCACCCTTTTCCCCTGCCAGCTGCAGAAGCAGCCGGGGAGCTCTTCTCACTCCTCCTGACACTAGCTCTGTATCTCAGAGTGGGAGGTATTACCCCTGGATGGCTCCCAGCTCTCCCAATTGGCTGGGCACAGCTCCAGTTTGGGATCCAGTTTGGGACTGCTGCCAGGTTTATCTTATCTTTGGAGGTGTTTTGCCTGAAGCCAGGTCTGAAGGTTTTTCGGTTCTTATGAGTAAGTGGGATTTTTTTGTCTGACATGTTACCAGAGGAGGCTATATCACTCTGAGTGCTCTTCCTTGTTTTTATGTAAACAGCTCCATGGTCTGTGTAGATGTGCCTCCAGGCAGGTGTAGGCACACTTTAGGAACTGAATATATAACTCAACTACACATTTGATCTTGGCAAGCAGGGAGTTACTTCACTGTGCAAGAGAGGGATGGCTCTTGTTATGTAGATAGATAAGAGGCAGTTTTCCAGAGCTACATCTCAGTTCAGGCAATGTTCCTATCTGAGTTATCTGACTCTAGAGGAAGATGTTTCTGTTCAATGAGTTTTCACCCTTAATGAAAAACTCAAATTGTGATCATTGGGCCACAGAAAGAATAAATGCATGCTTAGTTTCAGTGTTTGAGGGAAGGGCAATGCACAACAGGCCACAGCACAACATTCAGAGAGAGCACACAGATGCACAGTGATTTGGGCACTAGGTAAGGGCTAGGCACAGTCCCCTTTCTTCTGTTGCCCTTGGAAAATAAAATGGGAACATCTTTTCTCTCCGTGCCTAAGCAGGTCTTTCACAGACACTGACTGACTGAGGGGGCTGGGCACATTCATCCGAAACACAATTTTCTGATAAGCTGGTCTTTCAAAGAACTTGTGCATCAAAAAGTAAACGCACATCTCTGTTGCATTTTTTTTAACCTGAGAGGTAAGTCTTCTTCCCACAGTGATGGAACCCTGGGTAAACTCCTTCTCAGGAGCCCAGCTGCTCCTAATATTAGCTTGCACCATTATGCAAAGGTAGCTCTGGTGTTCCCACACTCTGATCCCGATTCCGGCCTACCACCACATCCAACAGCTGCCTCCAGCCCGTGCTCTGCCACCGTTTCTGACCCCATCACTGTGATCAGCTTCTGTCTCTGCTTCAGTTCTGACCTGGGTTTTTGTGGCTTCTGTCATACTGCGTAATTGTTGCAGCCTTGTGTTTGAGATTCTCTGTGCTCCAGTTTTCAAATGCAGTGAAGCATTAATTGCTGAGAATACACAACACCAGTTGCTAACATTTAAGAGAGATGGTGAAAGCAAGATTTTAATCGTAATGCTTTATCTCAATGTCTACATGTAAACGTAAATCAGCAACTTTCTGTTTACATTTTCGGGATAACTGTATAAACCTGCTCAGCCGTTTCAAAAGACACTGAAAAACCACAAAACTCTGTTTTTTTCATTTTTAAATTTAATCTCCCAGCAAAGCCTGAGAAGACACTAGAGCTCTTGACAAAAGTCCATTTTCCAAAATCCCACATTCAAGAGACATACCAGTAGCACACTGAAACTTTTTCACTCAGGTCAAATAAAATATATTGGCTCCAGTTCTCCATTAAATAGGATCCCAGTCTGAATACAATGGAGGTTGGGACATTTTCTTCCCACTTCAAGAGGCCCCCTCATCTCCCCAGAGCAAAGGAGGGGAGCAGCCAATAACCCTCACTGCCTGCCACAGGCTCTGTTTCAGTGAAGCAACTAGAAATCTTTGCTGTGTATCACCGATCCTCTGCATTGCTCCATGCAGGCCAGCCTCAATGGACAAATGTTTACAGCCCAGTCTATTTTCCCATTTCATTTTGCTCAGCTGTGATGGTGAGAATACTTAAATATACAAACAGAGAATACTTTTGGTTGCCTGCCTGTTAGGACAACATTTTTATGCCTGCCTCCAAAACTGTAAACATGGGAATCAAACATCTGTTGTGCTTTCAGCAGGAGAAGTGATTGCAGTGATGCACAACTATTAACATTTTCTTTATTTCTGGCTTGGATTTTTTTTTTTTTTAATTGCTAAGTGTTTTAACACAATGATCCTACACACAATATAAAAGAACCTACATTTAAATAGGCTTACAATTATTTTCACTATATATTAATAATTTGGATGACGCATGTCTTATTCTTTCATGAGCTGCCAGTGTAAAAAAAATCCTGTCTAGCCCAGCAAACTTCTCTCTGCATGGCTTCACACCAGTGAACAAGAAAAGAATGCTCCTTGAATCTCCAGGCTTCACCTCAAGCCACGCAGTGACTTTGCCACATCTGTAAGTGGCCCCATCTATCAGGGTTTAAGACAGATGTTTTCTGCACTGCAGCTGTTAGAAGAATTCATATGTTCAAACTTGTAAAAGAGTCAGGCCACTGCGTTTGAAATATATCTGCACCCAGTCAACTGAGTTCAGGTGCGGCTGAAAAAATGCCAAGTATTTCAGAGAAAATACCTATGGGGCTTATTGTTCTTATAAAAAATGAAGGTGTGTAAATGGTTTTCTTCATTTCAGGCAGAATTTGCTTTGTCAGCCATGGGGTTTTTTAGAGTGACTTCATTTTTAGACAGATTTCTTGTATGCCTTGACTTGAACTACACCTAAGAGAAATTTAGGCAAACACAGAAATAGTTGTTTCTGTCTTTTCAGCAATGTGTTATAATGTTGTCAAAGTTATCAAGCTTTCTTATGAAAATATAATAAAAGCATTTATTTATAACTGAGTATTGGGATATCTATAACATTAATTGTTGGAGCGAATAAAGGACCCTGCACTCTGATTCAATGTGAATCACGCTAGAGCCATTTATTACAGAAACAAGCCTCCTTATATATGCAACTATTCTCTGATCACGCGTCCACGCTCCAAGCATGCATTCGCTAATTGGATATCATCTATGTTCACGAGCTGTCCACGCACTGGAGTCTCACTGCTGATAGGTTCATTGATTTACGTCGTGTTGAGGCCCTGTTATTGTAGAACTGCCTCACCACCACAGCAGGTCCTGTTTTCAGCTTTCCGAGGTGGTCTTGAAATTCCTTTGGGCCTGGCTAGTTCAGTAACAAATCTCCATCTAATAGAAACCCATCCGCAATTAATCATCCTTTTTTTTGTTTAACTTGCCCTCATCGAGATGTGGTACCCAGCACTTTGCTGTATGCCATTATGCCACCATGCCTTCTGACCAGAAGCAGTCCTTCATCAAATGTCTTTCGACGTTTGTTTTTTAGAGAAAACATGTCTTTCTCTATCACACTCTGACTTCTGAAAGGTAAGACAAATAAATTAATTTCTCTGCATGCTCGGGACTCACTGCCTTTTCTCCTGATGAAATTAATGGGGTACATATTTCCTTCCAGTGATGTAAGGAGGATCTTTCTGATCTTTCTGCATGCTCCAGCCAGTCTACATCACTCAACTTTTGCTTTTGGGAAAGGGCTTCTGAAAATCTGCCAGAAGTTTTGCCCAATGACTCCAACTAGTATGGTATGATTTCCCATAAGCATGGGAAGATCTCAAGAGGAAGAAGAACCCTTTTCTACCCCCAGCAGCATCATGATTCTTTCTGTGGCCTAATCACCTCTCCACCTTACACTGCCATCATCTGACAGAAGATCTAGGGAGAATAAAACTGCATTTATGGGACCAGAGAAAGAAAACATTCTCAGAAGGGCATTAGAGCGCTTTGATGCCATTCTTCCAAGACTGCATAGGACAGCGTGCATAGCACAGCACAACGAAAGAACAAGAGGAAAATGTTGGGCAAGAAGGAACCTCTGTTGACAGTTTATGTACATATTGATATTTGACAGAAGAGAGGAAGGAAAGGAGAAGGATTCAGAAAATGCTTCCTTCAGCTAGCGCTGTACTTCTTATGAAACAAAACCCCCACAAACACAGTCGGAAAGCAGCATGTCAGAAAACAAGTAGCTGTTACGTCATTTAACATCTTTAAAATATTTTTCCCCTCCAGGTCATATACTACAAAGACATACTGCTCTCCAACCCTACCATGGTTTTTTTTTACTGTAAAATAAACTTGGATTTGTGTCTGACAATCAATCTGGGAAGTTAAAGTCCATATACACACAAGAGAGGACTGTATGCTGCTTCATCAATATGCCATGCAACAGCAATGAAAAACAGTGCTATGGGGTGAATAAGTGATTCAGTCCACCTTTGATTTTCCTCTTTTAAACATCAAAGAAAGTTCTACCTGTGTGGCAGATTCTTGTTCAGTGGGGAGTAGATGGTGTTATTTCATTTTATACTCAGGTTATCAGACAGATACAGACTACATTTTAATTAATATATATTTTATATTCTAAAAGGAGCTGTATACTGTCTAGGAAAATTCAGTTTCTAAAAAACAAGAGTTACAGAACATTTCTACTTTATGAAGCACCTTTTCAATAATTCAGTAGTTTGGTTCCACATCCCTCGGGTTTCAGCAAAGACTGTGCTAGACAATATAAGTTTACCATTTGGAAATAAACATGGTATTATTTAAAAAAAAAAAAAAATTGTTTAAACTATGGGCACTGACGGTTCAGTTTTTCAGTCCTGATTTTTCCTTCCTGTGTTCTTGTTAGTGGTAGACACAGGAGAAATAAACTGACTCAGTAGCCATGTCAGTGGCTGCATATTTTCCTTTTTTGTTGCTTTTCCCTTTCTGTTCCCTTAGAAATACTTTTCTTGACTCAGCTCTTCATTTATTGACTGTCTTGTCTCCAACAAGTTCCTCCTCTTGTAAGTACAGCACCCTGTCCTTCTTCTGTCCCTTGTTCTCTGACTCTGAAGAAGTCCAAGAGATGAAGAGTCCGTCTGCATGAGGAGAGGATCTCCTTTCTGCTGCCAGCATAACCTTGTGGTAGGGGAGTAAAAACTCTTGAGCATTTGACTAAAGCTTCTTTTAACACAGCATTGAAAACGTTTTCTTTAATGCTTTAAACCTAATAATAGGTTCAAATAGAAATAATTTCTATGCATCGAGGCCAGTACAAACCTGATGAAATCCAACTAAAGTAAAGAATATCTGATTCAGTCATATTGAACCTGCTTATTAGGTAGTCAGGATGCATTGCAAAGTGTTCACTCAGCAAGAAGCATTTTCTTTCTGTAGATTTTCTAATGGAAAGTGCTCTTACATCTTTATCAACAAACCTCTCTGCATATACTAGAACAGCTCTTGGAGTGGACACACTTATTCTGCAATGAGTTACTTTTTTTATTTACTCCAGCAGATTTTTTTTTTCCAGAATAGAAGTATTAACATAAACAGCAATATCTTCCAAAATTCATGCCTACTGTAAGACTGATATTATTCTAAATGGAGAAGTATTAAATGTCTTTCTTCATGAAGTTATTTTGTAATACTTCAAGGAGGCAGTTGATGTACTACAAAGGAAAACCCTGACTACCTATGATCATGTGGTGCCTTTTGCAGGAACACATCCACTAGCCCCAGTATCATGGCCACACGATTTGCATAATAACTTTCTGCCTATCCCCTTTCATATTTCCATTACAATTGTATAAGAGAGAATCTTAGTATTTTTCTTTGCTGTTAAACAGCTGCTGCATTTCAGTGTTGGTGAAACAATTCTACATATTATTTTCCTCTTTTTTAGTGAAAGTGCTTTGGGATTTCTCTAGCTGAAAGATGGCACAGAAATGCAAATTATTCTCAGCTGTGTAACTCAGAATTACCTTTGCATTTTGTTCTTGATCTGTACCTCTATAGAAAGCAATCCTGAAAACAGTGACATTAGGTGTGCTCATATAACTGATATGCTTTTGGGGAAAATGAACAGATTGGACTGCCAACTGCTATATGAATATTGCAATCCAAGGAATGTTCGTGCTGAAAAGTATCCCCTTTAATGAATTTTTGACAAAACAATTTAATCTAATTTATCGGTTCAGGAAACAAAGCCTGGTAAATGTATGTCATACCTTCTCAAGTTTCTTTTTCCCCAAAATTAACAGAGACATTTGTGTTCACATCAATACTTGCTCTTTGAATCCTCTTATATAAGTTTCCTTTAGTAATGACTGTAATAAAATATATCGCAGCAGAGGCTTGTAAAATATAAGCCTGCTTAAGTTACTCAGTAAAGATAACATTTCTTCAAAACTGCAGGAAATCTATCTGCACGCAAATTAAATTTAGATCTCTCCTTTGCAGATAGTTAAAGTCTGGCAGACCAAGAAAAATCCATAAATATGATTGCAGTGACAGAAAGTAAAATAAGAAAGAGGTCTCTGATGTCCAGGCAGCACGTGTGCACCCAGCGCAGGAGAAGTCTCTTTGCAGGATGGTCAGTGGTTTGCTCCCCATCCCCATTAGGTGGCTGCCTCCACTACAAAGGTTTCCAAAAGCAAACTGACAAGATTTGAACAAAACGAAAACTCTGAATGAGAGGGCAAGAAAAAAGCGCTTATCACATTTTTATTGAGTTATTTAGCCACGACCAGCAACAGTGTCTACAACAGTTACAGATCTTCCATCTTGCTGCTACTACACAAATGTCAGCAATGATTTTGATAAATACTCTCCCATTTACATCCTGCTTAGCGCTATGGCAAAATCATGGGTAAGGCTGGTTACTTGCAGGGGTTGCTACCACAACTGCAGTATGGGTTAGTACAAATGGTTCACCCAGGTCACCACCTTTCCTCTTGTAGGACTCCCAGGGGAGACTGGAGTAGTCCACAGGAGGTAGATGTTGGAGTGGAGGGCTATTTTGACAAAGATTGAAAAGCAATGCTCGTAACTACAGCACAGGTGAGGGCTGAATGTAATTTTGGGACTGTACAAATGTAGGAGTAGTTATATTTACATAGTCCTAAAATTACGTTCGGCCATTTCAAGGCAACCGCGAGGCTGATATGGCCCCTGCTGAAAATGAGTTTGACACCCCTGCTCTAGGGCTTGCCCATCTCAAGAGAGTATGTAGATGGGTGGAATGTAAAAGTACAAACCCAAATGTAAATACTAGGTTAAATACCTCTCATCTTGCAATTAACGTAATGCGGCATCCTGAGGACCCACAGTTGCTCAAGGATCTTTTTTCAGGGCTAAAGATAGCTCTGCTGGTAACATGAGACAAAATAACAGTGGAATTGTTTTACTCCAAGAGAGGCTGGGTACTAAGGAACCAGCTTTATTTCCTGCCAACACCACCTCCTTCCAGAAGATCCTTTACTGTGAGCCTTGTCTTCTATTGCTTAATATGAGATTTAATGGGACCTCAGACTCTCTATGGCTGTTATCTAAACACGGGACTGCTTCTCTGGTATGGCCACTGGCCTGCGTTATTTGTGTACTGTTAATACAAGTCAAGCAAGCCTAGCTTTACGTATTTTAAAGTATTAAACTTCTGTCTTCATGTCAGATGTTGAAAAAGACAAAGGGCTGAAGCCTCACAGCTGAGTAAAGACTATAGCATTGCAAAAGACTTGCTCGGTTTTCTGCCAGGCCAGTCCTGAGTAATGCCAGACCTCCTTTACACTCCACTCTCCTTTGCACCAGAATTGCTGTAGCTCCCTCAAGAGACAACGGTATGTGTGTTGAATTTCCAGCCCTTAAGATCATTTGTGCTGCTTATGGCACACAAGCGAGCTTCATGGGACTGTGATACCTTTACAGTGTTCAAAGCAGTAAAAGAACCCCAAGGTATGCTGCACCACTCAGGATCTGAAAGAAATTTCCAATTCTGCTTCCAGTGCAAAAGAAAAAAATCTGTTAACAACAACAACAAAAAAAAGTCTGCTCTGGATTGTGAACATAGCAGGCAAAGATTAGCACCTTTTCAACCTGTTTCTATAAGCTCTTTTATGCTGCTATACAGCGCAGAAGGGCTGTGGATGTAACTGTGCCAAAGATCATGCAGTTTAGTGACAGTCTTGGCTGATGAGATACTTCAGACCTGATCCAGTGCCCTGAAGAAACACAGAAAAGGATGCAGAAGCAGCAGGCAGTTACCTAATACTATCAAGTCTCAATAAAAAATGACAAGGTGAGACATTTTGGCAGGCTTTCAGAATACCTAATAGGACAATGCCTGTGTAAACTGGCCTGGAAGCAAGGTTAAGGGAAATAAATCCACAACAGAAGAAAATTTCAGAAGCAGCAAATTATTTCAGTTCAAAGCCCCTTAGATTACATCTGACCATCGAGTGACAGAATTAGTCCCACTGATTGTTTCCACGAGACATGATTCACATCAAGTATTTTATACATAGCAATTCAGCACAAGTGCTCCCACCCGAGCCAGAATACATAAATATTTAACTTACTGGCTGAGCGACTGCCAATTACGTGGTGTGACAATTTGTACCTATGGATTTGCTATGACACTTAAATAAACCCATACTCAGCCTCGTTTATGGCTGCAGAAACGAAAGGAAGCAAAACCCCTGGAAGCTCTGGAGGGTCTGATTTTTCCACAGGGCCACGTTCTCATATCTGTTTCCTTAAACCACCAGCCCACAGTGATCTCAAAGGCAAATGCGGGAGCACTTTCACCCACCGGGCAGCCGTGTTTGTGCACGGCGGGGGAACCGGAGAGGTGCTCCAGCCCCTCCCTTCGGGACCCGCCGCTTCGGGCTTCCCCAGCACATGCGGGACGTGTCCTGCTGGCTGCGCCCGGGCTCGTTAGTTCGCCGTCCACCCCGTGTCGCTTCTTAGCTGGCTGTTAACTTCCCGCAGCCCTTCTCCGGCCCGTCCCAAGGGCCGCATGCGGCAGACAGGGGGCAAACGTGGGGCAGCGGAGCCAGAGCAGCGAGCTCGGTGTAAAGGACGGGCCGCTCCCGGCCCCCGTGCGTGCGCGGCCGGGCGGCGGGTCCCCACGGGCCGCATTCCGGAGCAGAGGGGGCGCCCTGAGGCCGCAGGGCAGGCGGCAGGCCCGGCCGGGGGAGGCCCCGCAGCTCCGCAGGTGAGACCGGGAGCGCCCCCTCCCCGCCGCCCCTGTCGCATCCCGGGGGCGGTGGCGAGGGGCAGCCACCGCGCAGACGCCGCCCCACCGGCCGGAGCGATCGTCCCACCTGCCGCGGAGCCTGGGCAGTTGCAGGAGGAGCGGCGCGGCGCGGCTTGGCGCTTCCCCGCACCGCGCTGCTGCGCTGCGGCCGGCGGCGATCCGAGCTGAGGCGGAGGGAGCCGGCGCGCCGAGGGCGAGCCCTCCGGCCCCGCCACCACCGCGGCCACTACCACAGGTGGCTGCCCGTGGCCCGCCTCAGCAGCTCCCCCTGCCCGCCGCTCGGCTTCACCCGCCTCAGCGCGGCAGGAGGGGCCGTGCCGGCGGCGGGCGGCGCTGCAGAGGGCGGAGCGGGCGGCAGGGGCGGGCCGGCCGGCGCCCGGCGCGGGCTGGCTCCCGGCGGGCGGCGCTGCTGCGTTGCTCTGGGAGGCGCCGCGGGGCCGGGCGCGGAGCTGCGGGCTCGGGGGTGTGAGCGGCCGGGCAGGGCGCCCCCAGGATGCTGCGGTTCCTGCGCAGGACCTTTGGCCGGCGGTCGATGCAGCGCTACGGGCGAGGAGCCGGGCGAAGTGGGCTCGGCGGCGAGGGGGACGAGCGGGACGGGGGGCTGCGAGGAGCCGCCGCCGCCGCTGCCGTCGGCTCGGGAGGCTTCCCCTCCTCGCCGCACCCCGGAGGGGTCGTGCACAGCGCCGGAGCCCCCGTCCACATCCCGGCGGCTGGCGGCAGTAAGCCGGTGCTGCAGTGCCGCGTCCTGCTCCTGGACGGGACCGAAGTCAACGTGGAGCTGCCGGTGAGTAACGTGCGCTTGGCTCGCCTGCCTGCGAAACAGCGCTTGCATCTACCTTCTTCCCTCCTCTGCATCGTCGCCCCCTTCCTGGTGACAGGCACCTGCGTGTCCCGTCCCCCCCACGGCTGCACAACATTCGCTGTTCTCCGAACAAGCCTTGCTAGTTTCTTCCTCCCCTTCCCGGGCGTCCTCGCCGGCGTCCCCGCCTGCATGCACCTGCTGCCAGGTGTGCGGCGTGCCTCCCCGCCATGACCGCCGCTCCGCTCGCCCCCCACTGCCCGCCCCCTTCCTGCTGCCTGAAACCGTCTGCGTCCCTTTTCCCGGAGCGAACGTGGAGGCGGGCACCTGCTCTCCTCCCCCGCCGCAGCCAAAAAACAGCCCCTTGCAGCGATGCCTTGAGCAGCGCCTTTCCCAGGAGGGGCCGCTCCTGTGGTGTCTGCCTGGCTGCTGGGGGGCGATTCCCGCACCCCCACCCGACGGCACCGCCGGCGTTATAAGGGGCGGGGGGGGAGACCGGAGCCACTGCAGGGGAGCGGTGCCTTTGGCTTCCCTGTCCTCCGGCTTGTAGCTGGCGGGGGGCAGCCCCTGTCCTCGCAGGCAGTACCTGTAGCGCCAGCGGGGGGAGCGGGGCGAGGCCGCGCAGTGACCGCCGCGGCGGGGGTCTGCGGGGGCGCCGCCGCCTATTTCTTGTTTTCTAACGCCCCCAGCGCCCCTCTGCCGGCGGCAGGCGAGCGGGGCTGGAGGAAAGGCCGCGGCGGCCTCGCTCGGGCGTGAGACGCGAAGCCGCGCACCCCCGGCGCTGCCCTCCGCCGGGGGTCGCCTGAGGAGCTACCCCCGTCCCGGGCAAGCGGCCGCCCCGTGCCGGGGAAGGACACTCGGGTGCAGGGTGGCGGTACCGGGTAACTCCCCGGGACACGCCCGTCCGGCCCCCGCGGGTTCGTCCGCCCTCCAGCCGCTCCCCGCGGCTCCTTGGGGACGGTGAGGACCGGGGGCCGTTGCTCGGGCGGCTGCGTGGACGGTGCCGCCGCTGAACTTTTCCCCCACTTGCCGCTGTGCCGGGGGAATGAGGAAGGGACGGTGCCGGCCTGCGGAGCTGCGTGTGTTTACCTGCTTGGGGAAGTGGGGTGGCCTGTGTAGGTGCTTCGGTATCCCTAGAGCCCGTTGTGTGCCTTTTTTCCTCTTTTAAAGGAAGTTGCGTTGTGTATTACTAGCTTAGAGTTTGGGTTTTGCCAGACCTTCTTTCCTACAGCTGCTAAATATCAATACCTGTCCTTTTTGGCTGACCTTTTCCCTCCCTCTTGAAAATCAAGTTTCCCATGAAATAACTATGGATGTTTATCATATTTGAAAAACATTTAATCATCTCTCCATTTCAACCCAATTAATCAGCAGCGATTAAGCTTGGCCTACAAAAGCAGGTGGGGAAACTTGCTAATAATGAGTGTAACAACCTGATAAATTGCTCACTAATCTCCAATAGTGTGAAAGACTGTTTTTTTTTTCACAGTACCTTTTGAATCTTGTTAGGTGGCTTTCATATTAAAAATTATCAGTGTATATCAGCATCATTTCACTAAAACATGGAATTTGGCAGCCCTATGGTTTCTACTTAAGAGAAACTGAAGAGATCGAGTAAAGACTCATACAAGTGAATATAGAAGTATGTGAATGGAGCCACCTAGAGATACTTGCTGCAGTTATCCGGCCTCCCTTACCTTACAGGCTAGATCACACATTTCCAGATATTGGAAGTACTGATATATTTCCTCACATCTCCTTCACAACTTGCTGCAGTCCTTCTAACATCAAGGCACAAATCTTTTTTTAAAGAGGACTTGATGAATGTTATCAGCATGCTAAGGATTTACTTATAGAGGTCTATGTAGATAAGCTCAGTAAATATTTTGGTTAAGGTTGTACTCATGCTGGTTTATCAGAGTTCAGCTTTTGCTGGAGAGCCTGTTTAAGACGGTCTGTGTTTTTAAACCATCAGAAAATGAGGTAGTGGCACTCTTCTTAGTCCTTCAGTATTGAAAGTATATGGAAGTATCTGCTTGGTCCTGTAAAGAAGCTGTGGAGCACTCTTGCTCGAATTTCACCTCTAAATGAAGCCTAGACTGCCAGTGTTTTCAAAATGTGACCTGCACACGTGGTGGTTTTAGTTCATTTGTCCAAAGACAGGGTAAGAAGTTGGTGTCTTTTTTTCACTGGAATCCGTAGGCTGGCGGATGACTCTGGAGCACGTAATAGCTGTCAATGTTTTGAGGATTAAAAACTGTTCTGTTGAATTACATATCTGTTCCTCATGCTTTTTCCCTTTCTTTCACTGAAAGTAACACCCACACTGAGAATTAGCAAAACTGAAAGAGGCGTTGCACCATTTATAGAATTTGATCGGTAAAGTTTCTCTGGGCTTTGCAGCTCTAGATTTTATGGGATTAGAGCCTGAAACAGAATGTGTTTTAATACTCAGAAGCTGTGGTACATTACTGGTTAAGATGAATGAATTGAGTAACATCTTTTCCACTTAAAAAAAAAAATAGTGTGTGGTTGTTTCTCTCAATTTCAGCTCAAATGTCATGGAAAAGGAGGGAGTGTGGGCTTCATCACCAGTGAGTAGCTTACCCATGAAGTATGTAGATAATTGCAGAGGACTTCACTGTGACGCTGGTTGTATTCGCAAGCACTTCTTTCAGGAGTTACAAGCATCTATAATATGTGCTCTTCTTACTACTTGCTAATGTTACACTCCAGTTGTCTTTCCAGTGGAAGAGGGAACTTGTTGATATTAGAACATGATACTCTTGTAACTACAAATTTTTAGGCTGCTAAGACTTCACTTAAAAATAATTGACAGGTTTATTAGATATGAAGGACTACAGGGTCTATTTATTGTATGGAGTATTGGCAGAAAAGACATGACTATGGGAAAACTTTAGCTGTACATGTAGGAAAAAGTTTCAGGATTTTAGTTTACTTTTTTGTGTTTGTTTGTTGTTGTTGTTTTATTTTTAATATTCAAGTAGGGCTAAAACCCTGAAAGTTTTGTCCAGGTTAAATGTATTGGGTTCTGCCACAGTGTTTTCTCATATGTGGGGGCTGGTGATGGTGTTGGAAAAATAAATCCTACATCAGTAGGTTGATAACTATCTTTGGGGTTAAGGTTAGCGTTTATGTGACAGTATCCGTAGTAGAAACTGTGTATCTGGTAAGCTCTTGTCTGCTCATGATGGTAACAGAAGTAGAGATCTATCCTGATCTCAGAGTCCTTCCTCAGCTTGTCCTTCTAGGCTGTACAGCAATATTGTGGGCATAGTCATGTTTTCTCTCTGCATTTCCACACCCACTCTCTCCTGGGGCATTTGCACTTTATTCTTTTTATCGTGTGTCCTCTGCCCTTGGACTGCCCCGCCTGCTCTCCTGCCCTCCCACGATGCTGTGTACGCTTTCACTTAAAGGTGTCCTCTAGCTTTCCTGAACTTGTTTCGTACCCAGCTTTCGCCATACAAATGTCAACATTAAATTATTCTGAGTACTGCAGATACCCCTGGATAATAGTTTCTATACTCAGCGTCTTGCATGAAATTTCAAGGATTGCTGGCTTTTCCGTTCGCTCTTAAGGGAAGAATCACGTACTTTGAAAGTATTCTTTCTAAATAGAATAATGTACTGTATGGCTTTTTAAACCCAGGAGTTCCTCAGGGCCCTGTATTGAATGTGGGATGCTATTAAGGTTGGAGCTGTTGTATAGGAGTGAGTGGCAGTTGACCAGTTCTGTTGCTGTCGGGTGATTTCCCATGGGAAGGGCAGCACAAATGGTGTCATTACTTCCTCTTGACCTGACACCACGTCTGCACATCTGAAATCTAGTTACAAGAATTGATGCAAGGAGAAAAATACTTACATTAGAAATGACCCTTTCCTCCCTCTCACATAAATATCGGTGTGTTTCTTTTTACCATTGAGAACCTGGTTAGTATCTTTTGTGTTGCATCTTCGCTTCCATTTGAGGCTGTTAGTTAGATTTTGGAACTCAGCTGTAGGTAGATGGAAGGTCACTTGCTCACTACTGTCAAAATAATCTTCCTTCTGTTTCTCCAGAGGACTCATGACTTGAACAAAAAACTGGTTATGGATGACGCTGTGTTCTTACATAAAGAATGCGGGGAAAGAGCATTGACATTTATGCAGCGATGATGATGCTTGCTAGTTAATATGTACATGGAATAGTCTATAGATGGCTCTTGGGTGAGGATTTTGGATGAGCCAAATTTTTGTTGACTTTAAGACATGGTTGCTGGCATTTCTAAAAACTGACTTTCTGATTTTTAATTCACTGCATCTTACAAAAGCTTAAAGGGAGGATATGAAAGACGGCTATTCAGTAGGACTGTCCAGAGTAGCAGGAATTAATATCCTTGTTCTTAATGCCACTGAAAGCAGTATTCTGTGATAGGATGGGGGAGGATGGGGAGGAGAATAAATACATGTAGGGTGTTCTTGTGTTTGTTTGATCTAATGTAAGTTTACTCAACTATGGAAGTCCTCATCCTGTAAAGCAGATATGGGATACCTTACGTTTTCTGTGATGTGAAGCCACAGCTGTCAATGTGTTGCCTGTCATCAATACTCTTTTCTAAAAATCTCCTTGCTCTCATAAATTTCTGTGTTGCTATGAACATCATTACAAAAATGTGTGCAATGTATTATAAAATATGTGATGTTTAATGATTAATTTAATGAATAAGTCCAATCTATGGATTGTTTTCAGATGGATAGCTTTTGTATTATTTCTTTAGTGTATCTGTTTATAATTGTTTCTGCTGCTATGGAAACACTTCAGGATAGAGATAGTAAATGTTCTTCAGTACGTTTTTCTAATCTCTAATCTTCTGTATCATATCCCTTTCTTGTTGGAGTAAGACAAACATAACAAAACTTGCTATCTGGCCTCTATGCTTACATCAAATGTAAATATTAAATTAACTCTTGAGTAGTCATCTCTATCTTGTGATTATTGGTTAGTGTGTTTGGCTTTCTAAAGTCACATATATCAGGAGAGAAGTACAACTAATTTTTTCTTTTTTTTTTTCCATCACACATGGAAATGCACAAGCGTGTGTTTGTAAACACTTGGATTCAAGCCATCCTCTGGAGTCTCCTAACTGAGGTGTTACCTCCACCCAAATATATATATTTTACATTAGATGTGGGACAGGATTTTTTTTATTCTTTAAAGCTTTTATCACTTATGAATTTGATAATAGGCCTTCTCTATGAAGAAGTTACCTTTGAACAACATAACATTTTCCAGCAAGTACTCTGAATTTTAAAAGCACATTCGCAGCACTGGAGAGGCCTCTTATGTTCCTGGACTCCTGTGGGTACCAACACCTGTAATCCCCTTCATAAACTGACCAAGCTCCATTTTTAGAAGGGGGTATTTTGCTTCTGCGCTCATGTTGAAATGTCTGTTCATTACCTTACAGCTCTGATCAAGTAACTGTAGCTAAAACTCAATATGTGGTCCTCTGGCAGTAGCCTTTAACTATGTTACATATGTACAATGTACTTTGATGCATTGCTGTGTATACTGCAGCTCTGTGAAAAGCATCCATAGCGGAATCATATACAGAATCAGGGACATTCGCAGCCCCAGAGAAATAGGAATGAGATGGGGTGTGCACATGTGAGTGCACCTGTGCTTCAGGTTAGATTCTTGAGAGAGAAGAGGGAATTTTAGACGCTTGACACGCTCAGCAAATGTGCCCAATAAATCTACAGCAGATAAAAGACATTTTAACAGTACATAGTAAAAGAGGGAGACAATGAACAGCATTTTGTTTTGGCATATGTTAGATAAATTCTGCTTGTGAGTTCCATTAGTTATTTATGGAAGCCAGTACCATTTTTCAGTGCAATACAGATAGACAGGATAACAGAATCACTGCTGCAAAGAGCTGACAACCAGTGAGGGGGAGAAAGCCAATGATGAGAGCAGTGTACTGCAAAGACAAAAGTATGAGCACCTGGTACTGATTCTGTGATGGAGAGCTTATGTGTTTGAAGAGATGGGGAGAAGATAAGGTGGTTGTATGCATTCTTTTGGAAGCCGTTTTACAATGGCCTAGAACACAGCTATGCTTAGGAAAGTAACCATGGGAAATGTCAATGTGGCTGGATGGCTGGCTTGTTAGCACAAAAATGTGTTTCAGTAGCAGCTGCTTGCACCAAACTTAACTGCGCAATCATGAACACTGGTGAAACTCCGAAGACCACCATGGATTTGAATGGAGATGGTCAATAAGAAGGAAGCTTTCAGAACAGTTAGAAAATGTGTTTATTTGTAAGCAGTGTACACCTAATACGTGTGGTGTTGTGAGCGGGGTGTTTGTTTGGTTTTGTTGTTGTTCGTTTGGGGTTAGTTTATTTGTTGGGGTGTTTGTTTTGTTTTTCCCCAGTGGTTGTGTTTCTAGAGTAGATTGCTGGGTAGCAAACCTGTAGATTCAGGCTCTCTGTAGTGGTCCTGAAGAGGAAAAAAGAATGTCCAGGCTTGTAAAAAGTTCTTACAATGGAGGTTTTGTTTGGATTGCAGAAGGCAATACAGGAAGAAAAAGGCTGCAATGTTGAAGAAACTAGAAATGGTATGGAAAGTATGGCACGTCCTGTCTCTCCAGTTCTTTACAGAAACAGAGAGGGGTAGAGATCTCTATCTAGTCTTGCTACTCTGTGCATGCTTTCCTTCCTCAGATGCTTCCTTGGGCTTCTGCTTGTAGCCCCTCTCTAAATGTCTCTTCCTGTAACCATCTCCAAGAGGCTGACTTCATTTTATGTTGCTCCTTCTCCAAGCATAGGTGCATTTCCCTATTCATGGCTTCTGTTTTTAAATTCCCACCCATTCCCACCCGCCCTTTGCAGTTTCCTCCCTGAGTGATTTTCTGAACTTTTTAGTTTTGTATGTGTGTGTGTGTGTTTGTTTTCTTCCCGCTCTGTTTTCCCTATCTGTAAAAGCAGTTTTCTTTGCATCCCAGGAGCAGCTACACAAGCTGTGTAACAGTTCGCCATGGAGAATCTCTTTGATGAGCACTAGGAGTTTCCTTCCTTCTGCTTTGGACCTCAAGCATACTTCTCTGTCCCTTTCCCTCCTACCAGTTTTGATCATTTTTATGGTTCCCTGCAGTTGTCAGAAATTTGAAACGCTCTCTAGTCCTGGTCCTTCCCCAGAAAAATGCATTTTCCCAGCTGTGGCCAGGGGTCTGAACCGCGGAAGGTGTGGGGCTGACTCAGCTGTCCTGATGAGCGAAGCATCTGTGTGCGTCAGTGCACAAATGGTGCAGGTCACCAGTTGTCCTGAGCATTCCCAGTTGTAAAGCAGACATTAGGGGAACGTTGGTAGCAATTGGTAAAATAGTTAATCCAAAGGTTAAACCTCCTCACTTTAAAATTGCATGGTTTCATATAAGGCAACAAAGTGTGGGGAGGAGGTTGAAGGAAGGGAGAACATATACATCACTGAATTTGTAGACCCTTTGCAAAGTGAAGTCTAAGTACAGATAATTTCTTTTACATTTTGCTAGAAGGATGAAGTCAACAACTGTTAACTGTACATACAGTGTTGCTGGGTAAGTATTTGAAATTACTTGAGAAACACTTGGGTTTGTTTTTTTGTACTTGTTTTCCAATGCAGACTATGGTTAATGTTCTTTTATTCTTTCCACGTTAGCAATCAAAGAGTTGAAGGGTAATGAAGTGTTTAGAGTGACCATCTGCTCTTCATTTGACTTAGTATTTCTGTTTATTTCTGTGCATCAATTTAAATATGTCCTGGACCATTAGCTATATTGTGATGAGATTATTTTGAAATATTTGTTGGAGTTTCAGATTCAGACTCCACCTACAAAGCATGAAAACTATTAAGAGTTAATTTATATTGTCTGTTTATGTTTTTGGTCTGTACAAATTCAGGTTATTTCCCTTCCTTGTTGTTATGGAACCACAGATAGTTTATCCAAACAAATACCAAATGTTGTCTCTCTTTTTTTTTTTAGTATACTGACAAACACATTGAATTGAGATGTTACTGTATTTCATGTTTTTAATACATGTGGTACAGTTTATATGATAAAATAGAGACTGGAAATCCTAACAAAATTTAATGTACACGAAGTACAACAAATAACGCTGCACAAATATGTGCAGAGCGTACGTCCTTTCTGTTGAAGTACGTGGAATTGTATGAACATACAGTATCAAACACACAATTAGAAAAGCAGTGTTATAACTTTGAGATTGTGACCTATAATTGAATTACTGTAGACTGCAACATTATTTCAAAGGGCAGCATACTCGAGAATAAATTATTTTGTGGCTGTTTGAAAATAATGCTTTTCACAGTAGCTCTTCATAGTACTAAGGAATTGATTGTATGTGTTATTTTAATTGGTGTTTTATAAATACATATGAAAAAATAAATGTAAGCTTGCGAGGAATTTTGTAGCTTAGCAGTCTTGACTGGGAACACACCTGTTTCTTTTTCTACCTACGTTGAGACTAAACAAGGAAAACTTTTCCCATTTTTAACTTGGAAGTTTCTTACTGTGTACATTTCACTATGTGACGGTCTTGTGGATTAGGTATTAGACAATATGCAATTTCAGTTGGCTGTGTTAAGTTTAAACATTTTCCTAGGCTGTGAACAAATTCTCATTTTAATATTGATGGATAAAATAAACATGCTAACTGCATCACATCTTTTTTTGTTGGTGTTAACTCCAAAGAAAAGGAATTAATGTCCAAACGTTACCTGCTTTAATTGTGCAAGTGAGAGTTTACACATTTTCTGAGAAAAGGAGCAGTTCTATTAAATTTTACCTTATTCTCCCTTGTTCCCATCCAGAATTGGTCAAGTCTGTTTTCTGTCATTTAAATAAGTCTCTTTTGTACCTCGTTAGTGAGTCTTGGAGCTATGATATTGTATGAATTTTAAATTGAGGGCTTAAATTTATGTAAAAAGATCAAACCCAAGAACTTCAATTTTTATAAGCAGATCCGAAAATGCCAGTACTCTGTACAATTGTTGTGTTGCAACAAAGATCGCTCTTCAGCATAGATGCGGATCCTTACTCAGTATTGTAGGTTTTGTATTCAGGCTACTTACTGAGTAGAAATTCTTCCTGAATAATGAACCTTCCATGAGTGCTTGGCTTTGAGAGATCATGAATGATGAGTCTGTTGTCTCTTTGAATTAAGCAAATAAGTGAAGAGTGGTGGCGTTCTTCAGAATAGGTCGTATCCCTAGGACAGGCAGCACCCTGGAAGTGTAAAGTCCCCTTGCCTTCTCTGATGTTGTGATCTTTAGATGCTGATTATCTATCCATGTGAATTCAGAAATCCTGCTGCAGCTCTGTGGAGGGAAGAGCTGGTTTAATAGAGCAGCAATATAACTTGTTTGTTGTGCAGAAGACTTAATTTTCCTCCCTCGTTCTGCTATTCCATGTATTGAGCTTGATTCAGTTTTTCTTTTTCTTGCCCTGCTGTTCAGCAATGAAGAGAGGGTGACAGAAGGTTTTCTTATTTGTTCCCAACATCTGCTTTCTCCATGTTCCCAGCCCTGTTCCGTGACTGCTCCTGAGCCTGTGAGTCTCCCCCATGGAGGCCCCGTTGGTAGCTGGAGCTCGGCTCACCTGGCTGCACAGTGTCTCCATGTGTGTCCAGTGCTGCACCTTGGAGTTCTGCTCTTCCAGTTCGTTAGAAGATGTTAATTTTGATGGGTTTTCTTTTTAAAGGGGGGACCTGCTTACTAAGATAGCAGAGATCGCTCATTCCTTTTACAGAAGCCGGTGAAGCCATTAAATGTTCACTGTAGCACTTGCCCTTTTCTACTTTAAGCTGATAGTTTAACTCAGGCGTGTCAAACTCATTTTCACTGGGGGCCACATCAGCCTCACAGTTGCCTTCAAAGGGCTGAATGTAATTTTAGGAGTGTATAAATGTAACTACTCCTGGCTTAACCTGTCATCTGCCTGTATGTCTGCTCTGCCTTCTTTCACTCCCCTCCTCTCATACAATATTTCACAGTTGGCTTTTCTCTGTTGGGCAAACAGTTGCAAAACTTGTAAAATAGAGAATCGAACCCTTGTTTTTAGGTGTGAAAATGGAGGGAGCCTTTGCGGCATCAAAATATGTGCCACACTTTGTTGCAAACAGTAGGCACTTGGAGGGGAAAATTTGTTTTAGTTGATGGATTTTGGTAGTTCATGAAAAGGTGTTTAATATATTTTAGGAGGACAATTGCACAACATATATTTTTACAGTATTCTTAAATTTAGAATTGGAAATAAGCTGAGGTTACTCACCACTTTCACTTTTTCCTCTTGAATGCTCTGAGCCATCCCTTCTTTTGTTGGTGTTGCTTACAATTGCTTTTTTCCTGTGTAGCTTGCTAATGCATGACTTACATTATAAATTTATCCTATAGTAAAACCTTACTGATGCATCATTTCTGGCTTTAAAAATAAAGGTGTTTACAAAGTATGGGGAAAATTAG
Source organism: Streptopelia decaocto (assembly GCF_964273445.1). Lineage (NCBI taxonomy): Eukaryota > Metazoa > Chordata > Aves > Columbiformes > Columbidae > Streptopelia > Streptopelia decaocto. Next base: position 69,150,606 of record NC_138655.1, read on the forward strand.
GAAAGAGTTCGAGCATTTGTCTGTATACTAGCAAAAAATAGACTGAAGCTGGTGACTGTGTTTCTCAGGGGGGAGTAGATTAGAAAAATTTAGCATTGTGAAACAAAAACAAGTGGGTTTTTCTGTTCCTGAAACTTGCTGGCAGATATTCTCATCTTCCAGTTTCTGTGCTTGGATTTTGGTGTATTTTCATAGTAAACGCCCTGCATATTTTAGTTTATAACTTGGTTATACAGTGTGCTTTTTAAAAAAGTTCAGCTGTTTTGGCAAAGATTTTGCTTTTAGAAATATGGCTATGGCCAGGAAAGGGGACCTTGATTTCTTCCCCCTGCGTGTTATGGTATTAGGTACTGATAAAGGTATTAATATTTCTTCTAGAATAATTTCATCTTACTTTGATAGAGAGAAATGTATCATCTAATAGCATTTCCAGCATGATCATAATCTGAAGAAATTGTCAGACAAGGCAAAAATATGTCATCTTTCATAAATAGAAAACATTGCTCATCAAAAATTTGTTGCAGAAAGCAGTTTTTTTTTCCCTGTTAAAACTTTCAGTTTCTCAGCATTTGTGTGATACCAGGAATGGACAACTTTCACAGGTGTTTCAGTAAGCTGAGTGCTCGAAGGTTCCTCGTAAGAGAAGAGTCTGAAGAACCTCTATGACTTCAGAGTGACTTTCAGGAGCTGTTGAAAGTGGCGAGCTGAAGTGTGAGTGCTATCTTGAAGGACAGCCCTCAAAAAGAGCTTTGTTTCTTTCGCTTTCAGGATTTCCAAGGCATCCTACTGTTTACTGAAATAAAAAGTTATTTCTTAATTTAAGGCAGATAGAGCTTTTAAGTAATACCAAAATCTTCAGCAGGGTGTTCGGAAAAGCTGTTTTTTGCAAGCTACGGGGCAAATGAATGGCTAGGTTGCAAGGAAGATAGGGCAATATTTAAGGAGTACAAATTCCTCTTTATTGCATGTGCACTAACCTCAATAAGAGGATAAGGCTGTCAAGACTAGGGCAGCACTAAATGACTTGCGGGAGCTACCAAATATAGATCCTGTGAAAAATCCCAGGCCTGCTAGAGAGTGCAGCTCCCCGAGCAGTGCCGCCTGCTTTCCTGCAGGAGTTTTGGGTCAGACTCTAAGAGCTGGTATGTATCTGGGAAGAAAGCTTTTCTCTCACTTTCCTCTTGTGAGTCTTAGAAAACTGCCAACTTTTCGTACCGGTTTGTAAAATGGTGCAATAGTCTGTTTGCATTGCAGAGCTCAGACAGGTGAGATGGAGAATGAAGTTGTTCTTTTGTTTCAGTGGTTTTGTACGTACAGTGAAAGCACTCATTGGAAACAAGCAGCCGGTTAGTTGACTGACTCTGGTGCAATGCAAGAGCAGTTTGTGATGCTGAACTAATGCCCCTGAAGGCAAAATATGAATTCAGTGCAGTTCCAGAGGGACAAGATGTGACTGCTTTGTCTGCTTCCAAGACTGTCACCTGCTTTGCTTTGTGTTCTGTGAAATTCCAAACTTGGATAACTTCTGCCTCTGCACAAATGGTAGTGGAAGCTCCTTGAGACATGATCCAGGGTGGGTGCAGGGCAAATGAGGAATGTGTGCTCTGGAGAATACTTCTGTTTCTGTCCTATATGTGAACATAAACTGCAGTGCTAATGAGCTTGGAGTGGTTTTATAGCTAAAGGATAAGTTATAAATGCAGAAACGGGCACTATAGTTAGTGCCAGGAGGCAAGCGTGCAGCTTTTGTTTCAGAGCTAAATGAATTTATGGTGCTATTCAAAGTGACTTTTGTATCTCAGAAGCCCTTGTGAGATTGACAGTTCCTGGTGGCAGTAAGGAATGGAATTGATGTTTGAGGTGGCTAGTATTTATGACACACTTTTTCTACTTTTGTGCATGAGTAGGTAGGGAGGGAGACAGTTTTCTTATGGCCTGACTAAATAAATACAAACTTACACATACTAATGGGACTTCTTATTTTTACAAGCAATAATTTTTCAAAGGGAATTGTTAGAATGATTTGCAGAAAATCACTAATATTATTATTGTTGCCTGTTTGTATTTTTTTCTTCCTTCCCTATGCCCCTCCTCTCTCTGAAGCCTTGGCAGTTTTATTTCCACTTCAGTAGAGCTCCTGCATTTGCCAACTAAGAAAGTTTGCTTTGGGTAAGTGGATAGCAGAGGTTCCAGCTGTGTCTGTTCCCATTTGTTCCTCCTTTTAACATATTTTCTTAAGGCTGTTATGATGATGTTAAATGGAAGTCAACTGACTGCTTTCCCTACACATCATTTGGACTGTTGCTCTTGAAATGATATTGGAGAGTTAGTCATATGGTTGCCCAGTAAATGAATAGGTTCTGAACTATAGTTTTGTTTTAGGTCAGAAAAGGATCATTGTGACACTTAATCTGTTCTCCTTCCCTGATCAGTCTCTATAACTTCTTCCGAGAATGTGTTTTAAATCTGTCACTTCTCAGCATCAGCTCTCTCATTGGATCTCATTAGTTTGTCTGCCTTTAAGAGTCTTTAATGAGAAGCAGTTACTTATTCAGGTTGTACATGGACTCTTCAGAATAAAAGGTCTTGTATTGTGTCTGATATTTTTATAGTCCCTGTTATCCCCAGTCTTGGTACCTGAGCGGGCATGCAATAAAAAGTCCTGGGACTATGGGGAAAAATATCGTCCACATGAAGGTATGTGAAACTCCCATGCAAGCCACCTCTTAGTCTTATCTTTGATTGTCTAAATAGATAAAATGAAAAATTATTTACAGATGCATTTCAGACTCCTAATTATTCTTTGTAGCTCTTTGCTGACTTTTTGCATAGTGTGCAGACATTTGAGCTGGGCACAGCAATGTTGTTAGAATGGTTTGCTGAATGTTACATGAAATTGCGTTATTCCTTACTTAATGTTCCCTTGTTATGCATTGAAGTCTCATGTTTGCTTTCTTGGCTGCAGTTTTATACTGAGAGCTCATGGTCGATTGTTCTTCTGTTGTTACACCAGAGTTCTTAGTGCTGCTGAAATCCAGGGCACTGTCTTTGACTTAGTGCAAAAATGTCAAACTAATTTGCAGCAGGGGCCACATCAGCCCGGTGGTTGCCTGCAAAGGGCCAAAGGTAGGACTGTATAAATGTAACTACTCCTACATTTATAGAGACCTAAAATTACATTTGGCCCTTTGAAGGCAACCGCCGGGCTGATGTGGCCACCGGTGAAAATGAGTTTGATACCCCTGTCTTAGTGTGAAACTTCTGTTTCTTTGTGTGTGTGTGCTACAGCGTGTTAATTGCAATTCTTTGTCCCCAAGAGATGGAAATCAGTGTGTACAACCAAGGCCCGTCATCTCCTGCTACCGTGCCAGTTTTGAAGAGTTCAGCAGGAGCGATTTTTATTAGTTCTCTCCCAGGGAATACTGTCTGGTGGTTGACTGTGAGCAAAACACTTCAGGATTGCACTGACAGTGTTGCTGGCTGTCTTCCCTTTTTCCCTTCCTGATTTTTTTATTTTTATTTTTTTTAAATCTGCCTGTCTTGGACTACACACATCTATTCTAGGAATGCTTATGCTTGCTTTTGCTGGACTGTCTCATAGGCTGTGTTTGAGAGTACAGGTGTTTCATGGTCAATATGAGTTCAAAGAGTTCTTGGCTTCTCCTTCCCATCCCTGTGCTGCAGGCAGATACCTGCCTTTTTAGCTGTTTGTGTCACTGTGTTGAAAACCAGGTCAGGGATCAGATCCAGGGATGTTTCACTCTGTAATATGCTTTTGCAGCATTGAATGTCAGAGATTTGTTAAAGATAAGGCATAAGTAAGAGACCAAACATTAGGGGAAAAACCTGACAAGCGCACAGGAAATCTTTAAGGCAGAAGTGCTGTAAAAGCCCCTGTGTTGTTGAGTTGGGCCTTGAGGGTATAAATAATCACTTTAGAAATGGTTTGATTCACATACTTAGTGCTCTCGTAGCTCAGTCATGTGAGTGCTCCTTGTCTGCCCCACTACAGTCAGACAGATCAGTATGAACAGGACAAGAAATGCTCAGTTGCTGCAGTGGTGTGGTTTAGTGATAGAAGTCATGGCAAGTAACTCAAGCTCAATATGCGAGAGCTCATCCATGTCAAAGAGACATGATACAGAAACATATTCTAAGGTTCCTTATTGCCCCTATCAAATAAGTGTGCAGTCGTATGGAGGAAAAGACTTGGTTTATGAGACTTCATTTTCTTGAAACCATTATGAGTTGTACAAATTATGCTGCTATTATTTAATTTATTGCTGACTTGACCCAGCCATCTCTTATTTTTGGAACCTAAACAAAGCTGATACTGAAATTAGAAAGATTCTAGGAATTTTAGAGAAGGTCACCTTCTTCTGTCTTCCATCTGTGGAGTTTGAAATAGAACCAAGGCCAAAAAGATCTTCTGGTGCTCATTCTTTGATGCAGATAATCTTGTAATGGAATACTTCTACGCTCCTTATCACTTTGAGGCTGGCTTCAGGTGAGGTGAAAGATGACTATGCTGTTGAAGGAAAATGAGATTTCATTGAGCAGAGCTTGGATTCCTTATGTGTCATTAATCCATAAAATTCAAGTGGTCCCAGTTTAATTGTATATCTTTATTTGTAGATATTCCAGAAATGAGTCTTGCTGCTAGTAAAAGTTCAGCAATTCTCGATTGTGACTAAAATGGAAAGGTAAGAAATTCAAACTGAAGTTTCTAATTCCTCAATTATTTTTAGTTTAGTCTCTCACTTGGAAACTGAAATGTGGATGAGTTTAACTTCATGTTGTGTTTTCCAAATTAACCTTACAAAGTTTAACAATTAAATTATCACATTTATGGAAAGAAACTTTGTTTAAGAACATGATCTAAACCAACACTTTTTAAGAAGCAGGTGGGAGATTATTTATGTCTTGAAAGCACAAATGGAGAGTTCTGAATCATGCTGAAAAAGTTCCAGTGGAAAATATTCTGTTAGCTCCAAATCCACAAGATACATTAGAAAGACAGGTTTCAACTAGAATGACAACTATTTTAAACATTTGAATAAACATACTTTTTTTAAGGAGGAAACCAAGGAAACAAAGTTTTGCTTCGGGATTTACTTTCTCATGACCAACTAGTTGTGCTGTTCTGATGGCTTGTGAAACAAATCCAGTTTTCAAAATGCTTGGGAAAACAGAGTACATGTGCATTCGGGGAGTTGTGCTGCAACTCGAGGGTGAGGGAGATCACCTTGCCTTCCTGGTTTGGGGAGCTGGAGGGTGAATGCGTACTGACTGAGAGCTGAGAGGTGCTGGTTCATGGGTGAAGCTTTCCAATTTTAAACTTGATTATTTGTTTTCTTATTATTTTTTAAGCGTTGGGCATTTGCTGCACCTCTTGTGATGCTCCCAAAGCATCTTTTGGAGGTGTTTTACTGTCTAGATAGTAAGGTGACAATGTCTGTAATCCCCTTCTGAACAGAAAGACTTGAGGCTTTGATAAACTTCTGCAGAAAGATTACTGGAGATTGCTCAAGACATTATTGCCTTCAGCTGTCTTGCTATGTGACTAAACTAGCAGAGGAATGTGTGTGTTCCTGTATCTTAGCCTGTCTGTTGAATAACCAGATATGAGTTTAAACTATGAGATATGGCACTGCGGTGACTGAGGTAAAAGTGTATGTTCTGTGTTGTGGAGGAGATGGTGATCTCTAGCAGAGTCATGGGAGCACACGCTGTGCAGAGAGCACTCAGCTCTTCCGCAGCTGCAGGAAGATTGCCAGTTTGGGCCTCCATCCTAATACAGAAGAGTCTACTCCTGCAGCATGCTTCACCAGCAAAGAGTTGCCAAATCCTTTGCTCTTGTGTTCCTATAAGCTTGCTGGATTAGGTCAGCAGCTCTGTGCCTGTAGTGTGATGGATGCCACAGGAGTCGAGCACTGTTGTAGTCCTCTGAGGAGCTGGGAGCAGCAGTTGCTTGTTCTGTCAGGCTTCTTGGTATGACTCTGGACTGCTCTTTCTGCATCCTCAGGATTCCTCTGTAGGGATTTTTGTCTGGGGAGCCCCTGGAAACTGCCACAGATGTACTTCAGGAGCAAATTTTGAATTTATACTGGACAAAATGGGATCTGAAACACTGCCTGCAAGAGAAATGGGGTCTTCATTGGACTGATAAACTACAAAAACATAAGACATAGTCTGTAGATTCAAAGCCTCCTGACGAGCATGCAATTGAGGAAATTGGTTTAGCTGTAGTGCTTTTTTAATCTGGACTTTGTTCTAGAAGCAGAATTTCACCTTCCACAAATACTGGAAGTTGACTAAAGCTATTGCAGTGTTACAGTACAAAGTTCCTTTTGCTTTGACATTCTTTATTGTATTGAAGTGACTGTCTTGTGATAACCTTGTAGGGTGGAAAAGATGGGTTTTCCTTGTGGAACACCCAGGAAACCTAAATTAAAAACTTAGAGCTTTTTACATGAAGCTGGTCATGAAGAATTTGGTCAACAGTAGTGCTGAAGCACAGACAAAGCTGATAACTTACTAAAATATTATTCTATCTGTATTACAACTAATCTAGATAGGTTCTAGATATTCTAAGTATTTATTAGTGACTTTTTACACACTTGTAATCACAGGAAACCAAACATTTGTCATGAGCTTTTCAAATTGGTGGATAAAATTTGGTTTTATGTTCTCCCAACCCGAGCACTTTAGGTTCACAAAGTGGAGGGGTGGAGGTTGGGGAGGCAATTCCAAGTTAATGAAGTTAAGCCCTCTGATTGCTTTGAGATTTTTATTAAACATTTCTGCTGATTTTTGGAGGGGGAGGAAACAAAGTCCTCATCTAAATTTGTATAAGTTTATGACTTGTCTAAACACACAAATTACTAGTTCACTCTGTCAGTGCAAAAGAAATCAAAATAGGCAAAGTCTAAATGCAATGCTTCTATCTTGTGCATTATCTAAATTGCTTTAATGTACTTTATTTACAACTCTACCAGTTTCCAGAAAGTAGGTGTGTGCTTATAAATTGGCAAACTTCTCTCAAATTGGTTTCACTCTAACTGCTGGGTTCAGAGTGTGCAGTTCAGATAAACTAGTAGCATGAGGGCTGTCTGCAGTTGTGACAGGGATGACAAATCAGTCCCTTGTGCTATTTGTGTGTTTATAACTTTGTTCATGTATATGTATATAAGCTTGTATGTGGTTTGTTATAACAATGGGTTTAAGGTAGAGAACTAACTTAACTAAAAATCTCAGTGTACTTTTTGGTAGAACTGCATTGGCCCTAGGGGTTGCTAAAACCCTGTAGCTAATGTCCTTTCCTCTAGAAATAAAAGAAAAGCTTTAAATATGATACTCTGATGCCTTTAGTTGGGTGTGCTAGGCCCCAAGTGTAAAAGGTTTATAGTAAGTACTTCATGCATTGGGTAACTAGCTGCAGTGTATAAAATGGTAGTTGGTGCTGCTGCTAATATTTTCATTTACTATCTTTACATGCTTTTTCAAGGGTAGTCTCGGTCTGGAAAGTGACATTCCTGTAGTGCTGTGGAGTTGAATGTTGTTAACTGAATCTTACATTAAGGAATTGGAGGAGAGGAAGAACAATCTCTTCCTTTCTTCTATTCCTCATGTCCTTCTGTCTCTAAGCTGATTGTCCTTCAAATTCAACCTGATATCTCATTCAACCTAGACCTTTTTCTTAATTTTGTTTATTCTTTTAGTATGTTGTCACAGTAAGTTAATGATCAAGATTTTGGCTACTCTCTGAGTCTTAAATTTGCTATCAGCATGGCATGTGTAACCTGAATTCTTAGTGGCTTTCTGTGTAGGTAACAGATTGAATGGAACTTAATATGCTCAAGAGAAGGAATTCAGATCATGTCTTTTCTTAAAGATACTTAAATGGAGCTGCTTTTCAGGCTGGACCAACACTTTTTTAGGTGTGGTGTTTGTTTTGGGGGGGTTGTTTGTGATTTGTAGTTTGTCATTGTTTTGTTGGATTTTAGGGGGTTTTTATTTGTTTGTGGCTATTTCTCATTGATAAGGATGGGGAAGGGCTATTACTGTTTTTTATTTTTCTTAGTGTAATCTCTAGTTCGTTCTTCTTCCCTGTGTTCCTCAGCAGTATTTAAAAGACAAGCAAGTTCCACGCTTTTGATATGTAAATCTCTAAGAATCTGCCAACTGATCGCTGCAGCCTTCTCCAAATTTCATGCTGCTGACACAGGAGACAGCTATTTTACTGTGATAATCCTTTCCCATCAGATTCAGCTGCTTTGGCCAATATATTCATGACTGTGCATTAATGTGACTGGTGCTGTAGCTGGATTTTTGTCTTAAAATGGGTCTAGCAGAGCTAACGTGTCTTCCCCAGTGATTGTCTTTCTCACACCGGTTCTGTGTGCTTTTTGTTTCATTCTCTGAATTTGAAATACTCTCTGTTCTGGTACGCCAAGCTTGCAGCAGCATTGTTTTCCAGCCTTGTGGACAGAATGTATACTTGCATAAGTACTGTGGTGGTTCAGTCAGTCGAACAGTACTTAGTTACCTTCTCCCATCTCCAGAAGCATACTCTTTTCTCTTGGTGCTTTGTGTTGAACTTCATCTTTTGTTACAAATGTTTCAAGGCTAAAACTTGAAACTTTTATGATATGAAGTGTGGTTTTGATACCAGGTGACAGTGTGTGGATGCAGTGTTAACTGCATGTTGTCTGAACTTTATCTGGGATCTTGTTTTTGAGGAATCTGTCTCCTTCAAAAACCAAACATGTGGAGCAAATTTTGTTTCTGTGGAAGGCATACCCTAAGACTGTCATCCATAAAACATCGTTTAAGAACAAGGCAGGAGAATGATGCTGCCAACCTGAGACTGCTAATGTAATTTTACACTACACTTTAAGCGAAGTAGGACTGTTGTATTTCTTTTGATTAGATGAGGAGAGATGTTTTAAACTGGCTTCTATGGAGACTTGGCAAATAAAGTATTACCAAAACAATCAAGTTGTGGAAGGCATTATGATGCTCTGAAGTCTGGTACCTCGGCATGCAGAGCTTGTTTAACCTGAGGAAAAAGATTTGACAAGCTGTTCTGCTTAGGCCTTCTAGTGAACAAGACCTTGTCTTTAGGCTCAGTAAAAAAAAAAAAAAGTCAAAAGGTGGGTTAAACTGGTTTTTATAACCTTAGTGATATTTGGATTTAGTTACATGGAATGTTAAGCATTAACATATGAAAAGATTACTGACAAAATACTGAAATTAGAAACCGAACAGCTTATAGCAATCTATTTGAAGTGCAGTTTTCTAAACAAAGATAAACTCTTATATTTTTGTATTAAAGGCAGAGATTGCATTAACTCTGCTGGAAGCATGTGTAATTTATCATAATTTGTTTATAATAGTAAGAAAATGTTACAAACTATGCAACTCATCATAGTCATTCTTTTTAACACGTTGAATTTGCATACTCATGCAGCAGTATTGACAAAAAATAACGTGTCTTCAATTTGCTGCATACTTTTAGAAAAAAAAAAAAATCAACCTGAGATTGTCAAGTGTTTGTTTTTCCTTATCCTTAAGAATTTGAAAGGGTTTGCAAACTCATATATAAATCAGTGCAAATGTGAGATGATGTGAGTTGGGCAAGGGTTTTTTTTTAAATACATAAGCACTTGGTAAATTTGAATAAAATCTACTGCGTGCCTCAGTGATCTTACGCTTACAAAATGCAGTAACTTGGTGGTTTTACTCTAATAATACTAAAGCAAACCTGTTGTTCTAATAAGACTTCATTATGTATGCTTTGTGACTATCTAATCTCTGTTTTGAGTTACCATGACTCATTTGAGGATGGGCTGTGATGAGAAACGAAACTCAGGACACTTTATTTATTTATTTACATTCTCTTCCTGAAACCGTTGTACTTCTCACATGAATTTTTAATGACCATTTCCTGACTTTCTATCTTAATTGTATGATGGTGCTTTCTGTATTTGCTTTGGGCAAAGGAAACTCCAAATACAGCTCTGGGACTTAAAGATCTACAGAGTGATAAAAACTTAATTCTAAATCAGTAGATAAATAAACTGGCACCAGTACTTGGTACAGTGTTGGGAAAACTGTCTTTGACGTAAAAGCAAATCTGAACTTGTGAAGATAAATGACAGGTTTATTTAGAAAAAGACAAAAAAAAAAAATACATTGCCTTTGTCCTTCCAGTGTAGAGGATGTACTTTTTTAGTTTGAGGGGAGAAGTGGAGGAAGAAAGAAAAGATTTGTGGTCAAAGCCAGACTTGCATTCCTGAAAGAAAAAGATTCTTTGATAGGGGAAAACTTGACTGCTGTTATTAGTATGATCATCTCCTATGGTCAAATATTTTCTACTTGCCTTTGTTGCATAGATTCTGTTATAGAGAGCCAGAGGTTGAACTGTCATGCATGCATTTTTCTAGTACTAGATTTTTTTTTTTTTTTCTTAAAAATTTTATGCTAATTTTTTTTTAAATCAGGGTTGTCATAAGGTTTCTGGAAGCTAATGAGACTACAGCCTCTGCTGTGGAAGGTATGGTGTAAAGGTTGGGAACCTTGTGTTAATTTAAAATGTCACATGAATAGAAGAGCAGTAAAAGTGAGAGGAAGGGCAAAGGCGGTAAGAAGGTGACTCTGGTGGCTGCTGCAGCATGTGCTCACCTTCAGTGACTCCAGATCACAAGCTCGCTTTGTTGATAGTCATCACCTCAGTGCACTTCTGCCAGTGTCATAGAATGGAGCAGGGCTCCTGCCTCCTAACTGATCACACTGAATGTTACACTGTGCTAGTAACAAATACAGGCAAGGTATGCATCTGTAACATACTCCAACCCTGATTCTCCTTTCTACCCCCTCCCTCCTGCAGTAGTTGTGATGCTTAGTAATAAAGGTTTTCACAAGCACCTTGTACAATTGAAAGGATCAAATACCGATTATGATGCCATTTTGTTGGTAAACTGGGATGACTGTGCCATCTTTCTTATGAAATGAAGAATTCTGGTAGCCCAAAATGAGCAAAGAGGAACATATTTAGTAGAGAGCAATATCTGAATAAGTTCATTACTTTAACAAATACAGTTCTCTTAGAATGATTTGGAAGAGGCAGCCTATACAGCGAACACCAGTCATTAAATGCTATTATTTATATTGTCTGTTTAGCATGAGTGCCAGTTTTCAAATAAAGTAAGTTGATTGGAACAGATTCAGGTCAACAGAGTTGGTTTTATTCCGGATGTTTAAGGGATTATGTTCTTTTAGTTCATGTTGTTAGAAGCTTTTTGCCAGGAAAATGCATCAAAGATGAAACAAATCAGCAATATGAACTCTATTCAATAGCTAAAACATCCTCTTGGCTGCAATATTTATGTACTGAAGTTGAATGCTTGTCTACTTTTCACAGGTCTTCCAAAGTAATCAACATGTATGTATTGTTACATAGTAATTAAAACATCAGCAATTTAAAAGTATCTATTAAACCTAAAAATGCCAGGCTTGAGGAAGCTATGTGTATGTGTGGTTGCTGGAGCAATTTGTCATTCGAATTGATGATGAAGCCCCTGTTGAATGCAAATGAACTAGGAAAGAACTGATCCAGCTGTATTGTAAGTGGGTCTTAGAAATGAGTATAAGGCCAGTGTTCATTTATACTGAAAACAGAAGATAGCTGCTTGTGATGCTGGAAGGATGTTTACCTGTTGCATTATGATGTTGTTTTCCCAAAGGGTGTGAGGTAAGGAGGTGGGAAGCAAGAGAGGGGGAAGACACTTAAGGAAAAGCTGTAGTATGTCCCCTTAATTAAGGGATCTAAGCAAGCTGATCTGGTTGCATACTGTTATTCTTGATACTAAATACGAGTGGTCTTAGGACTGCTATTTAAGCAGGGGCTGGTGGTGAAAGTGTGTAATTTCAGTGAATTGTAGTATTTTGTGCCTGGGTACTTTTACCTGCAATGGATCCGTTTTTTGATGATGTGGACTTTGGGTCTACTGAGATTGGTCTTTTCATCCAGTAGCATCATGTATGTAGCCTATATGGTCTTGCATTCCCCGGCTTGAAACCATATTTCAGATCCTCTTTCATTCTAGTTCTTGGTCCCAGGGAGCTGCTGGAGTCCACAGCACTATATTCTTTTAACTCAGGAAAACAAAACTAATATTTCTGGACAGAACCAGAGTAAGATAAGTATTTCTGAGTTTATTGTAGTGCCAACAAGCTGAGACCTGCTTATTCCAGTGCTCCACCCTTGTCAGGAGGCAAGCATGCAGTGCAAACAGTAATATCTCAATAGGCCTTTCACCTGCCCAGAACAAACACAGATCTGGAAGACTATCTTGGCAGGTGATATGCAGCCAACCATGATGAACTTCTCTTCCATAGTTCAGATTCAGTGTAGATCTCTTTATACAGAAAATATCAATGTTTTGTGCTCTGAAGCAGGTGTCAAGCTTCAGGCTGCCTTTGTTTTCTCAGTCTTCTTGATGCCTACTTCCTTTAAAGTATGGTTTGAGGGCTAGGGATTTGAGAAAATGGAGAGTCAGTTCAAGTCTAGCAGTCAACAGCATTTGGATGTCCCTCAGATTCACTATCTTATTTGGAAACCAGTTGGTTAAGAGAGTAGACCAAGACTGGTTCACCATGCAATAGAAAACTTTTGTGAGATTACATAACTGATAAAAGTAGGTGTTTTTTACTTGAGCTAATCCCTTACAATGTCACAATTTAAACGTTTCTAGGAGGGATGTTCTATGGTAGCTTCATTTCCCATGTCTTCAGCAATTTTCAGTTGCTCATTATTGAAGCTTACTCCCTGAAATAAATTCAGTCTGAAGAGCTAAGAAAGCTGCTTTCTGCTTTACTTAACTTGGATTAAAGTGCTGCTGTGATCCTTCTACCTCCTCTTCCTCCACTTTCCAGTTGCTTAGCATGTTGGGTTTGTTTCAGTTAAACCAGAATGTTAGTTGCACTCATTTTTCCCCAAGTCACTTCCACACATGGGAGATCTACAGGTCCATTAGTTTTGTTGGCAGGCAAAAGCATGAGCAAATGAGGACCTTGTTCCTGTTTTGTCCAGGGAGACTACTAGCTAACAGAGGTTCTCTTTTCCACTTCAAAAAGGGGCCCTGGCAGCATCTGTATGCATGAAAAAGTGTTAGTGTATTGGATGTCTGCAGGGCTGTTGCTTCATCCTGGATGTTCCTTTCCCCAAAATAACTCAACAGAAGCCAAGTTCTTTTGTTCTTATTTGGGTGGCTAAAGGTAGCTGAGACTCAACAGATTCTTATCTTGCAGACTTTGAAATTTACTATTTGTTGCCACAAATGGGATGAAAGTAGACAGAATGTGGGGGAACAGATCTTACACAACCAACCAGTGGTTGTTCAGACCCTGTCTGAGTCTTACTTGGCTTGCATTCCTCCTCTGCCCCTGTTTTTTCAGCGTGGTTGGTGCTGAGATGAGGCATTAGTGGGACAGCAGAGATTAAGCTACCTTTATATAGAAGCTACACACATCTGGGGTGATGGAGAAGTCCCAGAGTCTGTGCTCTGCACAGGTGAGCAGTCTCCACGGACAACACCAGCTGGATACTGCCTGAAAAGTCTGAGATGCCTGGGAGGTGTGGAATCTGCAGAGATGTGATTTCTTCATAGAGACCCAGACACTGAAGAAAGGTAATGGTGAAGAGCTTTTTTTCCTGGGTACAACGTGGCACCGTATTCTGCTTTTCCAGGAGTGAGTGAGAGCATAGAGGCTCCTGAGTTGAGCACAGGTTCAGAACAGAGGAATGTTGCTGGGCACTGAAATCAAAATGAGGGTTCGATTCCCTTATCTCCTGCCTGCCTTCTGATAAACACAGAAACTGCAGCTAAATTTTGCAATTCTAACCTTTGGTATATGCCTTCTCATGTCGTAATGTAATCTATTGTATGATAATTAGCCATCCAGAACATAACAGAAACACATAATGACTTTTATGCTAATTGTGCTCTAGACTTAATTTAATTTCATGGCTAAATGTTTGTATACGGAGAAAAAAAAAATCGCAGCACTATCCACACAAAATCGATGCATCAGTTGCAGATAGCTTTATAAACTTGTTTGGTCACCACAAATGGCTTTTGGCAAGATATTTTATAATCTGTGGAGGTACCATGCTTGTCTGTGATAATGAGATGAGGTTTCTGAACCTGCACGTGTACTCACAGGGCAGGTTTTGTTATGCAGGGACAGGAGTTGGACTCAATCTTTGAGAGTCCGTTCCAACTCAGGACATTCTGTGATTCTATGTTTCAAGCTAAGGTCCAGATTTCTAGTGGGGATCTACTTCTGTTGTACTCTGACAAATCTCCAGCCGGTTTGCTGTGCGTTTGTGCTCTGCTCTACTGTAAAGGAGTTGGTAGTATGAAAACTTCCGTGTCTTTTTAATCTCTCACCATATCAATATAATTTTGCTGAAAGCATCCAAAAATGTGTTTATTTTTTTGATCTGTTATGTAATATAGGTATGTGTGACGTGTCATTTAGTTGCTGAATGAAAAGATGGAAGAATTAACATTTCCTTAGAAATATAATCCGTTTTCTTAGAATGGCTGTTTAAATAAATGAGAGATTGTTTCTTCCCCCCTCCTCCCCTCAAAAAAGGCTGAATTAATGGATGCTTTCATACCAGCCCCTAAGTATTCTGAATGTTAATTTAAACTTGAATGAGGCTGGAATGTTGTTTGTTCTTGTGTGTGTGCAATTTGAAAAGGACATTTACGCTACAGTTCTTACTAATGACACCTGTTTGGATTCCTGATTGTTTGCTTTTTCTGCTCCTAAACGACACACGTGACAGGAGGGTGGCCTTTTATTTTTTTTTTTTTTATGTAATTTTGAAGAAAATTAATTTGGGTGAATTTCTTGATGTACTTACTTTTAGATGTTTAGGAGTTACACTCTTAGAATAAAGGACCTTTAATCTTGTTCCACATAAATATTTACATGTTGGTTTGATTTTTCTGAATACAGTAATTTTTTTTCTTGAAAGCTAATAGCATTTTAAAAAATGAAAACAGTTTAATATTTTTTGTAGCTTTTATGTATGAAAATGAATTACTAAGACAATTAGAGCCATAGGAATGGTGACATAGCTAGCACAGATAAATATATTTTTCCTCAAAATAAACCTGAATTATGTGGAATACTTCTCTGCCAGTAAAGGTGCTAATATCCCAGATAGCAGAGAAGTTAGAAGTTTCAGTAAATTAGAGCATTTTGAGTATGTAGAAACTGGCCTGACTGCTTGTAATAAAGCAGCAGTGTTTCAGGTGAAAGCTGAACCCACATTCCAGGATTATCTGATGTGTATTATCAAGAAAAGTTCCTCATATGTTGGAGGAAATATAAACTCAGTGCTATTAAATAACCTGGAATAAAGCAGGCTTCTACCAGTCATAGCTTGCTTGTAGCAGAGTGTAATACACAGCAGAAACTAATATAGAAAGAACCATTACAAAGCTGAATTTCTCCATCTGAGTTTTGGGTGTTGAAACAGTGGAGTGATAACTGAGGATTTGCTTCTGTGCTTGGGAGCAGACAGATATGCGGTGACCCAGAATAAAGAACACTATTACTAGCAATAATATTGGGAACAAATGCAGCTTTCTATAAACTGTGTTCCCCATGAAATAATTAGGACTTTGCGCAGGCTTAATGGAAAGCACTATAGACCTCTGCCTGTGCTCTACATTGTCTACATCTCAAAACTTCACAGACAACTGTTTAACAAATTGGAAAAATAAGGGACTGAAACAATAGCAAAATCTAGGGTTTAAAATCAGACTGCCTGCCAGCGCTGAGTTATAGTTATTTCTATAGGTTGTTACCTTGATTTTATTTATTTATTTGTTTGTTTGTTTGTTTGTTTATTTAAATTTGTTCTTCATTTGAAGCCGAAGTATAGCTGAAGTTTATGTGCCTTGGAGGGTGGTGGTACGTGCCCAAATTTCACTTCATTTCAGTTGGGCACATGCTCCTTTGGGCTGCCTTGTAAATACCAACCTCAGCATATGTGTGTTTCTTTTTAATCTTGATGGCATTTGTTTTGCTGTATTTGATCTTGGCATACATACATGTATTAGCTCCCTGGTAAAGATGAGTCACATCTGAGACACTGTACAAGTGCAGTGCTGTTTATCAAGTAGTAATTTCAGACTTCATTTAAATATATTTCAGTTAGCTTGAAGGTGTGTGCATCTTGAAGAACAGGCTTGACAAGATCTTGGAGTGTAAGTTGTAGCAAGGCAAATGTGATCCGTAAGGAGTTATAGCTCTGAAGAGGAGTATTAAGAGTTGTTGAAATGATGCAGAGAACAGAGGAAGGATTTGCTAGAAGATGAAAAATACAGAAGAAAATGGAATAGATGAAGTATAAGACATCTGGGAAACAGATTGCTCAAGTCAATCTTTAAAAGAATAATATAACTTTTAGAAGGAAAGTTCTGCTATTTACCTTAAAGCTAAGCTACTAAAAAGGATGACAAAGAAAAAAAATGAAATAGAAATTAAAAAGAGGAATAAACAACAAGAAAAAAGCGTTTCGGTCTTATCCTTTTAAAATATGCCTAAGTGCTGTGGGGTGTTGTCCATTCTCATGTATGTGTGGGTGAGACTTTGGTGGTTTGAACCAATCTGTCAGGACCATCTTTGCAGTTCGTGACTCCTTACTCTTCCAGTAAAGAAAGGAAAGAGTATGTGTCCCCTCTATCAAATTCTTCTCACAGCAGTGGTAGGGAGACAGAATGTAGAAACCGTTTAATCTTTTATCTTTGTTAGGAGCCATACACTGGCTTGTCCTTTGGTTATTTGGTAGGAAGTCTTACATTCCTGTTCGTGTCCCTTAGCAAAGGGAAGTGCCAGGTCCTGCACCTGAGGAGGAACAGCCCCAGGCACGGGTACATGCTGGGGGCTGATGGGCTGGCAAGCAGCTTGACAGAAAATGACCTGGGGGTCCTGGTGGACACCAAGTGGAACATAAGCCAGCAATGTGCCCTTGCTTGCAAAGAAAGCAAATGGCATCCTGGGCTGCATGAGGAGGAGTGTTGCCAGCAGCTGGAGTGAGGGGGATCCTTCCCTTCTTCTCAGCACTGGTAAGGCCGCATCTGGAGTGCTGAAACCAGTTCTGAGCTGGCCAATATGAGAGACGTACAGAGTTACTGGAGAGAGTTGAGCAAAGGGCTGCTAAGTTGATTAAGGGACTGGAGCATCTGTCATAGGAAAGGCTGAGAGAACTGGGGGTGTTTTGCCTGGAGAAGGAAAGGCTTGGGGGGTCTTATCGTTGTGTATAAATACTTGAAGAAAAGGTGCAAAGAAGATGGAGCTAGGCTCTTTTCAGTGGTGCCCAGTTACAGGACTGGAGGTAGTGGCCATAAACTGAAACACAGGAGGTTCCTTCTGAACATCAAAGAAAGCTTTTTAACTGTAAGGGTGACCAAGCACTATAACAGGTTGTTCAGAGACTTCATGGAGTCTCTGTCCTTGGAGATACTAAAAATCTGTCTGGACATGGTCTTGGACAACCTGCTCTGGGTGGCCCTACTTGAGCAGAGGAGTTGGCCCAGATGATCTCCAGAAGTCCTTCCCAACCTCAACCATTCTGATTCTGTTCCTGACATGAGCATTTGTTAAAGTAAAGAACAAACTCTGAAGATATCAGGGACTTGAAAGGCATTTTGAACTGCAGAAATGCAAGTTATGGTCTTCATTTACCCATGATACTGGAATGGAATGAAGTCTCTCCGGACTGTTTGTCAATCTTGCTCTTGCAAGTCATCAAAGGCAAGAGATCCCACAACATCCTTAAATGTCTTGTTCCTTTGTTTCAGTATTCTGCCAATTAAAACTTTGTTCTAATCCAAATCATCCCAGCTGCAAGTTAAAACTTTCCTGTTAAGACCAGAACATCGTTGATTGCTGTCCTCTACATAACACACTTCTATGTATTGAAGGAGTATAGGTTTAGATTGTTGTGGCTGGCCTGTGGGTTATTAGGAGGCAGAATAGCCTTTTGCATTTTTGAGGCAAACATCCAACATGTTACTTGTTCCTCATAAGCCATGTTTGCTAAAACCATTATCCTTGCAGTTCCCTCAAGTGCTTTCTTGGTACCTGTCAACAGCATGGAGCCCCACACTGAGTATGGAATTCCAGCTGTAATTTGTTTTTTATCACCAAGGAACTGTAATTGCATTCCAGACCGCAGTGGTTGTCTAGGATAGTACTCCCTCTAGAAATGGGACTTGCTTCTTCGGGCAGCAGTCTAGTATTGGTCATGTGTAGTTCTTAGTCCACTGTGAGCACCCAATTCTCCCCTTCTGTACTGCTTCATTAATTTATCTCCTTCATATAGTATTTTATATTTGGTGGATTGTTTTAATTTATTTTTGTGTGTGTGTAAACCTCTTTTGGTTGATACTTACTAGTGCCACTTTGAATTAATAATGTAATCTTTAAAAAAAAATCTTGATACAGAATTGTTTCTTTTGGACATTTTTGCCTAAGTTGTTTGAGCTATAGCCTGCCTTGATGCCGTCTATAAATGTATAAAAGCATACCCAGTCTGTCATCTGAAACACTAATTAAACTGTTAGAAAGAATCAGATCCAGGAAATAAAATGTCCTTCTGGTGGTCATTTAGCTGCTACCTTCTGAGTACAGTTGATCAGCCAGATAAGTCCCCACAATGTTGTATTTTAGATCATGTTTCTCTAACTTGTTTATGAGATTATTTAGGGAAAATTTATGTTGGGAACCTACTAAGGTTGGACTATACTTCACCCGTAGCTTTCCTTTCAACCTTTGGGTTAATTGCTTGGTTGGAAAAGAACAGGCTTTAAGATTGAGGTTAACATCCATCTTGATCCTGCCCTCAGTTATGTCTTCTGCACTGTGGTCATTTGGACTCTTAAGTGGGAGGCCTGGGTCCCTGTGGAAACCTTGGAAGTAATATGTCTTGTGGAAATAGTTGCTTTTGTTTGCAGGCGTGAAGGGAGGGAAGTGACATGTTGCATACTTCTCTGTGAAGAGCAGCTGAAGTACTGAGAATTTGCAGAAATAATCCATTCTAACTATGGAAAGAGGGCAGTCTTGTCCTACTCTGATAAAGGCCACAAGCTGGAGAAAGTAGCACTGAAGAGTTTTGGCTTTTTATTTAAGTAGTAGGATGGAAGAAATTGTGTATTAATAGCCTTCTAGCTTTTAAATGCTGTTGTCTTCATACTATTTGTTATAACATTTCCTAGATAAATCAACTCCACCCTAAGATACATTGAGAATAAATAAATTTTTAAAATATTTGTCTGGGACCTTTGTTCTAACGGAACATGGTACATTATTTGTATATCAGAATTTGGGTGGGTGGTTTTTTTTGTTTGGGTTTTGTTTGTTTTGTTTTGTTTTTCTATGTTCCTTTTTAATGTGGATTTGCTTGTTAGTAATGAGTCAAGTAATACAGTCCAGTACAGTGGAAGGGCTTACTGAAACTGCCTTCTTGGAGTAGACCATTTAATATTTGAGGGATTTTTCCCTTTCTATTTATCTCACTGAAGTGCCACTGTGTTATTATGAGGATTTACTGGATGTTGCTGTTTTCCACTTCGGTGGTAAGTTTTCTCATAGAAGAACTGATTATGGAAGTAGCTTTCCTCATCTGGTGTCTTAAGCTGATAAAGCAGAAAAAAAAAAAGACTATTTTTAATAGTAGGAACTTTTAAAAAATGGCAGATAGAAGGTTGGTTGGCATTCACAGTGCAAAGCTTCTTTCTAACTGCTGATTTCTAGGCTGTTCAGGCACCCATGGACTGTTCTCTCTGCTTGACAGTGAGGCTGTGCAGATGCAAGGTCCTGCAGCACTCTGCATCTCTGGAACAAGCAAGCCAGCAGGCATTTTTTAGGCTCATGTTGGTGGGGTATAATTGCATGTGGATCTCTCCATCTATAATAGAGATGAAAGATTCCCAGCTTGGCCCCTTCTGGACACAATTATAGAGGCAGTAAAGCAGATGCTTCATGTAGTGTTTTCGAATCATCAGATACCTCACCATTTGCTCATTTTTATTTTGAAATTAGTTATTCCAACCTTCTGCAGAAAATGCCATTTCTTTCCACCAGAAAATGCCATCTACTGCAGAGATCTCTGAGCATACATTAAGCATTGTGCTGTTGACTGCTGGCTAGTGCAGTATTTTTATTAGCCTTTCTACTCTTATCAAAAAAGGATCAGGAATTGAAAAACTGCTCCCTTCTCTGTTGGGGTGGGGCGATGCTGTGGTGTGTGTTCTCATGTGTCTCATGTTGCAACATACTGACTGTTGTTGCTCTACTTTCCAATACAGAAGTGTTTTTAAAATATTGGAAATAACTTCAAATCCCTCCTTTATCAGTAGATACAGATACTCGTTCTGATATTTTTTGTCACAGAACAACTTTGAACTGTCTTGATGGGGAGAAGTGTTTTCCTTCCCTCTTTGAATTCAGATTTGTCTTTGGTGTAATATAAGTTCAGGGGCCATAACAAAATGTCATAAGGTGATACTTTGTAAGCTACTTAATGGTATCTTACCAAAGTTATGAAACCAATTGGAATTCTTTAGTGGAAGAAAAAATGTGGTATATAAAGGGGTCTAAAACTTCCTTCTTCAGAGGAACTTTAACAGGAAAATGCTTAGTATAACTAGAAAATATTCTTGTTGTTGGAGGCCTTTCTGGATGCTTCCAGTTCAAAGTCATGTGGATTTGAATGATAGTCCAAACTCTTACTCAAACCAGAGTTCAAACAAAAAACTGGTTTAAATTCCGTTTAAATCAGACTGAGGGTTTTGTCCTATCTTGAAAACGTAAAAGGATTAAGATTCTACAACTTCTCTGGGAAGCCTAGTGTGAAGTTTCTTAGTATATCTAGTTGGAATCTTTCTTATTTCAGTTTACACCTTGTTCTCTTACCATGCATCTCAGCAAAGTTTCTGTATTTGCAGTTACTTCTGCTTAGGTGTTGGCAAATTGCTCTTCTGTTTCCCAAATCCTTCTTTTCTCTAGGCTAAACAAACCCCATTCCTTCAGCCTTTCATCACAGGGAAAGTGCTGCAGCCCCCTCATGATCGGTGGCCCTTCACAGAACCTTCTCTATTTATCAGCATTATTCTTGCACTTGTGCCAAAACCAGATGCTGTCTCCCAGATGTGATCCAACCAGCATCGAGTAAAGAGGGATCATCACAGTATCACAGTATGTTTGGGATTGGAAGGGACCTCAAAAGATCAAAGATCAAATCATGAGTTCCCTCAATCTACCTGCTGTGCTCCTGTTGATACAGACCAGGGTGCTTGTTGGCCTTCAGCATCACTGGGGTGTGCCTCTGGTTTGTGTTCAGCTTGCTGTCTGATGGGAGCATCTGGTCCTTTTCAGCAGGGCTGCTCACCAGCATGTACCACCGCAGGGAGTTAGCCTGTCCCAGGTGCAGAACTTGGTATTTGTTTATGTTTGAATTTCGTGTAGTTCTTACTGGCCTATTCTATTCCTATAAGGAACTACTGGAGGGAGTCCAGTGGATGGCTACAAAGATGATGAGGGGCCTAGAGGACCTTTCTTATGAAGAGAGACTGAGTGAGCTGGGTCTGTTCACCCTGGAGAAGAGAAGGCCAAGAGATGATCTTATCAATGTTTATAAATATCTCAAAGGTGGGTGTCAAGAGGATGAGATCAGACTCTTTTCAGTGGTGCCCAATGATATGATGATGGGCAATGAGCAGACTGTAGGGGGTTCCATCTGAATATGAGGAAAAACTTAATTACTTTGAGGGTGCCAGAGCACTGGAACAGGCTGCCCAAAGAGGTGGTGGAGTCTCCTCTGGAGACATTCAAGATCTGCCTGGACACATTCCTATGTGATCTGCTCTGGGTGAACCTGCTTTAGCAGGTGGGTTGGACTAGCTGATTTCCAGAGGTCCCTTCCAACCCCAACCATTCTGTGATTCTGCCAGCCTGTCTAGGTTGCTTTGACTGGCAGCACTGCCCTTGAGTATTCACTCCCTAGTTCAGTGTCTTCCAAGAACTCAATGAGGATGCATTACGACTTGTAACTGGCCTCTAGGTAGAGTATCACAGTATGTTTGGGATTGGAAGGGACCTCAAAAGATCATCTAGTCCAATCCCCCTGCTGGAGCAGGAATGCCTAGGTGAGGTCGCACAGGAACATGTCCAGGCGGGTCTTGAATGTCTCCAGAGAAGGAGACTCCACAACCCCCCTGGGCAGCCTGTTCCAGTGCTCTGTCACCCTTACTGAGAAGAAATTTTTTCTCAAATTTAAGTGGAACCTCTTGTGTTCCAGCTTGATCCCATTACCCCTTGTCCTATCATTGTTTGCCACCGAGAAGAGCCTGGCTCCATCCTCGTGGCATTCACCCTTTATATATTTATAAACATTAATAAGGTCCCCCCTTAGTCTCCTCTTCTCCAAACTAAAGAGACCCAGCTCCCTCAGCCTTTCTTCATAAGAGAGATGCTCCACTCCCTTAATCATCTTTGTTGCCCTACGCTGGACCCTCTCCAGCAGTTCCCTGTCCTTCTTGAACTGAGGGGCCCAGAACTGGACACAATATTCCAGATGTGGTCTCACCAGGGCGGAGTAGAGGGGAAGGAGGACCTTTCTTGATCTACTAACCACCCCCCTTCTAATACACCCCAGGATGCCATTGGCCTTCCTGGCCACAAGGGCACAGTGCTGGCTCATGGTCATCCTGCTGTCCACCAGGACCCCCAGGTCCCTTTCCCCTACACTGCTCTCTAATATGTAATTTCCCAACCTATACTGGAACGTGGGGTTGTTCCTGCCCAGATGCAGGACTCTACACTTTCCCTTGTTAAATTTCATTAGGTTATTCCCCGCCCAACTCTCCAGCTTGTCCAGGTCCCACTGGATGGCAGCACAGCCTTCTGGCGTGTCAGCCACTCCTCCCAGCTTAGCGTCATCAGCAAAGTTGCTGATAGTACACTCTATTCCCTCGTCTAAATCGTTAATGAATATATTGAATAATATTGGCCCCAGTACTGACCCCTGAGGCACTCTACTAGATACAGGCCTCCAACTGGACTCCGCACCATTGACTACCACTCTCTGGCTTCTCTCCCTAAGCCAGTTTGCAACCCACCTCACTACTCTATTGTCTAGACCACACCTCCTCAACTTAGCTGTGAGGATGCTGTGGGAGACTGTGTCAAAGGCTTTACTTAAGTCAAGGTAGACCACATCCACTGCTCTGCCAGCATCCATCCACCTTGTTACATTCTCATAAAAGGCTATGAGGTTGGTCAAGCATGACTTACCCTTGGTAAAGCCATGCTGACTGCCCCTAATAACCCTCTTATCCTTGATATGCCTTGAGATGGCACCAAGGACAAGCTGTTCCATTACTTTCCCAGGGACAGAGGTGAGGCTGACCGGTCTATAATTACCCGGGTCCTCCTTCTTGCCCTTTTTGAAGACTGGAGTGACATTTGCTTTCCTCCAATCCTCGGGCACCTCTCCCATTTCCCAAGACTTGGCAAAGATGATGGAGAGCGGTCCAGCAATAACTTCAGCCAGCTCCGTCAGCACCCGCGGATGCATCCCATCTGGACCCATGGATTTATGGATGTCCAGACTATTTAATTGCTCCCTAACCCAGTCCTCATCAACTAAAGCAGACTCCTCCATTGACCTGGCTTCATCCGGGGTCTCGGGTACAGGGCTCCCCAGGACAGCCTCCGGCAGAGTAGACAAAGAAGGCATTCAGTAATTCTGCCTTCTCTGTATCTTCTGCCACCAGGGCACCCACCCCATTCATCAGTGGGCCTACATTGCCTCTGGTATTAGTTTTATCTGCTATGTATTTGAAAAAGTTATTTTTGCTGTCCTTGACCCCTCTCGCCAGCTGTAATTTTAAGGAGGCCTTGGCTATCCTAGCTGCCTTCCTACATCCTCTAACAGCAGCCTTATATTCCTCCGAAGTGGCCAGCCCCTGCTTCCATGACCTGTAAACTCTCCTCTTCTGCTTGAGCATACCCAACAGATCCCTATTCAACCATGCAGGCCTCCTGGCTCCCTTCCTTGACTTTCTATGTGTGGGGATGCTCTGATCCTGAGCGTGGAAGAAGCAATCCCTGAATACCACTCAGCTATCTTGGGCCTCTTTACCTTCAAGCAGTCTTGCCCATGGGATTTCCCCCAGCAATTGCTTGAAAAGGCCAAAGTTAGCCCTGCTAAAGTCCAGGGTTGCAATTCTACTTGCTATCCTGTTCCTATCAGTATGAACTGATAACTATTGGCTTCTGAGTCTGATCATCCAACCAGTAAGTATTTCATCCATTTGGTAGTTAATCTAGACCCTACTATACCAACTTGGATTCAAGGATGCTGTCAGTGACAGCTGCTGAAAGCTGTATAGTCAAGATAAGCAACATTGGCTGCTCTCTTCTCATCCACAGATCTAGTCTTTTTGCCATAGCAGCTAATTAGGTTGATCAAGCATGATTTACCCTTGGTAATCCATGCCAGGGTTTTTCCTCGTCATCTTTGTGTGCTCTATTGTATTTTCCAAGAGGAAGTGTTTCATATTTTCACTCTGATTGAAGCAAAGCTGACCAATCTGTAGTTCTTCAGATTGTATTTTTACCCTTTTAGAAAAGATGCATGCAGCACTTGCTTTTCCCTAGTCACTGGAATCTTCTCCAGCCTCCACAGCCCTTTCAAAGTGTCTCAATAGCTGTGAATTACTGGGTCAAGCTGAAACATCTATTCAGTGAATGGAAGAGTCAAAAGCTTCTTAATGAAATTACTTGTCCCATACTTGTTTGTAAAACCAACCTATGGTGACTGTTTCCTGCCTTGAAGTACTTGTAGACAGAAAGAAACAGTGGAGAATTTGAAAATGTATTTTTTTAATTAAAATTACAAAATGAGCACTTTCAGAACATGTCCAGTTGAATATCTGGATGTTATAGGTCAATATCCTTTTTAAAAGGCACAAGTACTTTCTGCCATTGGTTTCTGTTTGTGTCTTTCTTTTCATAGAATTTAATATATTCCCAAAATTAAAGTTTTATCCAGTAGAGTTGCAGGGTTATAACGTTGTGAGGTTGCATGTATGTGTGGAACAGGGTCATGGATAGGTGTAAGCTCTTTAGGAAGGACTGGAAGGAAAAGAGAGGGAAAGCTGCACTCTTAGTTAGCTCTTTGTCTGCATAGAGCTGTAGTATGAAAGCAGAAACATGCTTGTTGAGTCTGTGGGGCAGAACCAGAGAGGAGGGACCACAAGCAATGTTGTTTGGGAGTTTTTGCAGATTACCTGACAAGGTGGAAGTTGTGGTTAGTGTTTTCTGCAAACAACTAGAAGTCTCATACCTGTTGTCCTTCCAGAGGCTTTCAGCCATCCAGACAGCTGCTGGGAGAGCCTCAAAACTTAGGGCAGACAATGCTGGAAGTTCCTAGAAGGTTTAGATGGTGAATTCCTGGCAGCCAGGGCTAATGCTCTGTTTGACCCATGTTACCACAAGGATGGCAGAAACTGGTGGATCTTGAGTTAAGTGATCATGACATGACTGAGTTCAGAATTTGGAGAAGTCTGGGAAGCTTAGCAGTAAAATCAGGTCTGCAGACTCTGGCTTATCTGAGGATTTGCTAAATAGAGTACCTGGGGAGGTAGTCAATAAGGGGCTTAAAAAGAAAATTTAATCTTTTTAAAGAAAATGCATGGACAGCTCAAGAGCAGACCATCTCGTTTTCTAGGAAGATCAAGACTTTGAGCAGAAAGCCCACTTGACTGAGCAAGAGGTTTCTCGATGAACAAATCCACAGAAAAGGAGCATATAAGAAGTGGAAACATGGACCAACAACAGAAGAGGAGTATAAAAGCATTACTCTCAGGTATTTAAAGATGAAAACTCGAAGGCCAAAGCCCAGCCAGGCTTAGAGCTAATGAAGATTAACAAGAAGGGCTTCTACAGGTATGCTAGTAGAAAAAGGAAGTTCAAGGAGAATGCAGATCCACTGATGGGGTGAGGGAGACAACCTAGTGATAGATGGTGTGGGAAAGGTGGGTGTATTCAATGCCTTTCTTGCCTTGGTCTTTTCAGGTGAGAGCCAGTTCTCATACCTTTGTGCATACTGGTACAGACTGGGAAGAAGATGGGCAGAACACAGTAAGGAGCAACAGGTTAATGACTACTTGAAGCAACTGGATATATTGAGATCCATGGTGCTGGATTAAATTCACCTGAGGAAACTGAGAGTTTGCAATGTGACTGCAAGGTGAAAAATCATAGAAGGCTGATGCCACACCCATCTGCAAGAAAGTTGGGAAAAACTGAAAATTATAGGCTTGACAGCCTCATTCAGTTCCTGGAAGGATTGTGGCTTGTCTCCACTTGGGTTCCATTTCCCAATATATGGTCAATAAATTAATACTTAAAGTCGAAGTGCATTTAACAAGAGTGTGCTTACCCAATCTCTTTTTCTTCTGTGGCAAAAAGGCTGGCTATATGAATGACAGAAGAATATTTTACTTCTTGAGTTTACTAAGGCTTTGGACACTGCCTGCAACTACATTGTCATTTAGAAATTGAGGCAAATATGGGCTGGATGAACAGTCTGCTTAATGGGTTGAAAGTCTGCTGGATCATTATCAACAGCTTGACATCCAACTGGCAACTAGCTGAGTGCAGTATGCCAAGGGTTGATTCTGGAGTCTGTATTTTTCAATACCTAGAGATTTGGATGATTACATTATTTGCAAATGACACTAAATTAGTGGGAGTGGCCGGCATGATGTATGGCAAAGCATCAGTCCCAAGAGATCTTGAAAGACTTAAGGACTGGGCCGTCACAGATTTCATGAAGTTGAACATAAAGTGGGAAGTTGTGCACCTGAGGCATAACAATACCGTGAATCAGTACAGCCTCTGGGAACTCATGGTCTGAGTGGCAGCTTTGCTCAAAAGGACTGCGGGTTGTGGTTGAAACTAAGTTGAATATGAACCAGTAGAATGCTGTCATTGTCAATAAATCTGGTACTGTGCTACATCAGGAGTGTGGCCAGCAGATCAAGGGAAATTATTGTTCTTCTGTATTTGGCACTGAT
Organism: Streptopelia decaocto; assembly: GCF_964273445.1. NCBI lineage: Eukaryota > Metazoa > Chordata > Aves > Columbiformes > Columbidae > Streptopelia > Streptopelia decaocto. Next base: position 69,177,779 of record NC_138655.1, read on the forward strand.
GAGCCTCCACCAGAAACACACCTTTTGGGCCCACTAGTTTAAAACAAATGGTAAGAAAGTGCAGATCTTTCAGTGGATGATTACCAGGGTGGTCTCTATGACGTGCAAGGAGAGGCTGAGGGGAGTGGGCTTTGTCTGATGTAGATTAGGCTACAGGGTGATCCAACAGCAGCCTGCAGCTATTTGGAGGGCAGTTACAAAGAGGATGGAGTCAAGCATGGCTTGGTACTGGCAGGTGACGTAACAATACAAATGCCTGTTTTCAGCTTGGGAGGTTCACATGGGATATTGTGAAAAACTTCTCCACTGGGAAGATAGCATAGTGCTGGAGCAGGTTATTTAGAAGAACCATGAGAATCTCTACCCTTAAAGGTTTTGGGGGGTTGGTTGTACTATCTATCCATCCATCCTTATTTTGTCTGGATCTGCAAGACAAAGGATACATTGGAGCCTCATGTCCTTTGATAATTTTACGTATTTCTTTTATTTTGTTTGAGAGCATGTGTGTATAGTTCTGAAACAACTCTGAATTCAGTGGAGATGCTTTACCATCCTCTAGAAGCGTGCTTTAGAGTTAATTAATGTACTTCCAGTGTGTAGGGAGAGAGACAGAAAAAAACACAGTTGCATCCCTTTGAACAAGAACGCTTTGTTCAGCGTTGGCACCAGCAGTCTTTTGGGCTTTGTCCTCAGGGAGCATGGTAATCTTTCTGGCTTCCAGTTTGCAGTCTGGCTTTTCTTTTTATCAAGGGACTGGAGTCTCAGCAGAGTTCTACTAGGCAGTGCGTTTTTTTGTGTGTGTGGGTAGGTGGGTTTATTTATTTATTGAATTGTTATAATTTTTTTTGTCTTCCTCATGATGATGAGGAATTTCCTCCTAGTAATGGAATTCTAATGGTGTTGTTGGAATACTTAATGTCCTTATAGGTTTTCTTGCGTTGAATCAGACGCTTGACTGAAACATGGCTGAGAAAGTGGGATCCTAAGTGTGCGTGGATATCTTCATATGTGCACCCGTGCACACATTTGACTACTTGGGGGAGTTGGGAATTCTTCAGAAGCAGTTTTGTCTTAAGCTCCTTGTATTTCACTAAATCAGTATCTCTGTCACAAGGGCTATCTCTGTCAGTGCTGGATGGCAATTCAGGTTCATCATAATAGGAAGCAAGAAACTTGAAAGCAGTAGAGAGCTTGTGAATTCATAGAGTATGTTTAGTAATCCCTATCTATGGCTTCAAGAGTTAGTAAAGACTATGTGTATTCATACCAGAAGACTGAGTTTATTTTTTAAGGATAAACATTGACTTGCTGCAGCAGCATAGTCCAAATCTTGTGCACGCTATGTTCAATAAGAAATAATTCTGTATTTTTACTAGTATACCACTGATTATTCCCGTATCTTAGTTGCTGCTTAATTATTATCTTTCACAGGTAGTATCCCGTATCTCTACACCTGCTACTTTTGTCTGGAACTGATAGCATTTTTATAATAATCTTTAAGTCCAGCTATTCCATAGTAGGCATGTGTTGTGAACCTGAAGCACAAAACCTGAGTTACTTGTGAGTTTGTGTTTGAAAGCCATAGCAGGGTAGTGGGTTGTGTGAGGCCTGTAACTTCCTTTCTCTTTAATTTGAGGCACTGGCACTTCAGAGTTGGTTGCACAGTTTTCTGGAGCTGTTTGCTTGGGCAATCCTTTGAGTATGGGCTGTTGATTCAAGGCCTTCTGCCAACTGGTTGCTCAATTAATTTCCCTCCTGTACCTTGATTCTTGTCTTGCAATCTGTTCTCCAGTACAATTATTTACACATGCATGAATTTTGTTAGTTTTGGAAAATTCTTATCAGTTTTAATAAATTTGTCTATAAATATCTTGTCTGCTTTATTTTTCTAATGCCACCTACTTCTCCCCTCTGAGGCCTCCAGATTTGGCTTTTACATTTGGTTTTGTAATTAAAGTTCTTCTTAAGAAGACACTTAAACTTACAATAACCATGTTTAGGCAAAAGTTACATAGAATGTCTCATCTCAAGTCTTACAGCTGTGCAAGGCTTGTAGTATGAGCATCTGGATCATGTTAGTGGTGTTCCACCAGGCACCATTAAGCGATGGTTGTACTGGGCACTGCAGGATCAGGCAACAAGATAAATTCGTGACCTTAAACAGATCTTGTAAAACTTGGTAAAATGTGTGTGCCATCTAACAGAAAAAAAAGGCGTTTGTTGTATTCATATTAGCGGTCCATGTGAGTCCCAGGCTAGTAGAAGATGACCAGCTGGTTTCCTGTCTTTCTCCACATTGTGTCTTCCCCAAGTTGCATTCCTCAGTTGTACCTTGTATATGTCAAAACTTATACCTACTTCTGTGGTTTTTGTCCCCTTCTTCTCTGTTTTACTGCTGTCTCCTCTTGACTCCTAAGTGGTTCACATAGTTGCAGCCTTCATTTACTCCGGTTAAAGTCTTTCTCCTCTGCTTCATATCAGAGATTTCTGATTCTTTAGTTTCTGGATCAATACCATATGAGCTGTTAGATGTATACGCCTGGCATTGCGTGTTTTATTTGCCAGGCAGCTGATGAGCCTCCTATTTTAACATAGAAAAAAATACTCCTTTTGTATTAATGTCATAACACTGCACAAACAAAAGATTATTTGGTTCTACTAGCACCTACGTTGTCTGAAAACAACTAAGATAGATTTGATCAGTGTAACAAGATGCTAGAAAAAGAATGTGGGATCGATAGGTGAGCTGCTACACGGTACAAAAAATACAGATGCCACCTACAGATGTTGAAAAAAGTGATTTTAGTGCATGATAAAACTATGGTATGTCATACCTGTTCCATTACATAGTGTTACATGTGTGCCAGCTTGTTCTGACATGCCAATAAAGCAGTTCTCCTTTCCTTATGAAGCTTTGCAAATAGTGCAGCATACCTGCTGGTATCTTCCCAGGTGAGGAAGATGTTTGCAATTTGTGTAAATTCTTATCTTTAAGTATGATGTAAACATCACTAGAAAAAAACACCACTGAGTAGTCTATATAGTACACTCAGTTCTTACTCATCTTGATAAGTTAGATTCAAGACTGTCAGTAGATTATTTTTCTTAGGGATTTCTTTATTTTGAGCAGTGTCTCTGGTATGCCCTTTGAACCCTTTTTAATCTTTGATGAGTCAGTCTCTTTATGCAGTGGAAAATGATATGCGTTTAACCTAGTTTTTAGTACTAAGGCTTAATAACATAAGGAACTTAGCCATAATAGTTCTAGCAGACATGTTCTACTGTGGTAACTTTGCAGACCTCCTATTCTGACATTGTTGCTCAAATTCCTGAGAACTTCCTCTTTCCTAGGTGCAGAAGTTACTCGAGAATAGAATTGTAGAATAACCTTTCCATGAGGGAAGTGGAATGTCAGTTATCTTACAGAGGGATGCATTCCCAGGCTTCTGTGGCCAGTATCCAAAAGGTAAACAAGATGTAACTCGTTCCTTCATCTGTGTATCCTTTCCAGGGTCTTGAAGACAACTGGCAGCTCTAAGGAAGATAATGTGTTAGGCATTGACTGTGTGTATTAAAACAAATTGGTTAGACGTGCACCTTTCTGAAAACTGTAATTTGATCTTGTGTGTCATGAGAGCCAGATGTATTAAACCAATGTACTTTAAAAAAAAAAAAAAAGCTTGCTTTTTTAGTTAGGCTTCCATTTTTCATGGTCTTGACTAAATAGATGTTTTGGAGAATAACTGAGATGTTTAAGTTAAAGCTTGATGTCTACCATTATCCTTCTACTTCAGCAGGTTTCCACAGCTTGATCCTCACCCTAGTTTATGGTTTATCATGAAAATTCAAAGCAACTAGCAGCTTTAATAGTGATGAAAGCTAGAGGACAACTGGGACATAACATGAGAAAATGCTTTGTTTCTAAATGCTGCATTGTAAACAAAATGCATTAATTCAGTATGAGTTACACACAAAGTCAGGAAAGGCTTGTTACCAACAAACTGTCAATCTGATGTCTGTTCACTTTCAGGAATCTTAAATTAGGGAGTGGGGGAAAGTGGGAGAGTTTATGACTCACATGGGTTAGGAGGTAATAAGTCTAAACCTACGTTTACATTTAAAGTAATGTAAAGCTTTAAGAATGTTTTTAAAGTGTTAAATATTTGTCATTTGTTAATGTTGTGCTTCCGTGATTCACTGGGGAAAATGAATTCACAGGGAATGAGAGAATAACTCAGGCTGGGGAAGGACGATTTCAACTACATGAGGCTTTGCAGCCCCTGGATGTTGTGAAAATGGGGCTGGGAAGCGTTGATGTTGCTTGCAGGCATGTGTGTGCTCCCCACTGACTCTCTGTGGCCCATGGAGTCTTGGCACTTCACTTGGTGCGGAATCTCTGAGGAGGAAGGAAAGAGCACTCTCACATTAGAATAACCTGTAATTTTGTTGGATTGATTGTGTCAGTAAATACATGATATTTAAAAAAAAAAAAAAGTTGTCTTTTAATTGGAAACCCACAGTTATTGAATAACACAGCAGAGTCATTTCCTCCTCTGAATGTTGGGGGTGGGGGAGGGAGGATGGCAGAGACAGACAAAGAAGCCATCCTGTTTCTCAGAGCATGAAAGGGTTTTTATCATTCATTGAGGACATGAATTCAGTACTCTGTATTGTGAGAAGAGAGTATTGCCTTTCAGTAATGATGAGTATGACAGATGTAAGATAACCTTGTCTTGAGCTAGGACGGTAAGTGACTGAGGTGACTTCCTCCTCTCCACCCTCACCCGGAACACTGCCTATTTTGAATCTCATACCAAAGGCCTAATAATCTGTACGTGATGTAGTAGGTCAAGACTGTGCAGTCTGTAAGGGGGGTTAGGCATCCATATTGGTTTTACGTGGCAAGGTTTTGGTAGCAGGGGGGCTGCAGGGATAGCTTCTGTGAGGAGATGCCAGAAGCTGCCCCCATGTCAGATGGAGCCAGTTCCAGCTAGCTCTAAGACGGACCTGCCACTGGCTAAAGCTGAGCCCATCAGCAACGTTGGTAGCAACTCTGTGATAACATACTTAAGAAAGGGTAACAAAATTCTGCACAGCAGCTGTGAGAGAGGAGTGAGAAAACTGTGAAAGAAACAGCCCTGCAGGTACCAAGGTCAGTGCAGAAAGAGGGCAGGAGGTGCTTCAGGTGCTGGAACAGAGATTCCCCTGCAGCCTGTGGTGAGGCCAGCTGTCTCTCTGCAGCCCATGGAGGTCCACGGTGGAGCAGAGATCCACCTGCAGCCCATGGGGAACCCCATGCTGGAGCAGGTGGATGCCCAAAGGAGCCTGTGACCCTGTGGGAAGCTCCCACTGGAGCAGGGTCCTGGCAGGACCTGTGGCCCGTGGGGGACCCACACTGGAACAGTCTGGTCCTCAAAGACTGTGCACTATGGAAGGGTCTCATGCTGGCACCATTCCTGAGGAACTACAGACCATGAGAAGGACCCACATTGGAGAAGTCCATGAAGGGGACTGTATCCTCTGGGGTGAACTCCAGGCTGGAGCAGGAGAAAAGCATGAGGAGGAAGGAGCAACCAAGACAAAGTGTTAGGGACTGCCCCTGTTCTCCAGTGCCACTTGCTTGGAAAGGACGTAGGAGAGTCAGGAGTGAAATTGAGTCTGGGAAGAAGTGGCAGGGGGACGCACACATGCAGAGGGAGAGGTGTGTTTACTTCTGTTTTTATTTTTCACTATTCTATTGTTATTAATTGGCAGTTATTTAAATTAATCTTCCCTCGGTTGAATGTGTTTTGCCCATCACAGTAGTGATCTTCCTGTACTTGCCTTGACCTGATATGGAATAGGATCCAGCCTCATAACACCATTGCAGCCCTTTCCTGATCTCTGTTTTGTTGGCATCCTTGTGTACTGCCTTCACACAAGTGACCTGCACACCCCGACTTGGTGTCTTCCAAAAAGTCAGTGAAGATGTGTTTAATGTCTTCCTCCATATGGTAGATGAAGGTGTAAAACAAGATAGGTTCCGAGATAGATGCCTGAGGAATTCTCTTTACAGGTGGTCTCTAGTTAGTGTACAAACCATTAATCACTACCCTTTGAGCCAAGTGACCCAGTCACACACAGTAATCCACCTATCTAGACTATAATGTTCGAGCTTGGATGAATGGATGTTGTAGGAGACCATGTTGAAAACCCAACAGTCAAGATAACTAACTTGCTGATCTTTCATCCAAGATTTGAAAAGAGGGCATAATTTAAGCTCTTCAGTATACATGATTGGTGAGTGATTGAGCATTCAGTTTATCGATCTCTTGATCTGAATTGCTTGTTTCCCCCCCAACATATGGTATTTTCTATACAGTGAGATGAAAAACTGAGTTTTTCTTAATCTACAGACTCTCTGGCTGTATCAACAGTCATATGTGCTTTGTTTCATAGCTTGAATAAGTTTCATCACATACCATGTGTTTTTCCTGAATTGACACAGCTGAACAACTGAGTTGACACTTGTCTTTCCTGTGTCATTGGTACAGGGCTGTATTTGGTTGCAGTTAAAAGCTCTGTTGGCTACATGGGTATGATTTCAAAGTCAGCTGAATCTTGCATGTCATTTAAAAGCCATTAGGCAGCAAAATTGTCACTGTGGTCGGAGTTTGGCTTGTGTTACTTTGCTTCAAGAGAGGAACCAGAGTTTGTTCTTGACTCTGTTGTCCAAGCCTGGAAATGAGAAACATTGTTTCTGTTAATGATAGAATAGGGAATTTGGGCAGCAAAATCTGATCCTCCAGTGACTTAGTCACTATTCAAATAGTCAAAACACTTTGTATTAACGCTGATGGTTTAGGTTTAATTGAATGTTGATTGAGTATTTAGTTGAAGTATTATGGGTTTGTGGGAATTCTCTGCTCCTGTGTTCGCTTTCATTGTGAAATAAAATTCTTCTGAGACAAAGAGCCCCTTACTAGTTTTGGGCTTTACAAACAATTTTTGTTAGTACCTGCACGGAGGCTGTCTTTGCAGCTGTAAAGAACTGGCGGGGCAGCCTTTGCTGGGGCCACCACAGAGTGATTTCAGTTGTAACAAGTTCATTATCCCTCCAAATAAAACCTATGCTGGGAACTGTCTTCATGTTACAGTGGCTTTTGGATATGGACTTGGCCATGCTAGCAGGGTCTGATATATTAATATTGTCAGGAATTGATGCATTTCTTGCTGTTTGTTTCCTCACATTTAAAAAGAAAAGCCTAAGAGACCATGTTGCTGTTTTAAACAGCTAAGATGGTTTTGATCTCCTCTGTCTTGAGATCCAGACTCCGAGCAAAAGATTTTTGCAAAAGGTGTCAAGCATAACAAAACTTCCGTTGAGCTAAGTGTCCAGGTGGAAAGAACCAGCCACAAGGAATGCCTCATTTACTCCTTGCAGTAAACTGGGAGCATCACCAGCTTAAGTGCTACTGAATCTCTGTTAATCACTGTGGCAACAGTGAAGTTTTCCTATTAAGCTCCTATTAAGGCGTTGTTAAGACATAGGTAAAATAAGCAAGCTGTAAAGCTGATACTTTTTTTTTTAATTTCCACTATAGTTCTTTGAATTCTGTTTTATTTCCCTTGACATGTAAATGGCCAGAATCTATTTAATGGCATGGAGACAGGCAGGGTAGCCAAACCTCAAAGTGAAAGACAAAACACACATCTTCCTGTAAATTATGAAAAACTACTGCTGCAGATGGATTTTCAAATCGAACCATATGCAGGATAGCCTTGCAAAAATTGGTAATCTATCTATATTCTCGGGGATGTATGTACATGTAGCATGTACCTTTGATCATGTGTTTTCATTTGTATTTTTGCCTAGAAAATTCTGGAGGCAATATTTCAAAATACATCCAAAGGAAGTGCTGGCATATGATATTCCCTCCAAGCAGGCAGCAAAAATTGCAGCTTGCAGGGAAACTGACAGGGGAAAAGTCTGACACTTCTGCAGATTTGTGATTCCTCTTTTCTGTCCATCTTTTTTGAAAATGTCACTTTGCCAGATTCTGATCAATACTGTGCTTTTCTGCATACTAACTATGTGGTCAGAGGTTTTGTTAATAATCACTCTGTTTTTACCTTCTCAGCCTCTTAACTTGATTGGATGACCTGTTGGTTGGCATGAAATGTAAGAAATCAATGTTATCTATACCCTGCTTGCTCTTCTCCTCATGTTGACAGTCAGAACTTCTAACATAAATGTGTTTTTTCTTTAATTAAAAACCAAAACACAACAGGCACATCATTGCTTGTTCATTCTTCAGAATGGAAATAAACAGAATGTTGGGCTGCCATGCCTATTTCAGTGCTGTAAGGTATCCATTTCTACTTGAGATCCAAATATTTATAACAGAGCAAGATGTTAAATTCTCTAGCATGCTGAGAATGTAACTTGTCTCATAAAATTCCTTTGCAGCAGTGAGGAGATTAGATTGCTGGAGTTCATTTCAATATAAGAAACCTAGGTCTGGCATTAGGTTGTGGGTTTTTTTCATTGAGCAGTGGCATTGTCTGAGCAGTGATTTCTATAAGCTTGAACTGTTGTGCATTCTAACTTTTTTTGTTTTTTAATTATACTAGTGAGGTTTTTTTTTTAATAATAAACACATGCCTGGTTCTATTGCATCTTCTGTCTTCCCAGAAAGAGATATAATTTGTAGTGATCTTCCTTAATTGCATATACTTGGCTAATTATGTTTGTGTTTAAAAAGAATTATGTCTTCCTGGCTGCCCACTAAGTAAAATATTTTTAGTGGCAAACTTCCCTGGTCTTTCTCTGTTCTTTAAACTGCTGATTATAAACCTACCGTTTAAGAGGTTTTACTGACTTTTCTGAATCTCTGGATTTCTGATTCTCTTCAGAGAGAAGCAAATAATTGGAGTTGATTCTTTGGAGAGGCTTGTGAGTTAGTGCATGAAAGAACAAAGAGTGAAGTGTGCTGAAGTCTGTTGGCTGTCTGAATAAATAGGTAACTTCTACAAGTTTGTCTTTGGATTTTAAATCCCTAGAGCTTCTGAGGAAGGACCACCTTAGAGCTTTGTCGTCAAATTCTAAACTGCCTTTGTGGTCACCGCTTCTAAGTTTCACTTCTTTGAACTTCATTTAGTGGCTGTAACTGTCAGGGTGATCAATAATGAATAGGATTTATATGGAAGGTTTAGCACTTTATAAGACTTTGTGCCAGATAAGGGAATAGCTAATTGATGTTAACATCAGCATGCATGTGGGATTAATCTTCTGCTATTAAAACTTCCGCAAATAGTATGTATTATTGAAGTTAAGTATATGCACAAGGAAACAATCGAATGTGAATTATGTGAATGTAAACAGCATGTGATATTTATGCCATGAGAGAGGAGGGGGTTTAAGGAACTTCTAATTTTATCTGGACGTAAATAAAAGTAAATTCCCGCAGCACATGTGATGTCATATTTCTAAAGGAATCTGCGCCTTTTTGCCTTTACAGGTCCTGTTCTATACACTAAAAGCAGTGATCTATAACGCATTGTGTAAGATGCCTGTTTTTAGAGCAACCCCTCCAGGTCTTTCCTCCCAGCCACCACACGGCTTCACGGCCTCCTCCTCGCTCCATCACCCAGTGCTCCAGAAACAGCTTTTGGCACAACAGGCCCTGTCCCAGGCTGTGCAGTGTGGTCCATAAGTGAATGTTTGTGTGGGGAGGGGCTTTGGAAGTGCTGTTGCTTTAAATCAGTAGTGGTGTTACACTGGTGTAACCTCCCCCTGTGGGCACTTCTTTAGTGGGCGTAGAGCTGTGCAGCTGCACTGACAAGCCTTTGGGGTTAGAGGTGGAAACAAAACGTGTGGCTTGGCTGGTGGGGACAGCAGGGACTGTATAAAGTACTTCTGCTTCATATTGCATGTATGTCTGCCTGGACATAACTGCTGGTCTTAGATGCATCTGTGCCAGACAAACATTGCCAGTAGACCCTTACCAGTAAACTGTTTTAGACAGTCATATGTGTCCTATTATAAACAAGTTAAAAAAATTGAGAAGAGTTGACTCAGGCACACATACATGCATATTTATACGGAAGGCTTCTGTTTGTATCGAAAATTCTGTTTCTACAATTGCATCTATTTAAAACCGTTTCTACTCATGGAGCATTGAAATGCAGGCATACGAGAAAGCAAAGATGTCTTTTGAAACTTTGGTACTGCCATTAGCATAAGAAAACAGAGAGTCTTTGCTGAATTCTCCTGGGATTCTCCTCTAGTAGCATTTGCCTCTTTCTTCTTGCTCTTCTTTTAGGTCAGCTTAGCTTATGCCAGTGTTCAGTGTTATTTCTCAAATGCAATTTAAAGTCATAGCCTAGAAACTTCTCTAGCTCTCCAGCAAAATGACACCTATATCCCACCCTTATTTGTGCAGGAGGGCAATGGGTAGCTCATGCAAGAGAAACTTAACGTTACGTGTTTGATGCTGTTTTCCCTTAGAAATGGCTGCCACTTCAACACCCACAGCTGAGCTTTATCAGCTTCTACTTCTTCCTGTGAGCATGTAGAATTGTAAATTATATCTTGAGTAGAATCCAATAGTTTAAGAATTCTCAGCATAGGCTTTTTTTTTCTCATCCTAGCTACTTGGTGTTTCTTCAGCTGTGTGCTTGAACCTCAGGTGCATGTAGTATTTCTGGCAGATCAGGAGAGGGAGCTGGCAGTCTAGGGGTGAAAAAGAGTGTTCCTTCCATACAAATAATTACTTTTGTTTGTTTGTTTGTTTGTTTTGTTTTGTTTTTTAAATTGTGCCTCTGAGTGTAGAAATGTGACGGATGGGGTAACCTGTCTGTATCTGAAATAACAGGAGTCTGAACGAACTTCTAGAACACAAAGTTACAAGTAAGGATTTTTTTAATGAGTTTGTTCTGTGACTGATGGTAGTTTTTATCTGTGGCCTGAGGGTGCCATTTCGAAGTGTTGACAGTGCTTTTCTCTTGGAAGAGGTCTGTGTTGCCAGTAGTTCATGTAGGTGATAGGGACAATAAACAGAAACTCTCACCTTCCTTCGAGTCCGATAAAATAAAAATTTCACTGCTGATATTAATGTTGCCAATAGTAATTGCACTTATAGGACACCCATTGCAGTAGTATCTGCTGGCTCTTCATGTGGCTTTTGGAGAGATTAAAGGCTCTTCAAAGACAAAATGCCCTTCAGACGACCGCTGACTTGATAGAAACACAAACTGGCCCAGCGCAAGGGTTTCTCCACTGGGGTGGGTTAACCTTGGCCAACAGCCAGGCTCCCACCCAGCCCCTCGCTCAGTCCCCTCATTAGCAGGATGGCGGAAGAAAATACGGAAAAAACAGGAACAAGAAAGCTCATGGGTCAAGATAAAGATGGGCTCAAATCCCCTCCTTCAGTCCTGACTTGTACCTGCTTCCTTCCCACTGCCGTCAGCGGCCAGTGGGTCCATTGTGGAGATGGCTGGAGCCAGCTGTGTCCAGTATGGGGCAGCCTCGATATCTTCCCTGAGAAAACTGAGTGGTGAATTTCTCCCTTCCAGATAATGTAAGTTTTGAGACGTGATAGTTTCATGCTTCTTTTTTCACCACCAAAATGGACTTCTGAGGCTCTAGGTGTGCTACTTGAAATAGTTTTTGAAGGGCTGAACTGTAAAGCTCAGTGAAAATGTGCATATTCAAAAAAAATCAAAACTGTGTTGACCTAAAGAAAATGGGAAGAGCAACAGTAACTCCAAAGTGTCAGAAAATATTTAACATTCAAATCTGTTTTCTCATGGACCAAAAGACATGCCATATGCAAATAAAAAGCCTCTTTTCATCATCAACTACGATCACTTTAGAATGAACCAGTTCATTGCATGCTGAAGCAACATTGTGGGTCAAGAAACCAGTTTCTGGCATAGCGCTACACGTAGTTACTTTTGCTTTCTCTGAGAGACTGCAAATAAGAAGATGTAGACATTAACACCTTGTGAATACTTTTAACTTTCCATTTAGCTATAGCTTTATTCAGCATGACTGTAGATAAAGGTAGCAGCAAACAATCATTGAAGCTTAAAGAACATTTTAAAAATAAGTACCAAGGCCTCATATTTGTTCTGGAACTGTTTTATTTTCAGCAAATACTCTTTAATTTAATTGCCTTGATTTTGTCGTGCTTTCATATAAAGTTAGCACTGTACCCATCATTTTACAGAGCTAGTCTACTTGTTGTACTTGCCTACTTGAGGAAGAGGCACAATGTGTTTCAGAGGTGGGGAAGGAAGTGTCGGGAAGCATGGATGCGCAAGCTGGCAAAGGAAACTGTACTCACCCTTCAAATCTCAGCTGACTTTCTTGAATCTGTTTTATGTTTTAAGTGTTGCTGTACACATGATGTTTTTCCAACAGGTTACTTGGCATGTTTTTGGGCTCTTTAGTGATCGTTCTGTATGTCAGGTACTTCCCTCTCTGCTATATTTTTCAGTATATTTTTATTATGCTGTGCTGTTCTTCCAATCTTTGATTAATCTCAATGAGTTTGTACTTTATGAATAATTTAAAATATTTTCTTCATTCCTATTACTGAGCTTGAAAATAGCATATTATTCTTCCCTACCCTTAATTGTTTGTGTTTTGGGTTTCTTGTTGTTGTTTGGATTTTGTTTGTTTGGGGTTTTTGTTTGCTTTGGTTTTGTTTGTTTGGGTTTGCTTTTTGTTGTTGTTGTTGTTCACAAGTGACCTCCTAGCAGGTAGAAAGCTTAGGCTAATACAAGAGACTTGGACAATGTCATGCTAGCATGGTAAAGGTATCATGATGTGACTAGAAGCCCAGTGCTATTTGGGTTTATGTAGCACCTGGTACCTATAAGACATGGTGATCTAGTTATTTGTTCTTGTTCAGGCTCCTCCTCTGCAATAGTTCTATAGACTTTCTACCTTCCATCCTTGCTGTCCTGTGAAAAGGAGCAGAGGTGCTACTTGTCTTTTCACAGTCATTAATCCTTAATTTCATCTACTTTAGCGTGGAGCGAACCCTGATTCTTCTTGCCAATAATTGGTGGAGATATGAGAGTTTAAATGCTCTTGAGAAATGCTGCTGTGCAACAATAATGAGGTTTACTATACTCACAGTTTGGGGATTTTTTTTTTTCTTAATATCTGTCTGCAAATTCTCATTGGCATCTTAGTTGAAGAAAACCAACTTACTTGCACTGTTATGTGCCAATCTATCAGCAGAGAGAATGTACTTAAACAGTAGTGCGCTGTTTCTTTATTTGAAGTTGCCCCACCCCCTCAATGGGATGTGACATGTGAGAGTTCTTGTTTCTGTGAGTCCTAGTTTTCTCATAGACTTTGGGAGTAGTTTGAAGGCAGTGGCTTCATTTGTTGGTTGGATTTTTTTTTTTTTTTTTTTTTGCTTTGCTCATAAGCTTCTTTTGCTCAGGAAACAGTAATTTTAGTTTGAAGTATTGACAAAAAATGATGGGGAGCAGTGTGTTTTCAAGGTTATAATAAATACGTGCTAGTCTGGTGGGATTTTTTGCTTTGTTTTTTCTTTTCTGGTCTCCTGATGAAGGGCTGGGGTTTTGGTGGTGTGTGTATGCATTTGGCCTTTTTTTTCCAGGATGAGGTTAAGGTGGTTTTGACTCTTTTTTTTAGCTAATTTCTCAAGGGGGATAGAATGAATTTTGTTGTCCTTCAGCTAAAAGTTCACATGCATCATCAGTTGCATTTTCTTCTGGGCATGTTCAGGAATGCTGCTTGTTTCTATGGTCCGTATTACATTTAAACATAATTTGCATGCAGCATCAGGCTCTGAAGCAATGATGCTCTTGCTGCCATGACAGGGTGAGAAGCTTAATGGTTATTTCATCAGTGTCACATTTTCAAGTGAGCCTGGAGCCAGAACTGAAAACTGGAAAATGGTTGACTAGTAAGAAAATAACATAACTTCACATAGCTTGAGCAAGTTAGGCAGCCTCATGGAAGTATGATGTGTTAAGAAATAACTTGCTTTTCTTTTAGTCTTAACAGTGAATTAATTGTATATTGACAGAAAGCAATATTTGCATAATTACAAGCACAAAAATGCAGCTCTCTACATTGTTCTTAATCTGTTCAGCAGATCCCCTGGGAGGAGGCCGGGATGGGCACCCAGGTCATGGCTGGTTTGCAGAGAGCAGCCTGCCCTGTGCAGAGTGTCATCTCTGGATGATGGCAGCATGGCAACTGGAATTTGAAAAACTGTTGCCATCTTTGACAGTACCACCTGTAGCAGCTGGATAGCACAGTTTTCAGTGCAGCTTTTGGAAGCCCAGCTGTGGCCTCAAATGTGTACTTGGCTGAAGCTGTTAGATATCATAGCAATTGTGCTCTACCATATCATATGCAGCTCTTTTTAGTTAAGAGCAAGCTCTGACATGTCTCCAAGAGTCATCATCCAAAGGATGACTGTAGTCACATACCCCCCAGTGACCAAGCTTAGAGGGTGCAGAGGTGGTTGTCCAACCCTCTTCCCAAAGGACCTAATGAACAGATTTGTAAAAAAGTAGAAAGAGTTGCATTTTTTTGTATTTAAAATTGTGCAAATATTGCTTTCTTTTGGTACAGAAGAATGTGTTTGAAAAACTGAGGCCTTGACTGTTAAGAAAGCAAGTTAAAGGACAGATGATAATGGGCACCAGGAGTCAAGGCTAATTAGAAGGCAAGATGGCTTTATGTGTGTTTTAACCTGTACTATGTCTAAAATGCTGGAAAACAACATTGCCAATGGCTGCTAAAAGGCAAAGCAAGCTCTCACTACCAAGCAACATGGCCAGCAGATAAATTGTAGAATTGAAAAAGGAGTTATTAATAGTTCCATTTTAAGAGGGCCAAGCAGAACATACTGAGCTACTCTGTTCCAGGACCTGCCAATGAGAGGAAATGCTCATGCCTTTGGAGTAGAGCAGTATCTGGCCTGCAGAGCAGAGGATTGAGAACTGCAAATGCTCCTTTACTAATTTACTAGAAGCTAAAACCTGGTATCTGTCACCATGAGATCATAGAAGCTCACACTGCAAAAATATTTGATGTATTGCAGAATACATAATCCTGTGCTTTCTTTATTAAAAAAAAAAAGCACCTAAATGTGCCTTTTCTGCTCATTTTTCCTACTACTTGCTATTCAGTTTGGGACACATTACAGTTAACTGGCTTTTACCTTTTTCTTGGCAGTAGCTTTTTTTCCTTTTCTTTTGTTATCATTTTGTCAGCTTGCAGGCCATTCCATGTACTCTGGCCTATTTGACAGGCTGTTTTCCCAAGCACAACTTCAGCTGTTTCTGAAATCTGTTAATAGTTTGCGATGCTGTAGTCTGAGCACTCTACTATGACTCAATGATTTCAGCCACTTCACTTGGGTTCACATAATGCACTGTGCTTGGTTGCTACGTGCTGCACTTCAGTTCGGCCAAGTTGTGCACAGAGCTCTCCAGCTTTGCTGTTTGTGCTCGAAGAGTGATCGATGGCATTCTTGCACTGTATCTGCACCGAACTGGGATTTTTCTGGCTTCTGTGTCTGCTTTTGCTGCCCTTTGGCAGAACCTTTCAAACAATCCTGGAAGAGCTAAAATCAACACTGATCAGCCTGTTTGGACAGAGCCAGGTGGCTGATGAATTCGCCCTTCATGCCCACCAAAAGCATGTTAAACACCTCTCGCTTATTCACATGTCAAGTCTGGAACAGTTTCTAATTAGAGAAGTTAATCTTTGTTTTGTCAGGTTTTAGCTGACAAGAATTTCCATAGATTCCCTGAGACTGGAAGTCTTTGGCAGCTAAAAATTCAGCCTACTTGAAATGTGGGCCATGCAGCTGTCACTGTGGGTCTACAAGGTGGTTTATACCTGTGCCCATTTGAGTTCGTGTAGGAGGACTCATCAATAAGTCCTCATTAAATGTATGCATTTTCTTTAATGCCATGATTCATGGTCCCGAAGAAAATATGATGAGGGGTTATTTGAGAAGTACTGCAAGGAATGGAAGAAGCTGGAATGACATGGGCTGACTGATGTGAGAAACATCTTATTTTCTCTTTCAGTAGTTGCCCATTATCATGGAGCTTCCAAACCTGCAAGTGCAATTCAGTCTTTCTATGTTTCTTCAAGGACAAAGAGACAAAAGAGAACACAAGTGACTGCCTCGTGCTAGTTCAGTTTTACCTTGGGTTGCAGCTGTAGTTTTGTTTGTAAGCTGGACACCTGAAATGCCTCCCCCCCATTTTTGCCTGGGAGGTTTCATAGTGATCACACAAGTTCTCTTGAGTTTCAAGGAACACTCCAGCAGAAACTGTCAGTGGTTTAACTGTTGAATTTTTTAAAATAATAAAAAAAAAACCTCCAAAAAACAAACAAGGTTTTGCAGCTTTCCCTACATCACTGTTCCAAAATATAGTAATTTTCTTAACAACAAAGTAGTAACTGTATCTAACAGTATGTGTATGTTGTTTGTTGCCATATACTCCCTTTTTTGAGATGAAGTTATGTAGGTCTTTTACATCTGACAGTTCTGAACCATCTGTCTAGCAAGATGGGACTGTAAAATATTCCTAGTTTAAGGTTGTTTTTTTTTTTTTTTAAATGTATCTTCCAAAAATATGCACAAGTTGAGGGTCTGTAGAGAAAGTGTGATTAGTTAAATTCCAACTGATTTGATATACTTTGATTTTTTTTTTTCTTGTATGAAATCAGTTTCATATTCTTTCTGTGGTACCAGGTTTTGACTGAAGCAGCATTTTTTCTTACCTTCCGTGTTACCAAGAAGGAGGGGAGGAAGAAAAGACCATGTAAATCAGAAGTTTCTCATAATATGAACATTTTTTCAGTTAGAGACCACTTTTATGCATGTGGGCATATATGTTTCGAGAGGAAAAAACCTTATATTTTGCCTATACCACCCATTTCATTTGATGCACAAGTACCAATTTAGCAGTCCGCAATCTAGCTCCCTAGATTATCAGGTAGTGAAGAGGCAGAAGGAAGGAGAGCAGCTTGTCTTTTTCTGTTAGAAGAGGAAAAGGGTTAGTCACCTTTATCTCTCCCTTTAGTGTAACATCTCAAAGAACATTTTTTTGTGAGCGATTTGTTGGCTGCAACAGCTTTATAGTCTAAATGGTGTGAGTTGCTGGGAAAGCTCACTTAGTGACAAGTTAAATGTTATAATCTCCTGTAAGTTGTGTATGTAATACTGCGTTTTATGGTCTGGCCGTGCAGTGCAGAGCTGTTCTCTGTGTAACACGCATGTTGAACATTAACTACTATTTGGGTACAGAAGGTGGAGTGTGCTCTCTAGTTGCTATTGGGTGTGTGACAGTAGAAGATAAACACACTGGGAGTTAATGCCACAAAACAAGCAACCAGGAATAGAGTGATCATAGGGCATCAAATCTGCCTCTTTTCTTCTAGTTTTATGAATTCCTGATGTCTTGCTGTTTCTTTTTTATTGCTTTGGAGTGTTTTCTCCTCCCTCATTTGAGCAAGATCAGTTTAGCTTCTGTTGTGCTTTGGTGTGGCTTCTTTTAAAAAGCACTGAATTTACTGCCTATGAGAAAATATGTTCTGGATACTTTTTGGCAAACATTGTTTGGTTTATAGCACTTACTGTACATCTAAAGATGATGGTTTCTTAGCAATGTACTGCTTTAAGAAGCTGCTGTATTCTCATCTTCTTTCAATAGCATGTTGAAATTTGATTAAGAAAGTCTGTTATTCACCTCTTGCCTTCCCCCCTGCAAAATAATAAAACAGTATCTTATGATGATAATTTCGTGCTTAAGTTTTTGTGCAGCTTGTTTGATTGGAGCTCCTCATTCTGTTCTTGAAATTTGATAAGATTCAATTTCTGTGTTTCTGCTGCTTTGTTAGTAAAACAAACAAACAAAACCCTACAAAACACACACCAACAAAACTCAACTTAGAGAAAATTTGCTACCTACACCTAAGCTTGCTCCATCTTCTTGGAAAAGTAGAGATGAAACTCTTCATCTCGTCTCTTGTTGGAGAAGGCAGGTTTTAGACATATTGGAATCCTGGACAGGATTTCTGGCTGTTGCAATTGATGCTGCTTTTATGAGGACAGCCAAACTAAAGGAACTGAATGCAATTTAGCTCTTCTTCACCTGAAATAATTAATTTTTGCTACAATTCGGGACGAAGCAGCAATGTTTAATATGTTAGAACTTTAAAAAAAAATCCTCAAGGATGGATGAGGGACAGCAGGCACAAAGGTGGTTCCAGATCTCTACTTCTGTGTATAAAATACACTTGTAATTTCAGTCTCTTACTGAGATTTATGATCATCTCGTGTGTAGGCAAGGCATTTTTTTTTTTCCCTCAAGAAGCTGAAAACTTCCTTCCCTAAGTAACACAACAGGGTTTGCATGAAAAATTGGTTTGTTATTCCCTGTTCCTCCTACCCATATGTAACCTCCAAGCTTTGCTGCTTCTAGTGTTTGAAATTGAAGTACTGGGTATCTAAATTCTTGGCTTAATCTCCAAATGGGTGCACAGGCCAATGCAGCCTAGCTTTAAGACAAGCTAACTTTTCTACTAGTATCTGTAGCCCATGATTTGGATTAGTTTTGTTTCCATGCCTATGTGTTTCAGATGGCATGCCAGGTAGGATTTGTTTGTTTGTTTGTTTGTTTTTTTTGCCTTTGTTTGCTTCACCAGTCAAAGGCTGTAAATATGATTGCAGTTAGCAACATTATTGAAAGATTCCTATCAAATCCCATCCATTTTCCTCGCAGTGCTCTTCAAGTGTAGCACAGCACTGCATGACTGCAGTTGCTCTGTGATAACAGCCCGCAGATTTCAGGCAGCGTGTCAAGCGAGCTTTTACTGGAGAATTTGGCTTCCTGGGGTTCAAAAAGTTGGCTCTGTGACTTAGGACACTTAAGGACATAAACCTTTCCTTTCTTTCCTACATTTTGAATTACAGCGAACTTTCAAAGTTTTTCTTTGAGGATGAAGTCTGATGCTGTTGGAATAGCTGCAGGCAGGAATAACATTTTACTGTATCTTTCTTGAAGAAAACAAAAAGCCAATACAATTATTTAGAATAAATAGAATTACTATTTAGAGATTTTTCCCATTTTTCATCTCCTCTCTACCATTTGAACTTAAAAAGAAACTCACCCAAACAAACAAACCCACACCCACCCACAAAAAAAAAAAAAAAACCAACACTTTCTTTTCTGTTACAGAAAAATGCAAAGGGACAGGAGTTGTTTGACCAAATTGTCTATCATTTGGACCTTGTGGAAACTGATTACTTCGGCCTACAATTCATGGATGCTTCCCAGGTTACAGTAAGTATAACTTGTGTTAATTTTTATGTTCTGCAGTAGTTCGTGTTGCGTATTATAGATGTATTACTGGTGCAGTTTCATGGAGAGATGTAGGCACCCTGTTTCCCCAAAAATAGGACAGGGTCTCCTACAAATTTTGCTCCAAAAGATGCTTACTTTTTGTATGTCTAGCTGCCTGGACACTATTTAAACTGACTTTTTAATGAACTGTAATTAGGGGTTATTTTTGGAGTAGAGCTTATATTTCGAGCATCCTCAAAAATCCTGAAAAATCATGCTACCGGGGTAGGTCTTATTTTCAGGGAAACAGGGCATTAGGGGTTATACTGCTGAAATAATTGAGATCATGTTTAGTTCCTGCACATAAAGCCAGGTCCTTTAAATGATTTGTGTCATTTTTTTATGATGTGCACATGACTTGATCACACATGAGTGAAAAAACAACAGTTGTGGGCAAAGAAAAATGAGCTTTATGTTTAATAAGCTCATGGTATTAAAAATGGGCTAAATCTCTTGTGAGTAGGGGTTTCTTGTAACTCCTATCTTTGCTGTTCCATGAACAGATTGTGTTGTAACAGAGAAGAGTTTTCATTCTCTATCCAGTGACCCCCACAGTTGAAAAAAACAAATAAACATACCAAAAAAAACAACACAGATGTAGATTTACAGGTGCAGGTAGATAGATATTTTAGTAACATAGGCTTAAAAGACTGCAGCTTTGTGGTTAAAGTGTAAAAGTGTATTGCCGTATATTTAATAATTTCCTTGGTTCACCTTGCATGTTGAGGTATCAATATGACAGCAGCTTGGGTTGTAGGTAGAGAATGTACAGACTTGGAATACCATTCAAGCATTTGCTTTTAGATTATCTGGTCAGTTCATGTCATTTCCATAAAGCAACAGAAGTCATGTATTCTGTGCTATTAATAAAAAAATGGGAAAGTGTAGCCATAATATTGACATCTTGTGAAAAGTAGGTTCTCACTATCATCTCAGGATTCTCAGCTTTATTGTCTAGCAGCATGGGTCAATGTGATTAGGTCAGATCAGTGTTTTATCAGCTTCACTGTGATCTCTATTTTACCCATGAATTCAAACAAGCAGGAAGCCTGTCCAGATATTGTAATGACTTGATGCTGAGAAAGAGAATCTATTCTTTTGGGGAGGACAAAACTGGTATTATCCATTTAAAGGTTATCCTAGTGTTCCAGTTAATTTAAGAGTATGTGATTATCACTGGAAAATTGTTTGAATGAGGTATGTTCATAATGGGTTTGGGAGTTTTAGGAAGTTTAGTGTGTGTTCCTCATAAAATTTATATTACATAAATTGTGTGTCCTTTTATGATGGATCTGGTGATAAGGACACAGCTAATAGAGCAGAGACTGCTCATAGTAGGAAAAAAAAGAGATTATATTGTCGCTGATTGGGAACTTGATAGCTAGGAATAGTTACCTAGCAAAGAAGTCTGTAATGTTTTGAAAGAAGGGAAGCAGAAAGAGAGAGTGAAACAGCATTTCCTAGGAAGATATAGGGCAGAACAGAAGCAGAAGACCTGGCTGAGCAAGCAGAGCACACTCATTTTCTTGTGTATTTGCAAAACAATATTTGAGATCCCTGTGGGCCCTTTCCAACTCAGGGCATTCTGTGATTGTATAATTGAAGGGCTCTTTTGAATGGTAAGGAAGATGAAGTAGAGACATGAGCCAAGTACATTTTCTGTAGATAATAACTCTGTCACTGGTGTTTGGGGCAAAATGTGCCTACACATGCCCATGTTTTAGCTTTGTTTGCATGCTATTTCTTTACTCTGTATTGAGGGGGAGGAGGGGAAGAAAATCATGCCATCTACAGTTAGAAGAGGGATAAGGGCAATGAACAGCTCTGCAGGCCCTAAAAAAGCCAACATTGCTTGCAGCGCTTTAGTAGTAGGGTTATGGTTTCCTGGATTAAGAAGAGTGTTAAGGGCAGAGTTCTTCACCTTCCCTGGAGTTCAAGGCTGAAAACTCTCATTTGGATGGGTTTTTGTCTGGCTCAAGCTGGGCTGAGAGTAGAGCTTAGAGAGCTTCAAGGCACCAACTTTTATCTTCCCCAGCACCCTGTGTAAAATGGTTCCATGCTTTAGCAGCTTTCCTTGGTCTGTTTTGAACTTGTGACCCACTGATTTAATTTGCATATCAATTAGTGTATAGCCTACATGTGCTTCTGCTTAGTGCCAGCCCAGCCACACAGTGACAGTTGCAGAGCTGGGAGATTAAAGTTGTGTAAACTCCATGAGGCTCTAAGCCTTTGTCTTTGTTAAGGGCCAAACATCTTTAAGCCACCATTTTAATAAGAGAGCACAGAATAGTCTTTGAATAGTAGAGATTGCTTCTGTGTGCTCCAAGGCCAGCAGCTTTTTGCCAACGAGTCGGGACAGGCAGTGTCGATAGCTGTGACTTAGAAAAGAAAATCATGGTTAGACCTTATCTGCTTTGTAAGGAGGAAAAAAACAAAACAAAACACAAAACCAACAAACAAACAAAACACACCCCCCCACAAACACACAAAAAACCCCTTTGTTTGAACAGCTTATTTTTAGTGTACTCCCAAAAATAATTTTGCAAACAACTTTAAAGTTGTGAAAGGCAGGATGTCAGGAGTAAGACGGTAAATACTGTGAAGTCTATTTGGTGAACTCTGCATCAGTTTTTATCTTGTGCTGTTTGAAGAGATCAGTGAATAAAAGAATGTAGACAATTGACCAGTAGTTTATTCAAAAGCAAAGTTTTGGGTACTGATGTACTTTAAGTTACCTGCTCTTAACTCCAGAAGTGGAAATATTTGGGGGAGAGGGGTTGTTGAGTATTGTTTTGTTGTAAGTATTGTTAGTGTGTGGAAGAACTTGACCTAGTGGAAAACCTTTATTCATAAGTCAGGTTTAAAAAATGGTACAGATACATTGGCTGCTGATGTTCAGCACCTTGACTGATCACAATTTACAGGTTATAGTGAGGAATAAAACTGCATTTTACTATGGTTGCATTATAGTAGCTTTGGTCCAACTCTTTTTTCTATCAATTTGGTATAAAAACTCCTGAGACTTAGTGCTCTGCAGCTGTCCTAGTGGTGGGTCTTTCATTGTTCCCATCCTTTTAAAAATTTCTATTTTGCTGTATGTTTAATAGTGTGCATAACATAGTAGTACAGTGGGCCATGCACGTAATTTATAAATAAATATGCATATATTGGAAACGTGTGCCCAAAAACTTCTTTACTTTTTGCTTTATCGAGAAAGGTTGGAGACCACTGCTCTAGGACAGCTCTAGTGAGCCTGGGAACATTCTAAGGCCCTTCAAATATTTCCATTGTTTTGTAATAAAAACTCTGCTCTGCTTTTCTGTTCCTCCTCTTTGTGGAAGGGCAGGAAAAGAGAAAGAGAAGGAAAGAAGGGGTTAAGGAAGGAAATGAGAATCAAAGAAAGAATTTCTTCTTCAGCTAATTGTTACAGGACTTCAACAGGGAAGTAGTGCTTGGGCTGCTGGAAAACTGTCACTCTTATGTAGGAGGTCTCTGCAACGGTTGAGGAAATATAAACCTTACTGGGTTTTTAATTACCATTACTATGGTGTGTGTGTTCTAGCAAAGTGGGAAGCCTTGAAAGGCTTAGTCAAGTTTGGAAGTATCAATAATGAAATGTTGCGAGACCATACTATTGAAGTTGAGTTGCCATGAGGAAGTATCGTATTGATCTTTGCAGAAACTGGTTGTGTGCAATATATTCTATAGTTGGTTTGGGTACTTGACATTTACTTTAACTTGCAGGTAGCTAATGTTTATTCATTTTCTGTCCAGGCTTGTCCTTTCTTTGTCTCTTATTCCAGATCATCATCAGAAAAAGGGCTTCTGTGTTTTACAGCTCCTTCTGAGCTGCAACGTATTGTAGCATTCTCTCAGGATATATTATAGGTCTGTCCATTTCTACAGTTGCATTCTTTCTTCTAGTTGTCTGTCCTGTAGTAGAAAAACATGGATACCTTCCCAGCTGCCCCGGTTTCATGGGAATTCAGAATGGAGGGATTGCCAATGTTGATTGGCTTGGAATTTGCTTCTATTTCTCTCATTATTATGTGTTTGATCACAAGTATAGAGTAACTGAGTGGGAAGATTTAAGATAAATCTTAAATTATTTTTTTTTTTTGCTTTTTGCAAATGAGCTGTTATAATCCTTGAAGTGTGAAGTGTGAAACTTTAGTTGGGAATGCATGCATCTTATTCAGTGATCCTCTAAGGTGGGGGTGTCAAGCTCATTTTCTCTGGGGGCCACACCAGCCTCGTGGTTGCCTTCAAAGGGCCAAGTGTAATTGCACAAGTAGTTACATGTAGGAGTAGTTACATCTATACAGTCCTAAAATTACACTCAGCCCTTCGAAGGCAACTGCGAGGCTGATGTGACCCCCAGTGAAAATGAGTTCAACACCTCTGCTCTAAATCTTTTAAGTCCTTTATGTCTCATCTCTAATGTCACAAAAACGCCTTGGCTTGAAGGTCACTATGGAACAGCCTTTCCCAGATGGGTAGATATATTGCACTCTGCAGCCAGTTGAGCCATTTTGAGGGTGTGTGTGTGCACCCAATGTATGTGACACATTAGGAGGCACTGGATTTATGGCATGTGCACAGCAAGACCTTTGTGCAAGGGCAGCCCGTGCTCATGGCTACAATGGGGGCCCAGAGTTCCCTGGGGCGAAGAGAGTCAGGACTGAACTGCAGCGAGCTGTCGTCCTTGCAAGCTCCCTTTTCATCTGAATTTCTTTAATATTGACCAATTCCTAAATTGGGTTTTGATCCCTTTACTGTGAGAGGTAAGAAGACAGTAGAGGGAGGAGATGGAGAAGGGTGTGTAGAAACTCAAACAGGCTTTTGTGAAACCAGTGTTCCAAGAATAAAGATAAAAAGGGAATAAAAGGGGCAAGAACTGTGTCGTCCAGACTGGGCTTAACCAGCAGCAGTGGGTCAGGACCAGGATCCAAACACTGAGATCCTCACCTATATGGGAGGTGGTAGCTTTGTGGCCAGGTATTTCTGGGAGGGTCAGTATCATGTGTGCTTCATGACATAAGTTTTCAACAATGCAGTGTGAGGGTGGGGCGTTAAGCAAGTTGGACTACAAGGAATAATACCAGAATGCCTTTGTTTTCTCCATGCATCATGAACTAGACTCCTTGATGTTTCCACAGGTATTAGGTCAGGGCCTTGGAGGGACTTAATGCTTCATGACTACTTCTGCTGCATCTGAATTTTCTTTTTAAGGGCTCATTGTTATTCAAATCAAGAGTTTTTTCAACTGTTTGCTTTTGATATTACTGCTGTGACTTCTTAAGGCTGTGAGGGATGTGGAAAAATGATCAGCTCAAACCAGTTAATCAGCCTTATAGTGTGATATCTGGGAGTATTTTACTTATATACTGCTTAATACTGTAACAACAAGTGCTCATTAGGCAAAACAAAATAGGGATAAGCCTTATTTTTCAATACACTGAACACTGGGAGTAAGGGAGCCTGGTAAATATTTTGATAATGCAAAATGTTTCCTTTTCTGCTTCTGGTAGAAACATCCCATTTCCCTAGGAATAAAGTGTACAATTCAGCTGTGACTCTGTTTCCACTCCCTTAATCTCTCTCATTCCTCTGGATGGTGACCTCTTTGGGACTGCAGTTGTTGCAGGATGTGTGTTTGTGGATTGTAGCCCAAAGCAACAATACCAGTTGCAGTTGGTAGGTCCCAAGACCTGTGCAGGCAACAATATCCTGAAGTACTCAGTGCTTCAGTTACTGGTAGTGACAGTGGTATGAACTGGACAAGGGCAACGTGACTGACTCCACAGCGATGTGCAACACCTGATGAATGACTACTTCCAGCTGTGGCTGTCCAAGGCTATATTGTAATCTCTGAACACTTGGTGAGAGACTCCAAAACACTAAGAATTCCCAGAGTATCTTCCAGTAGTACTTACTGTTTCCAGGGAGGCTGAAGACAGTTTCCCTGGCACAGACTTCAGAGGCAGCTGTACAGGGCAGGTGGCTGTAGTACTGTTTATCAGTTATGCTTCTCCACCTCTCTTTTAAGTGTAGAGAAGTCTCCAATCTATCCAGGACAGCAAACAGTTTCTACTGTTTTCTTTTGTCTTTGTGCAGGACTGGAACATAAGCTGGAGTTATTTCCTTAGTTTTCTTCCACAGATTTAGTTGGGTTTGTCACCTGTGTGTTACAAATCCTTTCAGTTTGTTTTCTGAGTGTTTGGACAAAAGTTTCAAAACTAGAGGTAACTTG